>NC_061119.1:115896736-116212798 GCF_002878395.1 Capsicum annuum
TGGAAATGCACATCGCTGATCTAAATTTTGACAAATAGACTCAAAACCCTATTATTCATTCATCATATTCCATCTTTCCCAATTTTTGAGACATTGTTCTAGGGTTTGTAGCCTCCATACTTGGAGAAAAAATATTGTATAAATTTTGGGTGAAGAATACATTGGAGTAGCCTCTAAGTGGAGGAAAAGATCACTAACATTGGAGATTTGTGGGAGTTCAAAGTTTGAAGTAACATTCACTTGGTCTTAAATAAATAATTTCAATGGAGATTATGGGTACATCTTTGCTTATTTATTTTATATGTATCTAGATCTCGCTTTTGGTGTTATGTGCGAATAGGGATTAAAGTATGTGTGGTTTTTTATTGTTATGTTCTATTTAGTAGTTCATGCTGATGGGTTTTATCATTGCTTGACCAAGTTGGTTGGGATTTGTGGGTGAAAACCCCAAATACCCATATGGGTTAGACCGGTGAAAGCTTAAAACTCTAAAAAGCTCTAAGCTATCTTCGAAAGAAAGGTTTTGGGTTTTTAGGAATCCATATCATCCTTGAAAGAGGGATATGTCGACCAAAGCAATGGTAGATAATTAAGTGTGTAGCTTGCTAATTTCTCACTATCTTAGTTATAAGAGTGATTATGAAGTAAACTATACCATGGGTATTATCCTAGACATAGGGATACCTAAATTGAGCCTTGGTTACTAATTGTTAAACACATCCATTTGGTATTCGAAAGAATCAATGGGTGAAAGTTTGGTGTTTTGTTAAAAATGTAGCCTCAAAAGTTATGATCAAACCTACCTACAATTTTTCTACTAAAAATGAAGTTGACCATTAGCATCCACATGTTACTTCCCTAAGTAATACATAATCCCAAGATCCGTACCTAATTGATAAAAATCTAATTATTCGTAGCCCTAAATTTGTACTAGAAATACCCAAAAAGAAACTTTAATGTTAATACCTGTCTCCCCTATTGTTATCTTTTTTTACTGTTGGTTTGAATTTAACAAGTATCTATTATTTTGAATTGACTCTATTGCCATTCACATTGTTCCCCGTGGATTCGACCGGTACTCCAAAGTTGGGTAAATATATTGACGATGACCACCTTGGACTTAAATTAACGTGTAAGTTGAGCGTTATCAAAAATGGCATCATTGTCGGGGAACAATTTGGATTATTAAGTTAGTTTGGAATTTTAGATTACTTGCTTGAATTCAAGCTTGTATTTGTTTGTGATTTTCTTTTGATTCTTGTGTTAGGTAGATTTTTATTTTACTTTACTTCTCTCTATGGCATCTTCTGACAAATATGATTTTGTTAGTTAGAAGTTCTATCTTGACAATCCATGTCTATATTGTGACACACCCCACTTCAGGAGAGATTGTAACTATGCTCACTAGGGAGAGATAGAATTTTCCTCTCGATCCTATTGGGAGTATGGTTGTTCTTTGTGTGGTGGTGGAGATGGACATTGGAGTTATTTCCCAAATACCCCCTCCTCCTATTATACTAACCGAGTTGCTAGTTCTTCATATGAGTTTGACAGGTCTTATGATGAGGAGAAGGAAGTGCAACATATTTAGTCTACTAGTCTTAAAGGAATGCTTCAAACTATTTTGGATAGGGTAACTACAACAAGGGAGAACATGCAAGATATGCATCGATCCCATGAGGCATTTGGAATGAAAATGGCCAAGATAGAGTAAATCGGAAATGAAACAAATATTGCAAATACCACTACCTTTCCTATTTTCCAAGATGAGGCTAATCAGGAAGAGAAACCAAGCTATGATGATGAGCTTTCTAGTGAAGAATCCTCGGTGATTTCCCAATCAACCAAATCAAATGATGTGGAAGATGTCAACATAAAAGAAATGGTGCTAGAGACAAAAGAAGAATCAAGGTACATCTCTTATGAAGACTCTAGTTCATTTTGGGGTGACAGTGCTATGATGCAGCAAATTCCAGAGTTAGGGGTTAGACATCATTCAAACCACTTTTCAACAGTATGCTTAGTAGATGTGATGACAATCAATCTGGCTAGGCCAATGAGGGATTGTGAAGAGAAGGAGTACTATCCCTACATTTTAGGATCTGATACTCCAAAAGAGCACATGAAATCCCCACCATCAATGGCCAAGTACTTCAACTTCCGATGTGCAACTAGTGGCCTATTGATGTCTTCATCTTTGTCCAAGGAGCAAAACCAAAAGTTTGATGTAAAATGGGGTAAAGGGTTCAATTCTTAAAAATGGAGAGATCTAAGCTCCCTTGTCATTTCCTCGCATCTTCCAAGTTTCATCTTGGAAGATTTGAATCTTCTATCCATCTATCAATTATTGCATAGTGAACAAAAGTTAGGATGGAGAATCAATCTTCTAAGTGGAAGCACAAAAGGATGAGGAAGAGACATTATTCTACGATGTTAAACTAAACACTCGATGGGAGGCACCCACTCATACCACATAAAGTGGCTCGTATCCTTTTATTTTATGCTTGAGAGACTAGATTTTATTTTTGTATTTGTTCATGCATAATCCTTGATACGGTGGTGCTAGGAGAAATTTTGACTGAAATTGAAAAAGGGAGTTTTAAAATTAGCATTTTGGGACTAAGAAGAAGAGAGCGAGAGACCTGATTTTTGGTCTTAGTTACCGTACTATGGCCCGTGCCTCTGTGATCTTGGAGACCGTATGTTCGCAATCACAGAACTAGGATTGTGATAATGATCACATTAGTTTAAGTATCCATCTGAATGTCTTTCTCTCACACACACCTCTTTAAAAATTCTCTCAAAATTTTCTCTAAATTTGGCTTTGGGTTCCATATACAAGTGTCTTCTCGATTCTTTGTATCCCTTGACTTGGTAAGTTATTCGAACTTCCTTGATTTTTATATAATCGCATACTTAGAACTTGTCATTTAAGAAAATCCTAAATAATCTTTTTGTTACTAAATGCATGCTTATTTGTGATTATTGGTTAACTATTGTAATTGGTGTACACACTAATGGGAAAGTCTTGCGTACCAAAATTTAAGCTTTAAATAGTTGAAATGATCATGTACACCATGTGTTCGATTTGATGCCCCAATGAGTTCAATTTAAATTCTTTCAACTTTGGGGCTATAATCACACATTCTAGGCTTAAATTCTTTACTTATAATGTTAATATGCCTAGTTGAACCAAAGAACTAAGGTTAAAATTATGTTTTGAGCATTGTGCAGAATCTGTTGACTAAGGTCTTAGGTACTGCAATTAAGGTCTCGATGACCGCGATGCGGTCCTAATGACCGTGATCACGGCACCGCGATTGCAGTCACTACTCTGAGATTGCCATACCTGAGGACAGTGTCTGCAGGAACCCAAAATTCTGCACATCTATTGCTGCCTCCAAAATCTTCTATAACACTGCCACATGAGCTTACTATTTTATCTAGCATGTTTTTGGTATGATAATGCTAATATTGGCCTAAGTTGCATTGCTTATGGTTCCTAAGCCTCAAAGAGTGAGGATTTGGATGACACCAGGTTCATGGCCGCACAATGCCAACACCTCTACTATGCAGATTTGCACAACACTAAGTTACTCCCTGAAAGAGGTATCAACTTAGATAGTGTAGAGAAGAAGCTGCTAGGATTGCATGCCAGACTCTCTGAAATTGGGTGGAGGTGTTGTGCCCCAGACTCCTGCTATGCAAATAAGCAATGGGTATGTGAGTTCTACTCTAACCTAAGAGTAACTTCTTTCACAAACCCAATGATGACTATTAGGAGAAAGTAAGTGAACTTTGGGACAGAGTGGAACAACGAGGTGTATCAAATCCTAAATCCTAACATGGAGCAGTTCCATGAAAAATCATGTGAGCAAGGGACCTATATGGCAAATATTTTATGTCCTGGCAAAGAGGTTCCCTAAGCCACCACCAAGAGAGACATTCTGATGAATTATTTCACATCTAAGGTCAGGCTCTGGTTGAATATCATCTACAGCCGAGTATTGCCATGCACTCATGTGACCTTTGTCATAGACATATGAGCTAAATTGGTAGCCTCTATTTTCTCTAGCATCACCCTAAATGTGGGTGAGATTGTTCACTTAGAGTGAAGGTACTTCAAAAATCATTAAGGTAAATATCTTTTCCTCCCTTCCCTTATCACAGAGCTATGTAGGAGGTCGCAGGTGGTGGAATATGATACAAAAACATGGGTAGTACCAGACCCTTATATCTTCCTACTCAAGTTCAGGGGTGAGGGTGCCTCAAGTCAGAGTAAAAAGGGGAAGTGGACTTGGTAAGTCAACCCTTGAGGGCACAGATTCTTGTAGACCTTCATCTTTTAGCCCTTTCGGTGACATCTTAGGTTAGATACAGAAAGCTAGGGAGCTAGTGTCTAGATTTCCTCAGGGTCAGGAGAGTCTCCACCACTCGCCACTCGTATGTAACTCGGTCGAATTATGATATTTATCGGGAGGAGTAGAAGAAGCAACAAGAAATTGTTTCTAAGTTAGAGTGAGCCTACTCAGCCTTAGTTGGAGAACACAAGGACATCAGGGACTCGAATGAGAAAATGAAGAACAGAGATGATAAGAGAGATAAAATTTTTAGCAAAATATGAAAGGGGGTAAAGGGCTTGTGGAAGGTTCGAAAACCCCATGATAGAATGCCTTATCCCCTTATGGAGCATGATGATGAGGCCCCTGCTGATTGGTCAGATGATGATACTGGTAGTGATGGTACATGTTCAGCGGGATAGGATAGCTCTTGAAGCAAATTCAGGGAGACCCCTCTTACTTTTTATTTATTGTATATGTAGTGAGGACATTACATTCTTTTTAGTTAGGGGTGCCTCCAGATTTGTATTGTTTTGGTGATGTGTCCTGGATATTTCTTTTTTGTTGTTGTTTTGGGATAACATTCTAGATATTATTCTATTTTATTTTAGGGGTTGCTACATTTTTTGGCACTCTAACGGTGTCCACGTTTAAAGGATTATCATGGTTTTTAGTTTTATTTTTTCTTTTTACTTTTGTCTTATTTTGATTCTAGTTATGCATGACTAGCTTTTTCCTATGATAGATTGGGTGACGACATTATTAAGGGTAAAACGTCGTGTTTGGGTTTTGAGACATAGATGTAGGGGAAGTCTGAGTACTCATAGCATAAATTTCATGAATGCAAGGTAAGTCTGAGTACCTCTGGCATTGTAAATTGGAAATTTAGGGTCACATTGTACACCATTGGCAAAGTCTAAGTATCCATATGGTTAGTTTACCCATTTTGACTCAAAATGTGAGACTAAGACCTTGGTTATAGCCATAACCTAGAAAATTGAGTGTGGTGCAAATGCTAAATAAACAACATCCTCAATCCAAAATTTTCAAAAATCAAGGAGATAGACGTGTGCAATATTGTAACAAAACGTTTTCTCCTTTTTTGACTCTGCAAAGTGTTTACTTGTGAATAGTGATAGATACTCCAATTTTGTCTCTAATGGGAGGGGTAATTGAGCCTTTTTGATAAATTTTGCAAGCCATGTGTGGTGAGTTATTTTCATTCATATCTTGTATACTTGTGTTATCTAGAACTTGCCCCGTTAGTCTTTCGTAGCTAATTTTTTATTGTAATTGGTTGGAGAAATGATCTTAGGCCACCTTGTGACATTGGAAGTCCACTCTATCCTTAAAATCCTATCTATGCATAAATGTAATCCCTAGTTACCCACTTGAGCCTTTGGACCTTTCTTTAGCAAACATATTATAATCCACAAACGATTCTTCGTATCCCTTTTTTGAAACATACCCTACATTAATTTAAAAAAATTAACTTGAGGGTAACATCCTAAGTTAGGGGTGGTGAATATTGATGGAAGTAAGTATGGGGCCACGAAGTTGTAAGTGAATGCCTAAGTGCCAAAGCATTGAAAATAAATGATTAGAAAGTGAAAGAGTCCAACAAAGGAATGAATTGTACAAAAGTTACAAAAAAAAAGAATGAAATAAAATGTGTAATCAAAAGAAGCAAAAAGTAGGCATATAAAATGAGAGAAAACAAAGAGGAGAGAATAATAGTCAAAAAGACAGATTAAATAGTGTGATATAGATGTTCAAGGAAAGGTGTAGCAATGTTGCTCCCAAATGATATCCTACCCTAACCCAAACCTGCGTTACAAGCTTAAAAAGTCCTTTGAGATCTACAACCATTTACTTTCTTTATAGTGACGATTGAAAATAGGGGCAAGCCTATGGTATGGCACTTGTTGCATAGAGACTTCTTTTGTGAGGAAGAGAGTTTTTGCACTTAAAATTCCTTATTGGATATTTGGTAGTTGGGTGTATGGAATTCTCTTTCTTGTGTCGCTGGCTTGTGAACAAGTTAAGGTGGGTGATGTTATCACCATCTGAGCAATAGGGAAAATAGAGTATAGCTTAGTTTTCGTCGAAATAGAGTCACTTCTAGTGTATTGGTTTTTGTTTCTTGGATGCTATTTAAAGTCCTATGTATCCTTTGGTATTGCATCTTATGATGAGGGGTGTAGTGGAAAATAGCTTAGCCCATGTGCAGTGAGCTACTTGTGGTAGTGACTAAGGTTGAAGTCATTGTGATCTTAGAAGCATAAAGTTTAGGCATAGAAAATTGTTGTCTCATTGTAAGAGGTAGTATTGCTTTTGAAGAAGCAAAAGCTTTAAGTTAGGGGTGCTGAAAAGTGGTAATTTTACCACTCATTCGCACTCAACATTCATGCACATTACCTTGTTTTGAATGAATAAATGAGACATAATTGTGATTGAATGTACTAATATCCACATTGTACAGGTACATAGTTGATGGATAGAAAGATGTGGATTGGAGATTAAAATGATCAAATAGAAGCAAGAAGTGAAGCTGATGACCTGGAGCAGAATGGCTTCAGTTACCATGGTCGTAGTTTAATAACTGGAATCATGGTAGTTAAGCATGGTGAATCAACCACAATCATGGTTGCATGGCCGCAGCCAAGATGGTGAGATCGTGGCTCAGTGGAGGATTGCTTCCCAAGGGAAAAACTAGAAATGCACTTAGATGATCATAATTTTTTAAAAAAGACTCAAAACCCTATTATTCATTCATCATATTCTATCTTTCCCAATTTTTTAGACATTGTTCTAGGGTTTGTAGACTCCATACTTGGGGAAGAAAATATTGTATAAATTTTGGGTGAAGAATTCATTGGAGTAGCCGCTAAGTGGAGGAAGAGCTCACTTCCATTGGAGATTTGTGGGAGTCCAAAGTTTGAAGTAATATTCACTTAGTTTTCAATAAATCATTCAATGGATATTATGGGTATATCTTTGCTTTTTTATCTTATGTTTAGCTAGATCTCCCTCTTGGGATTATGCGTGCATATGGACTAAAGTGTGCATGGTTTGTCATTGTTAGCTTATATTTAATAGTTCATGTTTATGGGTTTTACCAATGCTTGACTAAGTTTGTTGGGATTTGTGGGTGAAAATCACAAATACCCTTCTGGGTTTGATGGGTGAAAGCTCTAAGTCATCTTCGAAAGAATGGTTTTGGGTGAACTTTATAAATCCATATCATGCTTGAAAGAGAGTTATGGAGACCAAAGCAATGGTAGATAATTAAGTGTAGTTTGATAAATTCTCACTGTCTTAGACATAAGAGTGATTATAACTATACTATACCATAGGAATTATCTCAGACCTAGAGACACCTAAATTGAGATTTGGTTACTAATTGTTGAACACGCCCATTTGGTATTCAAAAGAATTAATGGGTGAAAGTTTGGTGTTTTGTTCAAAGGCTAGCATTAAAACCTATGATCAAACCTACCCTTGTTCTACTAAAAATAAAGTTGACCATTAGCATCCACATGTTACTTTCCTTAGTAATACATAATACCGAGATCCGTACCTATTTGATAAAACTCTAATATTTTGTAGCCCCGAATTTATACCAGAAAAACCCAAAAAGAAACTTTAGTGTTAAAACGTGTCTCCCCCATTTTTATCTTTTTGTACTTTTGGTTTTAATTTAACAAGTACCCATTATTCCGAATTAACTTGATTTCTGTTCAAATTTTTCCTTGTGGATTTAACAAGTACCCATTAGTCAACCGCTAAAGCGGCCCTTTGGGGGCATTAACGGATGGCACTTTAGCGACCTTCTAGCGCTTAAGAGACCCTGACCAGCTCAACAAGTGTGGCTTTAGCAGCATGTAGCCACTAAAGCCCAAGTTTTTTTAGCGCTAACTGACCACTTAAGCGACCTGCCCCTTCAGTGCGAGTGTCGCTTTAGTAGCACCTGGTACTTATAAAATCCCCACTTAGTCTATTTTCCACCCATTTTCAAGAGAGTAAAGCCTTAAAAAGTGTGAAAACTTGGGAGAAATATTTATGGGTGATATTGGAGGGTTTATAAGCTCGAGTAACTCATTTCTTTCATGAATTCTTTGTAATCTTCCATAAATTTAATGATTAAATCCTTTATCTTTTTTCGAAGTCCCTAAAATATTAGTGGGTTGATTGTAGCACCATTTAAGCTCAGAATTCACCCATTCTTGAGGGTAATTATTCCTTGAGCATAGAGGAATGTATCGTTGTTTTTGAAAGTGTGATTTTGTAAATAGGCTCCACATAGGATTGTTACATAATTTTGTACCCAAACATCAAAAGTGCAGTATGGGTATCATTGTTCTTGTTTTGATCAGTAGATTATAAATTTGATTGTATGGTATTTTGTGAAAGCTTCTTGAAAGGGGAAATCATCTGTTTAGTGGATTCTTCGAGCTTTTCTTTGGCATCCAGGTAGACTAGGTTTACCTTACTCATAGATTGAGTTAATTCTTGGTATAATTGTAATATTATGCTAGGTAAGGGATGCTATTTAGGTATTGGAGGTATGATTGGTATAAATTGTACTATTTGTACAGTTTATCCTATTAAGAAATAGTAATTTAGGTGGGATTGGCATAGTTACTCATGATTTAGGTAGAATTTCTATCTAAGGACTAATTATGGCTTATTTAAAATATAGAAGTGAATTTATATACCTTAGCCTAGTCGGGGTAGAAAATGCCTTAGTACAGGTTTTGGGGATTAGAAGTGGGCCCCTTTGGTCCACTTTATGCAAAGATCCATGTTACCTCTTGTAAACTTCTATACATATGCTATACCCTTTGGAATACTTATTTAGGAAGTTAGAGGAGATTGGATACATGATATTTATGTTAATTTTGTATTTCGGAGTCGGTGCTAATTGTGAGACAAACTCAATGGGTTATTTATATTGAGTTCCAGTTCAAGTCTGGCAATTGATGATGATATTGATGGCATAACTTCTGGTTCAAGTCTATAAAATGATATGTGACGATGATATTAAGTTTCGATTCGAGTCCGAAATTGGGAGTTATTTATAATTTGGTGCATAATGGTTGGATTCATGGTTATAACTTTATAATCGCTAGATTTATGGAGCTTTAGTTATTTAATTCCCTTTGGTTACACTATCTGGGCTTATGGAGGACCGCATTGGATTATTTACTTTTCTGCCCTTTCTGACCTATAGGGGCTAGTGTTGTATATTAATTATGCTTTTCTATATTATATTTGTTCTTGTTATTTATTTACAGTATTGATGCTTATTTCCAGTTTTTCCCTATTACCTTGACTTAGCTTATTTATCTTATATATTATTTATTTATATCATGATTTAGCTTAGTCGGCTGATGATGTCTACTGAGTACCCATAGTTTTTGTATACATACTACTCTTCTTTAACTTTTAAGTTCAGAATCGAGTACTAGTGGCTGTCATTGACGTGAAAGTCATACTGAGGTGATTTTTGATATAGATTAAGCTCTCGGAATCTAACTTGCCCATTTTTTCTTTTATTATCTATGTCTAGTGTTTCACAATTCGAGACGGAATTGTATTTAACAATTTCAGTACTTATGTTCCTTTTGTAGTACTCTCGTACTGATACTAATAGGTCGTGGGATGGTTGTTGATGTTTATTCTATACTTTATACTATCCTTATTGCCTTATTATTTTCATAAGTCTTTAAATTGTTGATTTCTGGCTTTTAGGCCATTTTTCCACAAATTTGACCATTACTTATAGCTTTGGGCTACGGTTTGGCTTACCTACTTATAGGATTTAGTAGGTGCCATCATGACTCGTAAAATGGGTGATGAAAAATTGGCACTTATTTAATCTATTTAGTAATGCTAGAATTAGACTAGTATCGAGAACAAGTCCTTGTTGGATCGATACTTTGCTTTTAAAGGCTACTTCACCAGTTGAGAGTCCACGTACTCTTACGTGTGCACTAGGATTGAAACAAGTTTTTCATTATCTTCACATTTTTTTTACTTGCATAATCCAATCTATGAACTAATTCCACGGTAGGTGGTGTCTCATCTCCCTTTAGAATCACTGCCTCAGAGGACTGACCAACTGTCTTTTCCTGTTGTCTCCTTTTCTTCTTCTTGTCTAAAATCTTTTTAGTATCCAAGCCTTCTCTCATCTCCTTAATATTCAGGTTTTGAGTGCAAATTTCAGTAACCAAGGAGTCCATATCCACCGTAAGAGCTACCAGTAAAGGCATAGGTGGTGGTAGGGGAGGTTTTGCATCAGCCCTCTTCGTAAGACCCTGACTATTTCCTTAAGTTTTGTCAGGTCTCCCTAATATCCATTAGATTTAATGCCTAAACTGAATCAATCCTATCCACCATTTGGTTTTCAAACCGGTCTACTCATGTCTGCATTATCCTAACTACACCTTAAATCTCATCACTAACATAGGCTTGACCCCAACCTCTAACTTCTTGATACGAGCACCGTGTAGAAGCAGGCTTTGCATGATCTCTTTTAACAATGGAGTTGGAATCAATGTATAATTACCTAAAACTGATGGTCAAATGTAAACGAATGTTGGTGGTGCAGACGAGGAAGAGGCATCTGAATAAGACATCTATAAGTCACTAGCTGGGGCATCCAAACCACATCTGGTATCTCAAGAGATCTTTCTGGGAAATTGGGTTGCCAATATCCTTTATCAATGCTATGTCAGCAGCTTTAGTTTGCTAAATCGCTCAACCCACTACACTAATAGTTGGGACCTAGGCACTCCTCGTCAACTGAGTAACAAGACATGGGAAGGGTAAAGTGGTGATAAAATAGATCACCTTGTCTTATGTCTCCTCTGTGATGGTCTGCAGGATGTTTAACTTTATTCTAGACATAAATGCAGCTACCAAGAAAGCATTGGTCACACCTAATATATTGACGTTGGAGGTGGGTATGATCCGGTGCCTTAATACTGGCCACCAAATTTTTATGGTTAACTTTAGACTGTGCTTCAAGATTGAGGCCCTATTTATCCATGGGGAATTTACTTTATTCGTTAATGAGGCCTGCCAGCCACCTATAGTGCATAAATTTATCATCCACCCTCATCTTCACACTTTCTTCAGAGTAGAAGTCATGCTCCAAAGTCTCCTTAGTATGCTCAAATACATCTTCGAATAAGGCTCTAGAGATAGCCCTAATATAGATGTTGACCTTAGTGTCCTGAACTCATATATTATCAAGTCTGAGGTGCTTCTTCATGTCCTCCTTATCGAAGGATTCATATTATTCAGTATAGCTACGTATTTGGTGTAAAACTCATGCTCCAACTCCAGCACATAGTTTCATAGGGGTCTTATCATTGACCCTAACTCGTACAACTTAAACACCTAAACCAATGGGGGAACATTTTGGAGAGACTCTGGTATGATCCCAAATTCTTCTTGAATTTACCAATTTTTGTTTCCGTCACTAAGACCCTATCAATGTAATAGTCCTTGGCATTTGGGACTATTCAGTATCTTGAATCCATGCACCTTTGATTTAGAGCAGCAGCAACACTCTCATAGGACTTTGGGTTAGACTCATTATCTTTCTATAAAGGACTCTCTTCATCAACCTCATCATTGTGACCCCCCTTGGTTCCTTCCCTCTTTAAAATAGGATGGTTTATCGAGGCTACAGTCTCGACCAAGTGCATAATGCCGTGGACTTTACTTACTCTCTCTCTTTTTTCTTAACCGCCATGGTCCAAATTCAGTGTTGTTCTTTGGTGGAACTGGTGGGTAAGTCAACCTTAGTCCCACTTAAGCTATTAGACTCACTATTTAAGGTAGAAGGTTTGTACTTGGGTGCCCACTTCTTGGAGATTTCCTTTTATAGCTTTGTTTTTGCCTTTTGTGCCATTATTGCATGGGAAAAGGTTAGTATCCATTTTTAAGAAGTTTGAATTAGTTTAAGTAATTTTATTAGACAAGACTTCATCTAATCATGCAATAAATGTATGATCGTACCTTTCTATCGTAGGAAAGGTTCCCTAAAATTACTGGAAAGACAATCCTTTGGACAATAAAATTCTACGCTCGTGCAATAAAGGTACGATTATACCTTTTGATCATAGGATCATCACTAAAGTACTAAGGGTATTTGACATCGAATGAGAACATATCATAATCAAACCTAGATAGGACTATCATGGGATGTACTTGTAGGATAAGAAATTATAAGGTCAGAACTGAAACCCCTCAACAATCCAAACTAGACCGTATATAGATATCGCGATCATAAGTTGTGTCGTGGAGTTCACTACACTTATTATATTTCAAACTAAGAATTTGACCCTAATTTTTTTTCTAATTCGACCCTTGATATCGCTAAAATTACACCTCTTAAAAAGTATAACATAGTCTCTTATCATATATAGAACACAATATGGTTGGGGTCAAACCCAAAGGGAGTAAAACAAAAATCGATCTGAAGATTGCTAATGTACATGGAAAGTGCAGAAAGTAAATGGGGGGTTTTTATAAGAACATTGGTAAAGGTAATAGTGTTGGTAAGTAAGGTTGTTATTAGTATGAGACGATCACATGGATTGAGTTCACCCAACTTTTTAACTCCATAAACTAATCATGCTCGTCAAGCTATTTTGATACCTTGCATGCAGAATATAACAAGCTATGTATCACCTAATCGCCTCTCAACCTTTGTTTTGGTGAATTTCACTCTTCTTCTCTCAATCTCAGAGTATTGCATTACTTACCCTTGTCTTGTATCATAGATTAACTGTATCCTCTTAGTCTCAAGTAAATTAAATAAAGGTTGGTATCTTCAAATTACTATCATGATCTTTTTATCCTGATATCAACCTCTCTCTCGAGTTAGTATCGAATACAAGTGGGTTCCTAATATTTGCAATCGTTAAAAAAACAATCAAAGTGAAGTCACTACTAGAAATTACCCCTATGGCTACGGTTCAAAAACCATTGTGATAGATATAAAAAAAGTTGCCATAGAGGTACCGCAATGGTTTTATATGTGTTGCAAATGTGAGCATTGTGGTAGGTCTATCGCAACGACTTTTGTAATGGTTACAATAACCGTTACAATAGATACACCTATTGCAACGGTTTTTTAAATTCCTATTGATATAGTTCATATTGTCTATTGAAACGGTTAAGAACCGTTGCAATAGATTATATTGCAAAGACAGAAAAGTGTTGCAATAACCCTATTGCAACGATTTTTCACTACCTATGGCAACGATTTTGGACACCTATTGCAGCGGTTTTTGAATCTTTTGCAACATTATTTTTGCTACCTATTGAAATGGTTTTTGCCACCTATTGCAACAATTTTTGCCACCTATTGCAACGGTTTTTGCCACCTATTTTTGCAGCTACTTCAAATACCAATTGATATATATATATATATATATATATAGAATTAAATTAATACACAATTATATATACACATCACAACAAAATATTTCATTTATAATAATCCAAATTAAAATATTCAACAAACTAGTAATCTAAATCTAAAAGCAATATAGTATCAAGTTCGAGTGACAATAATTTTCACAAAATTCAATATCAAAAAGATCGATACTAAAACATCTATCAACAATTCAAAACTTTTATCAAGATCAATTTCTTCATCACTTCTTTCTTTATCTTCTTTTTCATTTTGGGCACCTATAAAAAGAGAAAAAAATAATCTCTATTAGCACTTAAATGTCAACATATTTAATTTTCATTTAGAACATAGGAAGGACACCTACAAATAGACCATAAAAAATATCATTAGAAAATGAATAAATTATTTATATATTTATGTGGATTTCTTAACAATATTGGTCAAAGTTATTGGATTTCATTCTAATGGTCTATTGAATCTTTCATTTTATGGGTTAGCTTTCGCAAATACTTTATATTAAAATGCTTATGATGTAATATTAAGGGGTCATCTCATGCCTTGGTTGGCTTAGGGTAACCATCACGGCTAGGGCCTTAGTTTTCAGATCGTCACAGTACGTGACATTCCTCAAATTTGCCACCTTTGGAAATAAGGTAGCAGTTTCACCATCTGACTTTGCCATCATTGGCTTACTCAAATAAATCTTACCATACTAATATTTGGAGATATGAACATACAGTTTAAGCTATTGGGGAAAACGGCAGACTAATATATGAGTTGCTTTATGTAACGCCTCAAAAACGGATTTCGAAGCGTTACACGGTGCTTAAGGCAACAAGTAGCCCCAAGCTAACCCTTTGAGCTTTTTTCATACCGTTTAACATTCATCGACAGGATTACTATAATCAAACATCAAGATATTCTCCATAATATCATAATTCAAAATGAAAGAGATGCGGAAAGTAACAAAATACGACCTCTCCACAAGACTGATCAATCTAACCATCTAGTCTGACAAGCCTCTACTAAACTGAATAACACTGAGCCATTGGGACAGACCCCAACTAACCCTAAAATCAGGGAATAAAATGATAACCCAAAATAAAAGAGTGAAATTTGAAATAACCAGTCCACGAACCATAAGGATTTACCACTACAGAAAATGTAGACCAATATGCTCGGAGAATCATATCAAGCCTGGGAATGAGAACCTGAACCTACATTATAAGAAAAATGTAGCCCACATACAAATACATGGGTTAGTACCATGTAATATGGACCGAGTATATGGGGGTGTATGCAAGTTTTCATAAAAGTCCTATATCACAAATATTCATAGGAAAATATGCATGCTGTAATAAGAGACTCAAATAGCTCAAAATGAAATCATCATAATCACCATAGACTAAAACACATCGAGTGAAAACATGTGAGTCATCAGAGTAAATCTCAATCACTTTCATGATCATTTTCAAGTCATCAAAATGAGTATCTTTCATAACAAGTCTCATTAAGATATAAAAATATCCATCAAATTCTTCAGAAACAATAACTTTTTCAACTCACACTTTCAAACTATTACACTTTTCATCTAAATCAGAAGAATACACACACACACAAGGGGTCTTTTACAACCGAGATAAACCATGTGAACTACATGGAGTCCAACGTCCAACCCATATTGGGGAGAGCTATCCTATCCTTGCCATAGGAGTAGCACCTTAATCTTTTGTTCACTAGTGATCACTATATCAATCAGCCTTAGGCTCACATCCTATGGGGGCACGTAGTTCTAGGGAAGTACGAATCACAACTATACCTCTCACTCAATGCTAAAGACTACTCCCGGACTTATCTTAGATCATGTCAAAAGAAAATCCACAACAACGCAATTCAACAATTCATATCGGGAGCCATCATGCTACCCCTTTTTCATAATAAATCAACATGTGGATTTTTTTTCTCATTAGAGTTCAAAAATAACTCTTTCATGACCAAAAGGTCAAATCATTCAAATATCAAGGTGTGTATAACACATTACTTCATTAAAGATCATAATCTCAAAGAGGGTTTAAATCCTATATATCAACACTTGAGGAAAACATTTCAAGATTCATACTTTGTACAGCAAACAAGTATAACTCATATGAAAATCTTGAAATTCAACTTGAAACATGATATTTAGATCAAGACTCAAGGAGTTATCTTGAAGACATTACAAAAATATCATAGTTTCTTGAACAAGAATATAGGATAATAGTTTCCATCTCAAATTCATAACTAAACAAGTAAAATCATGTATCTTTGTAAAATAATACAAATTTTTGGACACAAGAACGAAAGGATGTTCTTGTTGAAAACCCCATATACCTTTATTGTAACGGATTCATTGAAAGATTGGACCCTCAATGTTAATTGTGGAACCCAAGTTGTTTTTCTCCTTTAGTACTCTTGGATGATGAGCTTAGATTGATAATATGGTTATGATATGTTTAGATTCAATTAAATTCGTAAGGTTAAGTTTTGGGGTGTGTAAGGAGTGCCAAAAGACTTAATTTCCCTCAAAATAACTCAAAACGGAGTCTTTTTACTACCTGAAACACCAAGTATGTGCCGTATTGCTTATCGCATACATTTATGTACGTGCCACATTGCTTATCAAACATATTTAAGTTTGCTCCGTATTGCTTATTGTACACCTATTCCAATCTCCATATGCGATTGGTTAGGCGACACACTCTACTTCGCAAAGCCATAACTCCTTGCTCAGGTGTCGAATTTTGATGAAATTGGTATCGTTGAAAGCTAATTCGATTCTCTCTAAGTTGGTGGGTATAAATTTGCAAAAATACCACATATTTATCAAGTTATGCTCATTCAAAGATGACCCTAGCGAATTCAAACACTAAAACTTGATGGATTTCGAAACTCTTAGCTTGTACTACCTTAAGTGTCTCATATAACCACACTTAACACATCATAAGCTCTCTTATAACTAGGGTACTCTTGGTAATTCATGTGACCAAATATGGCTTACAGAATTGGGGTTTTCATATGTAAGAATGACGGTTCGCTTTCTAGGTTAGGAAAGTGTGGCCCATTACAATATCTCCCCTTTGGGGACATTCGTCCTCGAATGACGCTGGGTATACTAAGAGTAAAGAGAAAAGGAATGGTACATAGCTGAAGCAACTTTCTAATCTTGCCTCTACTTTATTCTACATTTCGGACACAACAAGGAGTGCATGACTCATGAAATCACAGCTGAATAGTATTAAATAACTGCAGAACTACTGCAATTCTGCATAGAAAAGAAATGATTTAGAGCAGCATGGTACCTTCGGTTTGATCGGGGCTTCTGGAAAATAGGTGCGGATACTTGGATCACATATTCTTCTCGGTTCCCAAGTTGCACCTTCAACAGATTAGTTTCGCCACAACACCATAACCAAGGAAACTTCTTTGTTCCTTAGTCTTCGGACTTGGTGATCTAAAATCTCAATAGGAACTTCCTCAAAAGAAAGACTATCTTGCACATCAGGGTTTTCTGAAAGATCTACAACAACACAATCACCAAATGTGTTTCGTAAGCATGGAGACATGGAAGAAAGAGTGAATAAAAGATAACTCTAAAGGCAACTCAACCTCATACGCTACCTTACCAACACGGCTAAGAGCTCTGTAGGGGCAAATATAATAGGGACTAAGTTTCCCCTTCTTTCCAAATCTCTTTACTCCCTTCATGGGTGAAATCTTCAAATACACCAAGTCACAAACTTAAAATTCAATGTCTCTTCTCCTTACATCAGCATACGATTTCTAACGACTTTGTATGGTTTTTAATCCTTCTCTAATTACTTTGAACTTTTCCATAGCCTCAAAGACCGAATCAGGACCACTCACGGTAGCTTCACCCACTTCAAACCAACCTATGGGTGACCTACATTTCCTCCCATACAAAGTCTCAAATGGAGCCATGCCAATGCTAGAGTGAAAACTGTTATTGTAAGAAAACTCTATCAATGGTAAATGCTTATCCCAACTCCCCTTAAAGTCAAGAGCACACGCTTTCAACATATCTTCTAAGGTCTGGATGTTCCTCTCAGCTTGACCATCTGTCTGCAGATGGAAAGAAGAACTCAAATAAACTTAAGTACTAAGACCCTTCTGAAAAGCTCTCTAAAACTGCATAGTGAACTGAGTACCCCTATCTGAAATGATGGACAAGGGAACTCTATGCACTCTGACTAAATCCTGAATGTACAATCTAGCATAATCCTCAGCAGTATAACAAGTATGCACAGGCAAGAACTGCACAGACTTAGTCAATCTATCTATAACAACCCAAATGAAATCATAATAGCGTTGGGAAGGAGGTAAACTAATCACAAAATCTATGTTTATCTCTTCCCACTTCCATGTGGGAATACTGAACTCCTGCATTATACCACCAAGTCTTTGTTGTTCTACCTTAACCTATTGGCATGTCACACACTTAGCCACAAATTCTACTATATCCTTCTTCATGCCACTCCACCAATAGATTTCCCGCAAGTCGCGATACATCTTGATGGCACCAGGATGAATAAAATATCGCACACCATGTGCTTTAACCATAATTCTCTATCTCAGATTATCAGCATTCAAAATATATAATCTATCCTACAATCTCCATACACCATCTCCCCATTGGGAGAAGACCTTCATCTTTTGGTCCTTCACCGATATTTTCAGTCTGGCCAAACTAGCATCTAAGTTTTGCTTCTCCTTTACTTCTAAAATCAAGGAGGATTCGGAACTACTCTGCACCCCTATACTACCTTCATCAGAGTCAAACAACCTAACCCACAGTATAGTCAAATGGTGCACATCACAAGCCAAATCTTTCTTACCCTTTTCAATAAGCGAAACACTACCCATAGACACCCTGCTTAGGGCATCTACCACTACATTGGCCTTACTCGGATGGTACAACACACTTATATCATATTCTTTCAATAGCTCTAACCATATCTCTTCCTAAGGTTCAACTCCCTCTGGGTAAATACATATTGCAAACTCTTATGATCTGTGAACACTATACAAGTAGTATCTCCAGATTTTAAGAGCAAACACAACAGCAGCTAACTAAAGATCATGGGTGGGGTAATTCTTCTCATGGGGTTTCAACTGTCTAGAAGCATAAGCTATCACCTTACCCTTCTTCATCAATAAAAAACCCAAACCAACTCTTGAAGCATCACAATATACTACAAAACCTTCAACACCATCAGGCAAAGTCAAAACAAGGGCTGAAGTGAGTCGAGTTTTCAACTCCTGAAAACTCTTCTCACAAGAATCGGACCACAAAAACTTCACTTTCCTTTGGGTCAACCAGGTCATAGGAGACACTAGAGAGGAGAAACCTTCAACAAATAGGTGGTAATAGTCAGCTAGACCCAAGAAACTTCATATGTCAGTCGGAGAGATAGGTCTAGGCCAGTTTCTAATAGCTTCTGTATTTTAAGGATCAACTCTAATACCCTCGAAAGAAATGATATGACCCAGAAAAACAACTGACCTCAACCAAAACTCACACTTGCTGATTTTGGCAAACAATTGATGGTTTCTAAGAGTCTGGAAGACAATTCGGAGATGATCTGCATGTTTATTCTCACTACGGGAGTACACCAGAATATCGTCTATAAATACAATAACAGAGATGTCAAGATATGGTCTGAACACTCGATTCATGAGGTCCATGAAAGCTGCCGGGGTATTAGTTAACCCAAAGGACATAATAAGAAACTCAAAATGACCATAGCAAGTTTTGAAAGTTATTTTCGGGGTGTCACACTCCCTAACTTGGAGTTGATAATAGCTGGATCGAAGGTCTATCTTTGAAAAGTAACTTGCACCTTGTAGTTAGTCAAAAGAATTGTCTATTCTAGGAAGAGGATATTTATTTTTGATAGTGACTTTATTTAACTAGCAATAGTCAATACACATATACAGGGAACTATTTTTCTTTCTCACAAATAACACAGGAGCATCTCAAGGAGAAACACTAGGCCTTATGATACCCTTATCTAATAGATCTTTGAGTTCCTATTTCAACTCCTTAAGATCTACATGTGTCATATGTTAAGGAGGAATAGAAATAGGCTGAGCATCGAGAAGAAGATCAATTCCAAACTCTATCTCTCTATTAGGAGGTATCCCTGGGAGATCTTCCGAAAAGACATCAAAAAACTTATTGACCATGCTAACTGACTGGAGAGTTGGAGTCTCAGACTTAGTGTCCTTGACTCTAACCAGATGATAAATGTACCCCTTGGAAATACGTTTTCTAGCTTTAGTATATGAGATAAAATGACTCTTCAGAGATACAGAACTCCCAGACCACTCAAACACAGGTTCATCAGGAAACTGAAACTTGACCACTCGGGTACGGCAATCTATAGAGGCATAACAAGAATGAAGCCAGTCCATACCTAGAATAACATCAAATTCCACCATGTCTAACTCAACCAGATCAGCCAACATAACTCTATGAAGGACTGTAATAGGATACTTTCTATACACTTTCTGGGTAATAATCGAATCACCCACTGGGTTAGAAACTAAGATAGGCTCAGGAATATATTTAGAACTCATTTCAAAATTCACAGCAACCAGAGGTGTAACATATGAAAAACTGGACCTAGGGTCTAACAAAGCATAGACATCAAACTAAATTATATGGAGCATACTAGTAGCAACATCGAGAGAGTCCTCCTGCTCCTGGAGAGATGGCAAAGCATAGAACCTATTCTGGTGCTGCCATCAACAGTTCTAGAAGAGGCGCCCTGAGCTAGGGCTGGGCGAGTCACCTGAACTAGAGCACTAGCAGGCTGAGTCTGAGTTTGAGGGCGATTATCATAATGCCCTTGTCTGGCATGTGGGCACTCTCTAAGTTTGTGACCCAAGTCTCCACACCCAAAACAACCTGTCTTCTCACCCTAACACTCACCCGAGTGGGTCTTACCACACTTAGGACACAGAGGATAATTTGGCTTAGTACCAACACTGTACTGGGACCTGGCTGTATATGACCTACTACTTTGCTCCTTCCCACCCTAGGTATAGGAGCACTAGCTGATGATGGTGCTAGTGTAGATGAATGGTTGTGAAACTGAGGGTGATTCCCTCCCTGTGATCTATTCTGACCGTGTCCGTGTTGCTCGGACCTAGATCTCTTATTCCCTCTTATTTTATCCCTCTCCTTGATCTTTTCTGCTTTAATCTGTTGGGCATGAGTCATCAGCCTGGAAAGATTCATCACATTATTTAACATAGCAGACCTGCACTCTTTAATAATATGCTAGACACTCCTGTCACAAATTTACTCATATTGACCCGATTATCAGCTACTAAGTTAGGGGTATATTGGCCAGCTGATTGAACTTCGGATAGTACTCTTTAACAATCATAGATCCCTGTCGCAAGTTCATGAACTCCTCTACCTTTACCTCTCTCATCTCTAAAGGGAAAAACTTATCAAAGAATATATCCTGGAATTCCTGCCAAGACGTAGGGGTACCACCCTCACGTCTACCCTTTCTCTAAGTAACTACCAAATCAAAAGCAAGGTCTTTCAACTGATATGTTTCCAAATCCATACTATGCTCATCAGGGATATGCATCACCTGAGTAATCTTTCATACCTCCTCTAAGTATAATTGTGGATCCTCACTGGGCTTGGACCCATAAAATTTTGGCAGATTCATTCGCATAAAGTCATGGATCCTCGCAGTAGCTAATTCACCTTCCTGCTGCTATAGAGCTAGAGACAAATTGACCCGAACATTCGTAGTGATAGCTTGGGCCAGCGCTTGAAAGGCTGCCCAAAATTTGGCATGGGACATATTTTCATTCAGTGGGTCAGCAGACTAGGGTTGTAAACCATCGTTATTTCTTTTAGTTCATTGAGAAGGCATATTTTGAAAGAGGAGAACACGAATTAATAGCTAAAAGGAAACAACTGTAAGCACGATGAACTTCTGAAAGAAAGAAATAACACTTTTTCCTAAAACGTCTCGTAGCCTCTTGCTGATAGATGTGGCGCGCTACACACAGATGATCAAGACTCTACTTAACATGGCTTGCTAGACTCCCTAGGACTTCAATAATCTTAGGCTCTAATACCAAGTTTGTAACGACCCAAAAATAGGTCCCAAAGCTTTACACGGTGCTTAAGGCTACAAGTAGCCCCAAGCGAACCCTTTGAGCTATTTTTATACCATTAACCACTCATCGACAGGATTACTATAATCAAACATCAAGATATTCTCCATAATATCGTAATTCAAAATGAAAGAGATGCAAAAAGTACCAAAATACGACCTCTCCATAAGACTGATCAATCTAACCATCTAGTTTGACAAGCCTCTACTAAACTGTATAATACTAAGCCATTGGGACAGACCTCAACTGACCCTAACATCAGGGAATAAAATGATAACCCAAAATAAAAGAGTGAAATCTGAAATAACCAATCCTCAAATAATGAGGACTCACCACTGCAGAAAATACAGACCAATGTGCTCGGAGAATCACGTCAAGCTAGGGAATGACCACTTAAACCTACATTAAAGGGAAAATGTAGCCCTTGTACGAATACATGGATCAGTACCATGGAATATGGATTGAGTATATGGGGGTGTATGTAAGTTTTCATAAAAGTCCTATATCACAAATATTCATAGGAAAATATGCATGCTGTCATAAGAGACTTACATAGCTTGAAATAAAACCATCATAATCACCATAGAGTAAAACACATCGGGTGAAAACATGGGAGTCATCATAGTAAATCCCAATCACTTTCATAATCATTTTCAAGTCATCAAAATGAGTAGCTTTCATAAAAATTCTCTTTAAGATATAGAAATATCCATCAAATTCTTCAAAAATGATAACTTTCTCAACTCACACTTTCAAACTATTACATTTCTCACCTAAATCAGACGAATACACACACACATTGGGAGTCTCTTACAACCGACATAAACCATGTAAGCTATATGGAGTCCAATGTCCAACCTATGTTTGGGAGAGTTGTCCTATCCTTGCCATCGAATTAGGACCTTAATCTTTTATTCACTAGTGATCCCTATATGAATCAACCATAGGCTCACATCCTACAGGGGCACGTAGTTCTAGGAAAGTATGAATCACATCTATATCTCCCACTCGATGCTAAAGAATACTCCCAGACTTAGCTCAGATCACTTTAAAATAAAATCCACAACAATGCAACTCAACAATTCATATTGGGAGCCATCATGCTACCCCTTTTTCATAATAAATCAACATGTGGATTTCTTTTAACATTCAAGTTAAAAAATAACTCTTTCAGGACCAAAGGTTCAAATCATTCAAATATCAAGATATGTATAACACATTACTTCACCAAAGATCATAATCTCAAAGAGGGTTTAAATCTCATATATCAATACTTGAGCAAAACATTTCAAGATTCATACTTTGTATAGCAAACAAGTATAACTCATATGAAAATCTATAAATTCAACTTAAAACATGATATTAACATCAAAACTCAAGGTATGTATCTTTAAGACATCATAAAAATATCATAGTTTCTTGAACAAGAATATAGGATAGTAGTTTCCATCTCAAATTCATAATTAAACAAGTAAAATCATGTATCTTCATAAAATAATACAAATTTTTGGGCACAAGAATGAAAGGTTGTTCTTGTTGAAAACCCCACATACCTTTATGGTAACAGATTCGTTGAAAGATTAGACCCTCAATGTTGATTACTCAACCCAAGTTTTTTTTCTCCTTTAGCACTCTTGGATGATGACCTTAGATTGATAATAGGGTTATGATGTGTTTAGATTCTATTAAATTTGTAAGGTTAAGTTTAGAGGTGTGTAAGGAGTGCCAAAAGACTTAATTACCTTCAAAATAACTCAAAATAAAGTGTTTTTACTACTTGAAACACCAAGTGTGCGCCGCATTGCTTATCACACAAATTTAAGTATGCACCGCATTTCTTATCGCACACCTATTCTAGTAGCTATGTGCGATTGGTTAGGCAATACACTCTACTTTGCAAAGCCATAACTCCTTCCTCTAGTGTCGGATTTTGATAAAATTGGTATCGTTGGAAAGATAATTTGATTCTCTATAAGTTGGTGGGTAGAAATATGAATAAATACCACATTTTATCAAGTTTTGCTCATTCAAAGATGACTATTGCAAATTCAAACACTAAAACTTGATGGATTTCGAAACTCTTAGCTTGTACTACCTTAAGTGACTCATATAACCAAACTTAACACATCATAAGTGCTCTTATAACTAGGTTACTCTTGGTAGTTCATGTGCCCAAATATGGCTTACAGAATTAGGGGTTTCATACGTACGAACAATGGTTCTCTTTCTAGCTTTGGAAAGTGTGGGGTATTACACTTTATGTCTGTATTTGAGTTTATATCGGCACATATATACAATAGACATGGAATTCATCCATAAGCAAATGCAGTTCTATTTTAAGGATCTATACACAGGAACAAAGCAAACACATATTTTCTGTGTATTCACTTTCACAAAAATGAAAATAAACCACCTAAAGATTCTACAGAGGAAAGAAAAGAAAATTGACAATGACAATAAATATAGTAAGTATAGCACTTAGTACCTGAGAAATAAGAATCTCACATCCTGTGCTCATTTTAGACAAATGTCCTAAGAGTTTGTGCAAGATTTAACTTAGTCAAATGTTTTTTGCTTCCAGATATCTCCAAGGGCTCACCTTTAGTAAGCAATGTAACAAGAAAGGCCCACATCTCCGCTGCATATAAATTAAAACACCCATCTCAAATACCTTTCAAGTAACCATACATTGCAGTGAACATTTTATATACCTACAATGTATCTAGTTTAAGCCTTGTCATCTTCTCTCCAATTAATCTGCAGAATTCAACAGACCTTTGGCCTTCTTCTAGCGATGATGCATTTAATAGCTTAATCCCTTTCTATTTTTTTTAAAAATCTCAACTATAGATTACGATCACCTGTGTCGATGAATAACGTGTCATTTCTTAAATGGAAAGTAAGAATGGAAACACTGTCATGGCTTCAAGCATCGGTTGTATGTCATCAGCCCTCTGGGTTGCCTCACCAAGATACGGGTCCAATTATCTCCTGCATAATAAATTTTCACAGAGGAAAAAGAAAATAATAAGCATAGCCTCAGAATTTTCTCTACACTTATTGCTAATTTTGATTCTCACTTTATGTGTGAGAATTTAGAGAGAACAAGCAAACATTAAGGGGTCGTTTGGTTGAGTTTAACTAAAAAAAGGTTGTTGAAGTTATTAACTTGTCCATAACAAAAATTGAAATCACCGGCATTGCAGAGAGGAAAACAACCCTTTAAACTTTCCTCTCTACTCTCTACAACCCTCATTCCGTCTCTAAGCTAGGCTTTTTTTCTTTTCTGCAAAAATTTTCATGATTTTTTAAACCTGTCACTTTCCTAGCTGCAATAACATCAACAACAACCTAGTGTAAACACACTCCTACATTGTAGAGATAAAAGGCTATTTTTATAGACCCTTAGCAAATCGAGGTCTATGTTGCTTAGACTTTCAAAAATATTACCACACTCGTGTCAAACATCGACATTCTTAAAGAGTCTAAGCTATATAAATTGAGGCTCAAATTTTTAATACTTATTATATAGCAATAGCAACTGGAATCACTGCCATGACTACAACCACTAGTTGTACGGACACCTTTCCATCCGACTTGCCTCACCAAGATAGAGTTTAAGTGACTATCTATGAACAATAGAGTTGGAGGACATAGATCTCAGTCTAAGTTTAAGTTAAAGGGCATGTTTATGTATTACATCTAAATTTTTTACAACAAAAAGTTAAATCACAGGCATTTCTAGAGGAGCAACAACCATTTCAACTTTTCACCTCTACTCTTTGGAAATCCTCATTCTTTGTTTCTGAGCTACACGTTTTTCCTTTTATTGAAAATTCTCATGTGATTATCCACCTATGAATTTCCCAGCTACAACAACAACCCAGTGTAATCTCAGCCCTACCTTTTAGATGCAACAAGATTGTTTCAAATGGACTATTAACAAATCAAACATTAAGGCTCAGATATGTAATACTTATAGAAAAAGAGACTGAAATCACCGGCATTGCAGAGAGAAGTAACAACCCTTTGAACTTTCTCCTCTACTCTCTAAAACCCCCATTCTTAACTTTTGAGCTTCTTTCCTTTTAGGGGAAATTCTCATGTGTTTTTCAATCCTACCAATTCCCAAGCTACATTTATGAAAAATCAAACATTGAGGCTCAGATTTGTAATGCTTACAATACAACAAGAGAGATCGGATCACCGCAATAGATGTAAGCACCAATTGCAAGCTCACCTGCTATCCACGTTGCCCCACCAAGATACGGATCCAATCGCTCTCCTGCACTAATGAAATACTCAGATAAGAAAATAAGAAAATCAAAATCACAACCTCATAATTTTTGCTACAGTTATAATTACTACTACTACTACTAATTCTCACCTTGGGGTTGAGAGTTTGGAGAAAACAACCTAAGATTGATAGACATTTCGTTGAGTTTTTAACTAAATAATGGGCTACTGAATTATTATTTTTCCATAGAAGAACCTGAAATCACATCTACTCTCTGCAACCCTCATTCTTCTTTACTTTTTGAGCTAAGATTTTTTCTTATTATGGGAAATTCTTGTGTTTTTCAACCTGCAAATATGCCAGCTACAATAATAAAAACAACAACCAAAGTAACTCATTTTTACCTTGAGGATATAAAGATGAGATTTTCAATAGACCCTTATCAAATCGTGGTCTAAGTTTCTCTACCTCTCAAAAATTTTGCCTAAGCCTTCCTTGTGTCGAATCGTCCAAAAATGAACTACTTTTGGAGTATTCTATGCGCACCCATCAACATTCTCAAAGAGTTCGAGCAACTTAGACGAATAAACTAACCGCGACTTAGATGAATAAACTAACCTTAAAATCAATTAGAAGAATAAACTAACCTTAAGATCAACAAATTAGAAGAAAGCCCAAAAAATGAACTACTTTTGGAGGATTCTAGTGCGAACTAGTTTTGGATGATTCTATGCACTGAGGCTATCCAGGAAACCCAGGTCAAAATCATCAATTAGAAGAATAAACTAACCTTGAAATAAAAAAATTAGTATAAAGCCCTAAAATGAACTACTTTTGGAGGATTCTAGTCCAAACTACTTTTGGAGGATTCTATCCACTAAGGTTATCCAGGAAACCTAGGTCAAAATTATCAATTAGAAGAATAAACTAACCTTAAAATATACAAATTATAAAAAATCCCTAAATTTTAGTGGAAATTAAAGTTGTGATCGAGGCAGTGGTGCCTCTTTACAACTTCAATGATTGAAATATGGTAGCTGGAAATTGAATGATGCTATAGCAGCAGAGATTAACAGAGTACAAATCTGACAGTGGCTTAAATATGGCAAGGAATTAGATGGAGATGGATTTAGGGTGAAAGTGAACTCAGACCTGAGCCTAAAATCGAACATATAGTTTGGTCAAAGTTAGAAATATCAGTGCAGTCAAAGCTTGAAATATCAGTGATGATCAGAGCTAAATAACAGTGGCGGTCGGAGGAGCCTTTGCTTTGTGGTGGCTGATATCAGATACACGATGTGTGTTTTTAGTGGATGTAAGTGTGTATATATATATATATAAATACAGAGAGAGATATATAAAACCGATGCAATACATTTTTTTACAAAAATCATTTGTTGCGTTAGCTAACTCTATGGCAATAGTTTTGGGAAATCGTTGCTATAGGGTACTCTAATTAAATAGTTATATGACAAATGCAACAATGATACTATCAAATAGGTCTATTACAACAAAAAATTACAACGATTAGAACCGTTGTAATAGGTAATCTATAGCAACTCCTTTCCAACCGTTGCTAAAAATATCACTGCACTGGGGGTATTTTTGGGTAGTGAGTAAGCCACAATACATGAAAGAATACCAATCAAGAATGACTTTGTACTTCTTCTACTTCGTTATTCCATTGGGGTTCTCATAACCTTAGTTATAGGGTTTAGCTGCTCATGATCGTAAGAACACACATAGAATTCATAATTGAAAGTATATACATGATCTCACAAATAATAAAGAATGACAATCAAAATCTAAAATTAATATCAAACCCTAAAAGTCAATAACAAGAATTCCAAGATTAAAAGTGTATCTTACAGCTCAAAATAATGTAATAAGTGTATAAAGTGTGTAAAATGTAATAAAACATAAGAGGAGTATTTATAGTTTCATCACATTTTTCCTAAGAAAAACTAGCTAACAAAGGGCATCAATTACAATACCTCAGATATCAAGTCATCTGGATTGACAATGACTCACTCTCATCTCTATCTATACGACTCCATGTGGTTGGTGATGACTTATCAAGTCGCTAGACGTGTCATTTCCTGACTCGTAGGATCTCAACTAAATTTTCAATCTTTTGATCTTTGACTTTATATGCTCAGAATGAGGGCAACTATAAATCATAGTTGACCTTATGACTCATCACCAACTTTTATTTCCACTACTACCCAAATTCCCCCTTTAGTACTTTTGTTCTTCTTTCACTCAAAATGTCTCTCACTACGACTCGTAGTCTCATCTTATAAGTCGTAGTTACTAGTCAGGCGACAATTTGGACTACCAGTCATAGTGTCACCCAATGACTTATTGTCTAAGAAGAATACTACTATTTAGGGCCTTTTCTTCCTGATCCCATTCTACTCACATCCGACCTTGTTTTCCAACAAAACCATCATAAAAACACATCAAATCTAATAAAAAGACCTAAGTATTGTCATAATTTGCTTGTTTTAATCATTGAAAGTGCCATAAAGCCATGGCACATCCAGAACCTCAACTTAGAACATTTGCTAGACCTCAACCAACTAACATAAAACATAAAATGGCATGACCCAAGGCTACCCTCTAGTCATAACACGGTTCTTAGAACCACAAGTGATCCTAAGATAACCCATGAACTGGCATACTGCTTGAGAAACGATTTAAATTGTATATAACTTTAATTTGTTGACTGAAAACATAATCATGATGAAATCAGGATATGTATAATATTGATAAAGCTTACAATATGATAAAACTGAAGAAAGAACTTGAATTATATATCATGACTCTGACTAACTATCTATGAAACCTCAACTATATTAATTATAGGTAGCTGGGACATGAATCCAACTACCACTAATCAATATAACAATGATAACAATATAGTACATGAATTACAACTAACTAGAGCTTTCAAAATAAGAGAAATCATCACCTGCTGGCTGAATATTGAGAATTGTCTGACCCTGGTGTATGGACTGCATCTTGCACCTACATCATGTAGAAATGTAGCCACAAATGCATATATGTGGTCAGTACTTTGGAATGTACTAAGTATATGGGGACATGCTCTAAATCATGGAAATATTTAAAACAGGCTTTAAAATTGAGGACATAAGTATTTGCTGAAATGTATATTTAAAACATGGCTATACGTGAAAACTGTAAGTTATAGTAAGATTTATATATCATAAGCTAAAATAATTCTGTAAGCTGGGAAGGGGTAAAATATGAATATTGTATGTAAATCTCATGTAAAGCTAATAGACTGTAAAACCCTAGTAAGGATCATGTATGAATACTGAGCATGAACAACTGAGGAGGTAAAACTGAGAATGCAAGACCAAGTAAAGCATGCTCTGAAATGATCAGAATAACTGAATTACTAATATCTAAATAAATTAAATAATCTATAAAACTAACTGAATAAATACTAAAATCTGTCTACTTGGTCAAGCAAACCTGAACTAAGATAAACTAAATACTAACTTAAACTATTGGAGCTATCATGTAATTGACATAAATCATATGAGCTATCATGGAGTCCAATAGCTGAACCACATTGAGGAGAGATGTTATATCCTTGACACCAGAGTAGAACTTGAACTGGAGTGATCACTAAACTAAGACCTTATTAAACAAGGGAAAACACTCTCTGGCGAGACCCCTGAACCTACGGTGGCACTTAGTTTTTGGGTAAGTAGGATGCGCTGAACCTACACTTCCCAACCAGTGTTAAATCCTACTCCCAACCGAAATATACTAAAATACTAACTAGTGCATACACTGAAGTTGATAAGCTTAGTTCATGGTGTCTAAAAAAATATCAGTGCATACAGAGTATGAAGAAATCATAAACATGTAAACTGATAGTACCCATCATGATCATAACAAGATGAGTTTAACACTTAAATCATGAGTTGACTAAATCATTACTTGAAAAGTCTAAAACATAAGAAAACATGTAGGTATCAGGTATTCATAACCCACCAGCACTGAATAAATTTGATAACAACACTTAAAACAGTGACATAAATTCTTAACTCGAAGACCCAAAGCATGAGATATTTCCCTTGTCTGATAAATTTCATAAATGTAAACATGGGAATGAGTTAACCTTGAAAAAATATCATGTTTACAGAGTTTAAAGAATAATTCAAGAATTTGATATGATATTGACTAAGTATGACATGGGTTTTTGGGAGCTTCAAACATATAGGAGTCTGATTTACATATTAGCAGAATGTGAATGTAAAACAATGAGGAAACTTGGATAAGCTTCATAATTTACATGAAAGTTGTTCATAATTAGAGTAAAATTCATACTTAAGCCAAAAAGAGGGTTTTTGGGCTCAATGGGTGAAAGGAACCCATTGATGAATACCCTACATACCTTAATTAGATGACTTCATGAAGAAAGCTTGAAATTAGAACTTGAACTCCTGAATTCTTGGGGAATAAAGCTTGAAATTATTATTCTTAGGTAGAGGGAAAGGGTTTATGTAAGTGTTTAATAATGAAAAATAGGCAAATAATACCCTTTTAGGGCTTTAATCCGTTACTTGGCTGCTTGGGGGCAAGAGGGAATGACCAAAATTCCCCTTGGCTTTTACTTATGATTGTAGGAAACATATCCTCCCTGCTACAGAGGCTAACGCGGAGCCTAAGGTCTGCGTCGCAAAGCTATCACAGACCCTTACTACTTCTCATGAAAATGTTTTTAACTTTTTTCTCGGGTGTTGGATTAAGGCAAAATTGATGCGTTCGAAAGAGCAATCTATAATTTGGTGGGTATTTAGCCAAAAAATTCCACATATATTAAAATTTATACTCGTTCAAAGTTGACTCTTGAAGGATCGAATACCAAAATTTGGCCGAATCAAGATCTCTTAACTCTACTTTTCTCTAAGTGTATCCTATAAACATTTTTCACCTCAATAGAACTTCACACACTAGGATAATGATTATCACACATATATTCACATAAAAGTCATGGGAATAGAGTTTATACACATAGAAATGATGGTTCAAATTCTAGCCCAAAAATGTGGGGTGTTACATTATATCACCCTTGGAATTATTCATTCTTGAATGATGGGTAGGAACTCATTGAAACTTTATAAGTATGAAATAATATATATAACTTCACATTAGGAATTCTCCATCCACAAAAGACGTACATGAATCAAAAGAAAAGGATTTTATGACATCGCCACGTACATTATGTAAGCATGAATCATGAGACAATGATACTAAGGTGGTACAAGTGGTATTACACTATCTGAGCAAGAATACTTGGAAAACTGAGTTCATTCACTGAAAATTTAAGAACTGAGTAATGACTAAATATCTAAATTATAGACATAATGCATAGACTAAATTGAATTCGCAATTTGCATGGACGTGAATGAATTACTTCATGGAATAGCCCTATTCATGAAAATTTGAATAGTATGATGATGTGGAAAGATGGAACTCTATAGGAGCTTATCTGTGTAATTGTTAAACTGAATTGCTGCTATATTGACTAAATCATACTAAAATTTTACACTCAACTGGAGTATTTCTTCATTACTTTTTCTAAGAAGTGCTAATAACATTAGGGAGCAAAGAATCTTAGGCATGATTTGATTAAGATATCTGAATAAGGAATTGCAACATGGCTAAAACTCTATAACTTGAAATATAAGCCTTTCAAATAGAAGCTAAGATAGAATCACTTTTCCTTAGGAAATACAACTGCTAACTTTCAAGCTGAGCCACACTTCTCAAATACTCCCTCAACTATAGTTTTCCACTAAAATACCATGCTCATTTGATTCAACTTATAATCCTTACATGGTATATATAACTATTCTAGCGAAATTCTGAGTTGAACTACATACTCTCGCTATGTTCAAGCCTAACTCAAAATTACAAAGTGCAACACATAACACCATAATACTAGTCTAAACCATTAATTCGATGCCCCATGCGTGTTTCACATATTCCATCTCAAGAATAATTACTCTTTCTACTTCAACAATTAAATTCAACCTCTTACTAGAAATTCACTAGTGCACAATGCACCCATAATCTTATATGCAAACATAACATTCAAGTATATCATTATAACCACATATGAACTTCTATGCAACCAACCCACCAAAGCATATTTCCCATATTATTTAAACCTCCATCAATAATAACTTTCATGCTCTATTCCCAAGAAAACACACATGAAATTTCAACTAACCATGACATATATTGAAAGCTCTGGCTCAATCATCCTTTAACTTTATAGCTTTAGATAAAACAAGCATAGAACAATCTTTTCATAATATGGAAAATTTATCCTCTCCCATCTAAACTGTTGTTCTTTAATTGTTATCACCACTATGTTTATATAAGGAGAGGTAACTGAAAGGTTAGAACATAAGGACCTGAAGCATGAAAGAATACTATGCACAACTTTGACATTTAACTGAGGCATGAGGAATAGAGTATCAAAAGCATGAATACATTAAAGAGATAAAAACTGAGGATATGACATAATCTAAATTTCATTGGTCATTAAGAGTTCACCATGAGTTATGGGAACTTAGCATACTATAAAGTATGAATAAATAAGTCATAAGCTACATGACTTGAGTTTGGAGTTCATAAATTCATGGAATATGATTTGTACTGCTGAGCAAACTTTAAGTCCTCATACTAGGAGCTGGAAGTATAAATGATTCTATGGAAAGTGAATGCATATGAGTTATGATCATGGAGCTGACATGTAAGGAATAAGTATATATTGTGATAACTAAGTGCAAAATTTGTATCAAAATAAGAATAGTTCAGGCATCTTCCTCCCCTAGTGATGTTCTACAACACACTTGCATCACTACTAGAATTTGAGAGCCTGACTTAGTTTCTTGTTCTTTCATCACCCTCTAAGATTTAAGCCATCATTATAAGTTTGTGAACCCCTTTAATAAATCTAAACTAAACTTAAACCACTTAACTCTAGAGTTTTAAATATAACAATACACATCAATAATAAACTCATCCTAAAAGACTATATCTGAAAGTGTAAAACTCACTGCTAATACTTCCTTGTGAGATTTAAATCTTAACTTTATATAGCCACAATAGTCATAATATAATAACTTAAAGACTTATTAACTTAGAATTTTTAGGAGTATCACCATACCCTGAGTTCACACCATCTAGAATCTCAACTCTTCTTTCTATTATCTTAATCATCTATAATTCAAACATAGGTTCTAACACTTAATATGGATATCCCCAAAATTTTAATAAACTATACTAACTTAGTATTATTGAATAGGAACTATGAAACACCAATCCACATAAAATTTTATGAATCTCTATCTTAACTAAAGCATTAACACATCCAAGTCCCCTTAACTAAAAAATCTCTCTCAAAACAGTATTAAACAAACTAAAACCTTTCTGTCTCCATGGTAGATAATCTACTGAATTCAGCTAAACACTATACCCATTTTATTGTTGTTAAATTTCTAGGTTAGTGCTTCAAACTCTAGGTCATATGCTATCATTGAATTTTGAGAAAGGATCTGAGGGCACATCTGATTATGGCTTAGCGCACAATTTTCATGAGCATGAATGAAATCTTTTAAAATTTTGAAATTAAAGCGACTGATGGTATCCTTTTAAGCCTGCATGTAATCTCATAACTGTCTTTGGGGATTGTCTAGGGAAATCTCTATTATTTGGAATATATGATAGATTTTTTACCTAAAAAATATGGCAGATTTGATATGAATATAGTAATGTAAGAATCTGCACAAGTTCCTTAGAAAATATCTATATAGCACGATCTGAGATGTGAAAGAGAGGAAATATTTCTTAAATTCCTGTAGCCTCTTGAAAAAAAAAATATATACGCCTCCATACCATTCCACAAGACTCTACTAGAAATGGCTTCATAGACACCCAAGGACACTTGAACCTTGGTGCTATGATACCAAGTTTGTCGCAAATCGAAGTGACCCCCTAGTCGTAACACGGTGCTTAGAACCATAAGTTATCTCAAGCTAACCCATGAACAGGCATACTATTCGAGCAACTGATTTAAATAATATATAACTAAATTTTCTAAGCAAAAACATAATAATGAGGAAATCTCAATAAGTATTACTGATAAAGTTTACAACATGACAAAACTAAAGAAAGAACTTGAATTACATATCATGACTCTGACTAATGATCTATGAAGAGTTTACTATACTGACTCTAGGTAGCTAGGACATGCCTCCAACTACGACTAATCAATACATAAGAAAGATAACAATACACTACATAAACTACAAATTACTAGATTTTTCAAAATAAGAAAACTCATCACCTGTTGGTTGAATACTAAGAACTATCTGCCCTAGTGTATGGACAACATCTGGTACATACATCATGAAGGAATATAGCCACAAACACATATATGTGGATAGCACTTTGGAGTGTACTGAGTATATTGGGACATGTACTAAATCATGGAAAAATATTTAAAACATGATTTAAAACTGAGGATATAAAATATTGGATGAAATATGTATTTAAAACATGAATATACATGAAAACTGTATGTCGTAGTGAGATTTATAAATTATGAACTGAAAATAATTCTGTAAGCTGGGAAGCAGTAAAACATGAATATTGTATGTAAATCTTATGCAAAGCTGAATAGACTGTAAAAATCTATACTGAGGATCAGGTATGGATTCTGAGCATGAACACTTGAACATATAAAACAGAGAATGTAAGACCAAGTAAAGCATGTATTAATATGATCTAAATAACAGATATTTGAACAATTGAAATAATATGTAAAACTAAATAAACAAATATTGAAATCTGTCTACTTGGTCAAGCAAACCTAATCTAAGATAATCTGAATGCTGACTAAAATTGTGGGAGCTATCATGTAACCAACCTAAACAATGTGAGCTATCATGGAGTCCAACATCTAACCCATGTTAAGGAGGGTTTTTCTATCATTTTCATTAGAGCAGAACCTGAACTGGAGTGATAACTAAATTGAGCCCATACTGGGAAAGGGGAAACACTCTCTAGAGAAGCCCCAAACCTACGGTGGCATGTAGCTTTTGGGAAAATAGGATACGCCAAATCCATACTTTGCACTCAATGCTAATCCTACTCCCAACTAAAACACACTAAAATACTAATTGGTGCATGACTGAAGCTGATAAGCTCAGTTCATGGTGTTTAAAAAAATATTAGTGCATACATATTCTGAAGTAATCATAAACATGTAAACTAATAGTGCTCAACATGACCCTAAAAAGCTGAGTTTAACACTTAAATCATGAGTTGACTAACTTGTTACTTTATAGGTCTAAAATATAAGTAAGCATACAGGTATCGGGTGTTCATAACCACCCAACACTTAATGATTAATAAACTTTATATCAACACTTAAAGTTGTGGAATAAAGTCATAATTCAAAGACCCAAAGCATAAGATATTTTTATAGTCTAATAAATTTCATGAATGTAAATATGGGAACGAGTTAACCTTGGAAAAATATCATGTTTATACAGTTTAAAGCATAATTTTAGAATTTGACATATTATTGACTAAACATTACATGGTTTTTTTAGAACTTCAAACATATAAGAGCATGATTCACATAGGATAAAACTATTAGCATATCTTGAATGTAAAACAATGTGGAAACATAGATGAACTTCATAATTTACATGGAATTTGATCATAATTAGATTAAAATTTATACTTGAACCAAAAAAGAGGGTTTTGGGGCTCAGTAGGTGAAAGGAACCCATTGATAAATACCCCATATACCTCAATTAGATGACTTGTTGAAGAAGGATTGAAATTGGAACATATATTCTTGGGGAAGAAAGCTTGAATTTCTTGTTCTTGGGAAGAGGGGAAGGGTTTACATAAGTGTTTAATGATAAAAATTGGGAAAATAATGCCCTCTTGGGGCTTTAATCCGTCACTTGGTGCTTGAGGGAAAGGGGGAATCACCAAAATGCCCCTTAGGATTTTACTTAAGACTGCAAAAAATAGATCCTCCACGTCACGGAGGCTAACACGAAGCTTAAGGTCAGTATTGTAGAACTATCGCAGACCCTTACTATTTCTCGTGGAAATGCTCATAACTTTTCGCTCGGGTTTTGGATTAAAGCAAAATCGAATATGTTGTAAAGATAACTCAATTTTATATAATTTGATGGGTATTGAGCTGAAAAAATCTACATATTTCCAAAGTTATACACGTTAAAAGTTGACCCTTGTAGTATCGAATACTAAAATTTAGCCGAATCAAAAGCTCTTAAATCTACTTTGCTCGAAGTGTTTCTATGAACATTTTTCACCTCTATAGCACTTTACAAAATAGGATAATTGTCAAGATAAATATATTAAAATAGAAATCATGGGATTAGAGCTTATACACATAGAAATGATGGTTCAAATTCTATGCCAAAAATGTTGGTTGTTACATAAAAACACTTGCTTAACTAAAAAAAATCTATGGCACCTATCACAGTCAACTCCTTTTATCTCAAAGTTAATAAAACCTCCTATTCATATCTTTCAAAACCAATATGTGGATCCATGTAGCACAATATTATAAAAAAAAAAAGAAGAAATCTAGTGATGGCATTACATTAGCAACTAACAACCAAGCGTATATGAAATTTGCACTACCCAAACAGATAAGAAGTTAACAATAATACAACCATGTACCCTCACAAGTAATAAGTCCCAACTCTCATGGTTAAATCATGTATGTCTATGCAATGGAATGTACCAAGATGCTCACTCTCACAATAAAAGTTCAAAAAATGTGCATAAAATGCCATATGCTTGCCCTTATTTTCTATACCTAGATTTTTTGAACTATTACTCAAGGATCATTACTATAGGACTTTTAGAGGGTTGTAATGTAGTCTTAGGGGCTGGTATGGTACATTTGGGATATAGTGACTCACCTCTTTGACACTACACTTACATTATTGGTTCTACTTCCCAACTATTCTTCTTTTATCCTCCCTTTTTCTACTTCATCAATTATTCATATTGGGTATGGTTTACTTTATTTTTTTACTTTCCTTTTTCTTATTTTTCATCATTTGTTTTTCTTTTTCACACTTTTCTACCACATCCAACCCTACTTGCTTTTCTTTTATTTAACACCCTTTTGCATACCCAATTTTAACTACGCACCCCTATGATAGCCGCCCTTAACATTGGTAATTTGTCTGAGTTGAGGTGCATAATGTCCAATGAGGGAATAAGACCAAAATAGGTTTATTGATATTAAAAAATAAAAGGGTTAAAATAAGAAAATAGGTCGACTTAGGCTCAACATAGGGATCAAGGTATACTTATTCTTGTAGGAATGTTTTTTAGCCTCAGAGTAGACTTATTCAAAAAGGGCTTATGATCATGTCCCAACAAATTATCCTACAACCTAAGCAAGACTAACCAGGCAAGTTCTGGATTAAATGTATAAAGTAAACTAGATAACTGCATCACACACACATGGTACAAAGTTATATACTCAACTACTACCTATCCAGTTCATAAAATGCTAAGCTTTGATTATTTTGTCCCTAATACTGATGCCTTAAAAAATTTAAACAATGGTCACACATATATTTAAATCACACAGTTCACAAAAATATTGAAGGTGTATAATATTTTACAAACTCTTAAAAACACAAAACAAAACATGACAACTCTACTTAGGTTCCTCACTGTTATTCTAATAACATATAAATAACACATAATATAAAAAAACACAAACAATACCTAAACATGCTAGTTCTAACTATAATACGATAGTCAATTAAAAAAACATGGAAAAAAGGCCCTCGACTGTGGTACACCTCCACCCCTAACTAAAAGTTAATGCACTATCCCTAGTTCATACTAGAAACTAAAATCTCAGAACTAGGGAGTGAAGACATACCTAGTCTCTCTAGGCATTGAATCATGATGTGTTAATAGGAGGGGCCTCAGACTAGGCCTCACTTTTAGCAACAGTGACCCTAGTGGTGGACGGTGGACTCAAATGAATGTTGGCATCATCGGTGGCTGATTAAATCAACGGTGGAGGGATATCTGGACCCAAAACTTTACTTTCTTTTACATCTCCTATAGATAAATTTATTATCTCACCCATTCAATAACTACTAGCTCCCATATGATCTTATGGACCTCGATAAAGTATTTCTGTGAATTGGTGGCTGGTAGATCGTATCTAATCTCTCTCCCATCTACTTTTCCTTCTCTTACTTAGTTGCTCACCACATTTATCTTATGCTCCTTTTTCATTACCTTTTATGCCCCAAATATCTGGCACATCCTCAACTAGTATCTTCTCAATAATGGAAAAAGTTGGGAATGGTCGTACGACCATGTCCTCTATGGTATCTCGTAAGGCATCAAACTCCTTATGAATTCCCACCAAATTTGTGGCCTAAACTACCACAAGCTACTAATTAATGCACTACTAGAAACTATCAAATCTATTCTCCATTCCTAGCATCTCAATCTGGATTTCCATTTTCACCCAAGGATACACTCCATCCTTGATATTTGTTACATTTGACTCAATGGTGCCTAAATTATTTAGCACAATAGTCAAAAATTCTTGGGAGAGATAACCATAGATACCGATAGGTGGACATGGAGTGGATGGGCTTTATTAATACTCAAACTCATAGGAGAGTGGTTAGCTTCATTAAATATAATACACATAGATTTTTTAACACATAAAGTCTTTTTATTATAGGCTCTGTAAGCACGAGTGGTGAGAGAGTATCCCAAAAAAATACCTTTATCACATTATGGGTTGAAATTCCCTAAATTATTCTTATTGTTGTTATGGATTAAGCATTTACATCTAAAATAATTAATGTAACTAATGTTGGGATTCATCCCTCTCCATAGCTCATAAGAAGTTTTCTTTATGATTGTTATGATGAGGCATCTATGTAGAATGTCATATATTGTGCTTACTGCCTCAGCCCATAAAAGATCTGGTAGATTATGTTTAAGAAGCATGGTTCTTGTAGTTTTCTACAGTGATCAATTTTCCATTCCAACATACCATTTTGTTAAGGAGATAAAGGAGATGAGAAATTTTGAGAGTATCTATTTTGAGCACAGTATTCTTCAAAGGCCTTGTTTTCAAATTCTCCTTCATGATCACTATGAACATAGGAAATGAAATGTTCTACTTCTCTTTGTACTTTTCTACAAAATATCTCAATATTAGTGAATGATTCATACTTGTAAGCAAGAAACATTACCCTAGTAAAATGATAATAATCATCAATAATAACAAATACATATCTTTTTTCTCTAATATTGGCGGTCTTGGTGGGGCCAAACAAATCTATATGGATTGTATGAATGGGTTTAGTGGTAGTGATAACTTCTTTGACTTTGAATGATGTTCTAGTCTGTTTACCCAATTGGCAACCATCACACATGTGATCTTTCTCAAACTTAAGTTTTGGCAGACCTTTCACCAGTTTGAGTCTAGAGAGTTTATCAATGGCATGCATACTAGAATGTCCAAGATTTCTATGTCACAACCAAGTGTCGTTGGTTGGCACAGTAAGACAATTTTGAGTAGAAAATTCAAGATTATTAAGAATATAAATATTGTCAACACGTTCAGCAATAAAAGATATGTCTCCTTTTTTATGTTTGATGGAGCGATTTTTAGCTTTGAAGGAGACTTTGAATCCTGTGTCACTCGATTGATAGTAGCTGAGTTGGTTATGTTTAAGTCCATCCACAAAGTATACTTTAATGAGTTCAGAAGGAGTTGAGCTTTACTGAGTTGACACCAATGACACCATCTTTTGCGTTTTCCCCAAATCTGACTGATCCTCCTTCTATCTTCTTTAGATAACAAAAATTTTCTTTACTTTTGGTCATATGTCTGGAATATCTATTGTTGATAATCCACATTTATTTCTTGTAGTTTTTCTAGTTATGTCCCTACAAAACAAGAATATTAATTTTATTAGGTAACTAAGTAGTCTTGGGTTCTTGAGGGTTAGATGTATTTCTTTTGGGTCTCCAAGCTCACACACCTTTAGATTTTTATCTAAAATTGTGTGATTTGTACCCTTGCTTACCATAGGTATAATATATTGGTCCTTGAAAAGAAAAAAGATGTGTTGACTGACTCAAACAAACTTGATGCGGAACTTTATTTTGTTTTAAAAGAATTAGATCATATGAAACTGTGACATGGTGATTTTCAAATGTTGTTTAATTGAATTTTCACATCATCAAGTTCTTCTTTAAGTAATTAATTTTTGATTTGACATGATTCAAGTTTGATTTACAAGTTCCTTTGTTCCTCTTCAAGCTTTTGTTTAAATCAAGCTTTCTAGGTTTTTTTTTCTTAAGCAATTTTATTGTATTCATCAATAACCTTTTGAGGCTCATCAGTAATCATATGAATATTTGTATGAAGAATGTTACAATTATGATAATTTTAGAGTCTTACCTTATTTGATTCACTTTTTACCATAAAGCACATGTTTGCGACTTTTGTTTCTTCTTTCGTTTCGTCTTCATCACTCTATGCCCAAAGTTTTTATTTCTTCTGGATGATCTTATCCTTAACTCGTAACAATTTTGTTTAATGTGACCGGGATTTCCATAGTAATAACAGGGATCATCATTCCTAGTGAATTCAATATTTTTGAACCCTATAATTTATAAGAGACATACACTCACTATTATCTTCTTCCATGGATTCTTCTTTTCCAGTTCATAAAGCATTAAAGGCCACTGGTTTCTTCTTTTCTTTCTTGTTGTATCTGTTGATATAGTTTTGTTCATAGGTAATGAGATTACCTCATAGTTCTTATAGGTCGTATTATGGAGATCTCCATCTTCTAGAATGGAAGCTTTTGTCTCTCATGCTTTTTAAAGGATTGTTACAAGTTTTTGACCTTGTAGATTATATGGATAGATCATCCCTAATGACTTTAGTTAACAAACAATTTTACTGAATCTAGTAAATGTTGATTCGACACTTTTATTGTCTTCCATCTTGAAGAGCTCGTACTCATAGACTAGAGCACTAATTTTTTCCTTTTTTACTTTGGTGGTTTCTTCATAAGTTACTTCTAATTTGTCCCACATTTCTTTTGTGGTTTCACAGGTTGGTATCTACTCATATTCTTTACCACTAACTGCATAAAGACGTAAACTTATAGCTCTTGCATTTGCTTGAATTACCTCTTGTTATTCCTTGGTAACTTTGAAGTTTTCAAGGTCTTCCACGTCAGTACGACTTGCTTGTTCTTCTATTTTTCTTTGAGACCTAGAATGGGCATTGGTCCCTTCTTAATAACAACCATGCCTGGAAATCATTTGATTAAACAAAGATTTTGAATCCGTTCTTCAAATAAGAGTAGTGTTATCCATTAAAATATGGTGGTCTTTAGAGGAGCGACCATCTTGAAGACGAGCTCCTAGAATTTAATAGTTAGGCATTGGATCTTTGCTCTTGTGTAGTTGAGAAATACTTTTAGTAACACCTGCTCTAATACTAATTGAAATTTAAGAGGGTGGGTGAATTGAAAAATTCCTTTGAGTCGATTGATAAACCTTCATAGTCGAATTACCTATAGATCAATATACTCAATAGTGAATAAGAAAGTAAATAAGTAATTTAAATTAAGACTCAACAATTTACGCTGATTCAAAACACCAATAAGGTTCCTACTTCCAGTCCCCTTGGGTGTCAAAGTTTCCTTGGATCTTTTCAAAGAAAATCGAAGTACCAGTGTAGTGAAGAAGCTCTGAAGCTTATTTTGATTTTCAATCTTGTGACATTGCCTTAATCGGTATGACTAAGCTGACTCGATCTTAATCTTGGGTAACTATATTAAATTAAAAAGTACAAAGCTTTATGGAGAGTAAGATTGAGACACAATAAGAATTTCCTTTGATGTTGCATAAGAGCTTTGAACTTTCGTCTTTTCATTTTTACCCTTCAGCTACTTCAACTTTTTTTCTTCATAAGAAATCCCAAAGGATTTCTTACCAATCAAGGATTTGAATTGATTCCTTGATTTGGGGATTGCACCATATGGTATGTCCATATCAGATATATCCATACGTGGTGTAGCCTTTTTTTCAAAGCCATATATGTCTATATCAGATATTTCTTTGTAGATGGTGAGGTCATCTTTCCTTTTTGATTTTTCATGAGAGATACTGTAGTGATTGACTCGTTAATCATCTACCTTATATTTAGGGATCTTATAAGATCCTTGATTGATGTTATTTCCAAGTTCAGAACCGACTCTTTTATTAGTGGATGCTTATTTCCTTTTACAAGATATTCTTGAAAATCCTAGATTTATTCCCTAGGGATCCTTTTTATGTGACTTTATATTCTGTGCACCCTACAAAATACTTTTATTAGTTTTTCATTATTAAAATATACTCTAGGAATATGGGGCTAATAGTCTGTAACACCTCGATTTTTTGAATCAGAATGCTACATGGTGCTTATGACCCCAAAGGACCACAAGCTAACCCATGACTGATATCTATACCTGTACACTACATAATATAACATAAAAATACAGAAATATGTACTGAATGGCCATAAGGTTCAAATATGAATAAACACCTGATAAGACAATGTTTGAAAATGGTATAACAATACTAAAACAAATCCAAAATAATTGTCTGACATGCTATAGTTTGGAAAGCCTCTATATAGTCTGAATAAGGATTTGATGGGACATGTCCCCAACTAACTCTATCTAGCAACTGAACTAAAATAGTAGATAAAGCAATAATCATACTGTCCTCGAATGAAAAGGACTCACTGCAAACTCTGAACACTAGAATGATACTGCTGATCTAGAGCTCGTACCTGTGAACCTATGGTGTATCATACTAGAAAGCACCATAGCGCAAATGCGTCAGTATGTTTGAATGTACTGAGTATATGAGTGAGATAGGCTAAATGCAAAGGGTTATATGCATGAACAATACTAAATAATATGAACGTGAGAATACATACATGCATACGTAACTGTAATTGAACTCGTGGAGATACTGAATACTGAGTTTGAATACTGACAACATAAGTGTACTGATACTGAGATACTGAATAGATGAATGATTATTTCTAATAGTTCGAATTATGAAGAACTGGTCTGATTGATTGTTTAACAGTCCTGAAACTGAATACTGAGTATGTAAATCACTAATAAGTGAGGAACTGATATTGTATTACTAAATACTAAGGGACTAGTACTATGTTACTAATACATGAATAGTTGTATATGACAGTTCTAATTATAAAGAACTGGCTTGGTTGACTATGTCTGACAATCCTGAAGCTAAATACTGATATCATGAATTTTGATAACTAATGTGATTGATAACATGAGTTCTGAGAGCTTATATAACTAATAGAATAAGTGAATATATCTGACTATCCATAAATTTGAAGGAACTATCTGAGTTTTATTCTATTTCTGAGTTGACTATATCTGACAGTCTTGAAATTTAAAGAACTATCTGTGTTCTTTTACTGAGACTGGGACTGAAACTGAGATTGTGGGAAGTAGTTATCTAATCGACATGCCCCAATAACATATATAGCTAAGTTGGGGTCCAGTCTCTACCCCAACTGGAGGGGTGTCAATACCGCGCCACCGGTAAGGACAGTTGTGAGTGACCCTTATCTAGAAGGTACTCAAATGAGATGGTGGGAACCCTAAACTAATATAATAATCCACCTCATCAACCCTAATCTGATAGGTTAAGATGTCTCAAACTACACTGGCTACGTAGTTATGGAACACAAGGATGACTGCTAAGAATCACACCCTTCTCATCCTTGGGTTTACTCAGTGCTAACTTCTACTCCTATCTGAAGGACACTGAACTGAATAACTAAGCTAAACTGAATAATTGAACTGAACTTATTAGTTGAACTAATACTGATTAACTGGACTGATACTAGTAGTCTTATTTAGTGGATCTAAACTAAGTTTACTTGATTCCAATGACTGATAGAATTATTGAGTTCTGAGGACTGGTTGAGAGTACTGAAGTTACTGAGATTAACTGTGAATACTGAGGTTACTGAGGTTACTAAGCACTGAGATTACTGAGATTACTGGACTACTGAGATTACTCAAAATACTGTGTTTTCCTGAGTCACATGACTGACTGGATTCTATAGATCATGGCTTGACTGAGAGTATCGTGATAACATGACATGAATCTAGGCACATAACTACATTTTTAGGGTACAAGTACCCTAGGACTCGATGGAAGAAAACTGATATAACTTGACTTTCTTGATTACATGACCATCAATAACAATCCATAATACATGAGTGAGGGATTTCATAAAGTACATGGTCACCTAACATGAATAGGAATGCTTATAATCAAGTCGTAAATCTCATATTCTAATATCATGGGCATTCCAACAACATATACTATTCATAACAATGGCATGGAAACCATTTAAGCATAAGGGAATGGAAAACATGTAACATTTAGTTCATATTGTTATAATTTGGGGATAACTCATGTGATACTTCAAAATCATGATCTTTTTTCATAGCATGGTAGGCATATAGACACACTATGAATCCATTCCCCAATCATCATGTACATTCCATATTGAAACACAATTAACAACCATCAACATGAACATAATCACACAACAACATAAATATCATAATTTATTATTTAAAACACGGTTCTTGAGCTCCACGGATGAAAGGGATCCATGGATGAACACTATGCATACCTTATTTCTTAATTACATAAAGATTAATGGAGAGATTGCTTGAACTTGAATCTTCTATGAAAACCCTAGCTTTTGTTCTTGAGAGGATTTTGAGAGAAATAATATGTTTTGGTTAAATAAGGGCTTAATTTTGTGTTTAGGCATTATATAGGGGTTGGAAAAGGACCATTTTGCCCTAAAAATGGACTGTTTAAGACACCTGACTACAACATGTGCGGTGCAAATTTTATCGCACACATAAGGGTATGCTTCGTACACCTTATTGCACACATTAGGTTGTGCGTCGCGCACCTTATGGCATACTTTAGGTTGTGCGTCGCACACCTAATAGTAGGTGACGTACTCCACTTTTCAAAGACATAACTTCTTGCTCGAGTGTCGGATTTGGGCAAAATTGGTATCGTTGGAAATATAATTCAAAGTGATTTCACTTGATGTGTAGTAGTCCCTCTAATTCAATATATACAAGGATTTATAATGATTAAAGTTGACCCAAGTTTCTATGCTCACTAAAACTTGAACGATAGGAAAGCTTTCAACTTGTACTTGAGTTAGGGAACCTCTATGATCTAAATTCATGCTCAAATAGATTCCCGCACTACATAATTCATTAACACACTAAATTTACATTGTATTCGAGGCTTTTCAAATGTCTACGCATAGAAATGACGGATTTTCATTCTAGTCCAAAATGTGGGGTATTACACAGTCCCTAAGTTTATGGGTTGGACAACCTTGCTTCTTTGAGGTTTTCTTGGCCCTCATTATGGTGTTATATTTGGTGAAATTTTACCTAATGGAAGAAAATTATTATATGATATTGGAAAAATTAAGGAAAAATCAAGAAAAATGAAAAAAAATAGTTTAAACAGCTAGGTCACCCTATGAGTCACACTATGACTCATTTCAAGAGGCTACGAGTCTTTATGACAGTCGTATGGTGTGATGTACTATAGGTAAGGTGTACTGGTGATCCTAAGAGTCCCCCCAATGAATTTTTAGTTTACTCAACGCCTCTTAAGGTGATTAGTCAGGTGACAAAAATAATATTTAAAGTATCATGCATGTCCAATTACTACGAGTCAGGACATGAATCATAAAGTGAGGTAATAACTCATAGAGTAAGTTGTAGGATGAGCAAAAGACTTTTATCTTTAACCAATCTATGTTAACAATTTATACAAGTCAGCTAATGACTCATTAGGTCAACCTATATTTCGTAATGGGTCTCATTGCGACTGTTAACATAAAGGGTTATGGATAATCAGTGTTCAACCAAGTTTCACAAGGGTACTCAGATTTCCCCTTTACCCCTGTTCTTACACACAATCCACACCTTAAATCATTTCCTACTAAATTTCTACTCTAATTATATATGAATACTATGATTTCTCATGAACTTTAGCAATTAGTTTAAATTGTAGGGAAGTTTTAAGAAGATATCCATAAAAAACCATTTATGTAACATTACATGACCAAGTTTTAGTAAATTAGATTAGCATACTTAATTCAAATAACAAAATGGTTGGATGTTTTACTTCACCTAGCCTTGTTCTTGAGGAGATGCGAATTTTAATTTCTTTATGAGTAGTTATAATTCTAAATTGGGTGATTAAGGAGATGAGAAGTCTATTGGTAGTGGGAGAGATGGTTATGAAAGATAGAGGGAGTTATTTATATTGATAAATGGAAAAGGGATCCTTTGGGTTTCAATTATCCTTTAATTTCATGAGAGTTGGGTTGGGTCAGCTCGGTAGCTCTGTGACCTTTCCCGCTGATCATAACTCTTGGTAAAAACTCATATATAGTGGCTACGAGTCGTTATCTCTGTTTGTTTAGTGTGAAGGCCTACCTTGGTATCTATTCCTTATGACTTAAGGTGTCGCGGCGTCGTCACAGACGACGATACATTCTAAGAGTTGTAGGGACTCCATAGACCACTTACCTAGTTCCCTTAACTTTGGCTCTCCCTGACAAATCTGGTGATGAGTTGTAGGGTGTCCATACAACTCGTAGGGTACCTTATTGGAACTAAGGCACCAGATTTTGTTCTGAGTTTTTCCTGCATAGTGCAACCCTATAATTTTACAGATAAATTACTCTATAACTTAATTAAGTACAAAATATGGGTTGCCTCCTATGCAATGGGTGATTTAACTTCACAGCACGGCAATGCTATCTTCGGTACTTAGACTTCACGAACAATCCCATGGGTTGCCACCAATGCCTGATTTAATGTCACAGCATGACTTATCTTTCTTGGCTAGTCAGACTTCGCCAAGGCTAGCATCCTCACACACTTTCACTTCCTCCATGCTTCCCATGTAATTCTTGACATATGCTCTTTGACCTTGAATGGGGAATCATCATATATCATTTTATCTCAATAAACCATGTGGAAATATTCTAACCATGGTGAATTATCTAAACCACCTAGACTTAAGCTTGCCAGGGAACAAGATAAGTCTTGAATTATACAACAAGGCCATCTTTCTGGGTTGGAATACATTTTTCTCAATCTTCTTGTCGTTGTACAACTTTATCATCTCCTTCTACAAGGCTAAACTTTCATAAGAACAAATCTAAAATTCACCTAAGTTATTCATCTTATCCATTCTCAAGTGGGTGGCATCACTCCACTAAAAATTTAGCTTCTTCAACACCCATATTGCATTATGCACAAGTTTGACGGTCAAGTTCCATTCCTTTTTGTACATTAGATGATAAGGAAAGACACCTATAGGGGTTTTGTAAGTTGTCTAATAGGCCTAAAGTGCATCATCTAACTTTCTCGACTAGTCATCTAATTGGCATTCATAATCTTCTCCATAATGGACTCTATCTCACGATTAGAGACCTCAACTTGCCCACTTTTCTATGAATGGAAAGGTATTTTCACCTTGTTTCTTACACTAAATATATCAAGTAGGGCCATGAATAGATGATTGTGGAAATGGAAGCCAACATCAATAATTATAGCATGTGGAGAACTAAATGGAAAGAAATATTCTTCTTCAAAATGGTTGTGACACTTTCACCCTCATTAGTTGGAAGCGCAACAACTTCCACCCACCTAGATACATAGTCGAATACCACCAAAATATTCTTCATTCCATGAGAACTCACAAATAGACCCATTAAATCAATTCTCCACACATTAAACAGCTCAAACTCAAGAGTAGGTGTCATGGAGAGCTTATGATTCTATGAGATATTTCCTTGCACTAGCATTGGTCATATGTCCAAGCATAGTGATATATATAATTATAAATAATAGGCCAATAGTAACCACACTGTAAAATTTTGTGGTTATATAAGTACCTTCATGGTGACCCCTAACTGGAATTGTATGACAGGCCTTAAGCATGCTCATCATCTTAACTTCTGGAATACACCTCTAAATCACACCATCCATACACACCCAAAATAAGTAAGGCTCATCCCAAAAGATATTTCGTACCTGATGTATTAATCATTTTCACTACTGCAATGACAAGTCTTTTGGGATGAGGTCAATTTCAAAGTTATCAACAAAATTAGCAAACCAGAGGATTAATTCTTGTGGAGCTGCCAAGACACGCTCATCTTGAGAATCATCATAAATCATAAGCTCATCCTAATTTAATCATTCCCTCCTCTTTTAGGTTATATAAATAGCTAATTTTTCATGCCCTTTTGGTCCATCACCTCAAATTCAAACTCTTGCAGCAATAGTACCCATCCAATCAATCTGGGCTTAGGATCGTTATTTTCCATAAGGTACCTAAGAGCTGCATAATTAGTATGCAGAATGACTTTGGTCCCAATTAAATAGGACATAAATTTCTCAATAACAAACACCACAGCAAGTAGTTCTTGTCCAGTAATCATGTAATTTTTCTAAGAGGGGTTGAGTGTGTTGCTACTATAATAGATGGGATAAAGTATCTTCTCATGTATTTTCTTAGGAAAGATCCTAAGGCCACACCACTGACATCACACATTTCCTAAAATGGAGGGATTCACTATGGAGACACAATTATACAAGAAAAAATCAACCTGTATTTTAGGCACTCAAAGGCCATGAGACAAGCATCATCAAACACAAAATACACATCCTTCTATAATAACTTGAACAATGGATTTGCCATCTTAGAGAAGTTCTTAATGAAAATCCTAAAACCTCTCATGAACAAAAAAAACCTGAATATCTTTCACAAAAATAGGTGGAGGTGATTTTTAAATCACCTTAATTTTAGCCCCATCGACCACTATTCCCTTATTCAGAATCTTGTGCCCAAGTAGTATTGCCTATTTAACCATAAACTGATACTTCTCCCAATTTAGAACCAAATTACACTCCCCACATCTATAAACCACATTAGCTAAGTAAGCAAGATATTTATCTAAAGAGTCACCCATAGCCAAAAAATCATCCATAAAGACCTCTATAGTATCGTCCACCATATCTAAAAATTTAGACATCATATAACACTAAAAGATGGTGGGAGCATTACAAAGTCTTAAAGGCATCCTCTTGAATGCGACTTTACCACTGGAAATGTGAAAGTTTTTTTCTCATTGTACTTGGGGGAAATAGAAATTTAATTGTATCCCAAATAATCATCAAGAAAACAATGCCATCCTATACCTATAAGACAGTCTAACATCTGATCCATGAATGGCATAGGAAAGTGATCCTTCTGCATCCAAGTATTCAACTTTAGATAATTCATACAAACTCTATATCTTGTAACTACTGTCACGGGCACTAACTCATTCTTCTCATTAGGGATCGTAGAGATCCCACCCTTCTTCAACATACATTGAATCAAGATCACCCATTTTTTATCGGTAAAAGGGTAAACCATACCTATATCTAACTACTTTATGATCTCCTTCTTCACCATCTCTTGCATAGGTGGATTCAGACAACGTTGATGCTAAATTATATATAAGCACTCCTATTCTAACTAAATCTTATAAGTGGAAATTCTGGGTAAGATCTCAATAATATTTGCAATAGTCTATCTAATGGCCCGTTTAACCCTCTACAATAGTAGAATCAATACCTCAACCTGTGTATCTACTAAATCTGTAGCAATGATAACTAGTAAGGTATTTTTGGCTGATGTTGCCCAAAACTACACCTCAATCAAAAGTATAATATGGTCGACAAATATAATAATTCAACATGGTTGGGGTCTATCCCATAGGGAAAATGTGAGTAGTTGCTTGACTTGATTTAATCCATGAGTAGCACAGGAAAGTAACTGGGAGGATTTTGTTATCACTAGGAAAGAGTAACCAATTCTTGAGTACTTTTGTGTTGTAATCAATAGGAGACGAAATCTAGGTCTGTGTTCCCCCTTATTTCTCAACTCCATAGACTTCTTGTGATCAACCCACTGTTCTGTTATTCTATATGTAAGGCTTACAATATATGTATTATCAGCCACCTTTTTAGTGCGAAGATAAATTTCACCCTTAGACTTGGTTATCATCGCTGGGTATTTTCTTATTGCCCCTCGCTACAGACTCAGTTCACGTGATCTTTGGTTATCAAATAAAGAGATAAAATAGAATGCGGGGACTATACGGTAGAGGTAGAAATCCCAAATTACTATCCTAATCTTCTTTTTCAAATCACAACTTTCTTAGTTATTAAAACAATGCAAATACAGGCTATTATCTCAAGATATTCAAGTTACTTGAAATCAATTATAGTGAAGAAGAGTTAGGATACATGTATAAACCCAAGAACAGATGTGTCTCATGCATTCTCTATGTAACTAATCTGCTCTCCACTCATGTTTGTGCAAGAAACCATGATTATCAATGAAGAAATCATAAAATCAATTGGACAAGAATAAGATGAATAAAATCCAGTCTTTAATTGAATAAAACCCTCAAAATCTCAAGAACAATTTTAAAAGTATGTAATAATATGTAATTATGTATAAATGAATATTACTATGCGTAACCTAATAAAAGATAAACCCTAGGTTATTTATAGTATCTCAAGATAGCATAAAAATCCTATTAAAAATGGGAAATGTAAAGTTAAGTCACCAGTTGGTATGACTCGATCTTCACTCATATCCTCAGCTTACGAGTCGTACCCAGCCTTGTCATAACCATTTCAGTGTCTAATATTTACATGGATTCAATTCTCTGTTCAGCTTACGACTTTGTATTATGATTAATAACTACATATATGTCTTGTGTCCTTGATCTGTATCGACCTGGGACTTTAGTATTTTTCATTATTGAACATTAGTTTGTATACGACATCCCTACACTAGTTAGACTTAGCCTTCTGACTCGTATCCTTCTGATACTTTAATTCCTGGATAGTAGCTTGGAATTTTATATGCTCACAGCTTTAAAATATAACTTATATCCTAGATTACAATAGAGATGCTTAAGTCGTATATTCCTCATACTTGGTGTCTCAATTTGGCTTTTGGTTCTGTTTCACATATGATTCAACATACGAGTCATATCGAATAGTTATGACTCAAGAGCTTACTCGTATACTGATTAGTGTTGGTCTTTTTAGGTCTTTTTCTCCTCTTTCCATTCAAATAATGTTACAAACTTGTTTTACCTGCAATTCATAACAAAGTGCATTATATCTAACAAAAATAACCTAAGCTCATGCGTAAATTCATGGTTTTAGGTATCGAAAATGTTGTGTTTTCATACCACATCAATACCCTCAACTTAGACTTTTGCATGTCCTGAAGGAAACAAAACCAAATACTATTTCCTAACCCAGAGGCAATGCTTAAAATAGGAAGATCTCAAACAACTCCTGGCTATGATTTGTATTCAATTCTAAATCTTGTCACTCCCCACTAAATTTTCAACTTCTCAACTTATACGTGTGCATAGCAATTCCTCATATGTATAAATATGTAATAATCCGATGATCGCATTACAATAGCAATAGACACTTGGGCATATACATGTCTTACATTCATCAAACAATCTAGCAACCTAGAAATATAACCCATGTGCACTCATAGTAAAAAAAGTCCTATTTACTCCTCATGGATAGACTCATCTATTCAGGGATATACAAATGACTCTATGGCACACACAGAAGTATCACTGGTGTGCATAATATACCATAAGGTTGTCTGTATGTTCCTCTCCTATGTTGTCAGACAGTCACAGTAGAATCACTATAGGGATTTATTTGGCTTGTAACGTAGGCTTGGGGCTGGTATGATATGCTTGAATTTTTAATGTGACTAAGCTTCCTAGACACTACGCTCTTTTTAGGGGTCCACTATTGTTGCCTTCTTTTATTTCCACCCTTATGTAATTTTGCTTCAGATCACATTCCACTTAGGCAAGATGTTACTTTCCAGCACTTATATTTATTTAATTTTTCTGTACCTTGTACATTTATTTATTTTCTTTACATCACACCTACCCATATTACAATTAATTTCCTTGTATACACCTTTATTCATCTGAGATTTTCTCTTAAGCACCCATATAATAGCCACTCTCAACTTTGGCGATTTGCCTGAGTTGAGGTGCACACTGTCCCCAGGAGGACCAGGGCCAAAAAGGTTTATTGTAAGTTAAACGGAAGGTGATAGGTGTAACAGTAAAATTGGTCTATTAAAGGTAAAATATTTGGATCAAGTGGATTTGTTAATTTGGTTCGGGCATTTTAGGTTTAACTAGACTCAAAACAAAAATGGCCTATGATCATCTCCTACCTAACCATCCTAATACCTAGGAAAAAGCAACTGGGTATGTTCTAGATTCCAACATAACTGGGTACTAAGTAAGCCTTACACGCACACTTTTCATAGGGTTGTATTACTAAATACTAGTTGTCAAATTATGTTACAGTTTTTGTCTCGAACTATACTACCCCTAATCCTAATGTCATTATTAGATACTCAATAGTCCCATACTACTATATAAATTAGGTAATTTCATAAAACAAAGATTTCGAGGGAGCAATATGTTTTTACTTTTTGTAACACAGTTCACACCACTTTTCACAATCTTATTTCAGACATCAGCACAAAATTAGCAGTGTTTCATTAGTCATAAAACAAATATCGAAATCAAAGTCAAAAATCTTTAAATACATCCAAACTTTTCAAAAATTAATAAAAATCATCAGCAAAATTCAAAAATATCCACTACCATAGGAGTGCTGATCTACTCCCTATCTCAGCTGCTAGCCTCAAACATGCAAGTCATAACAAACTTTCAGTTTTAGCTATATTTGAAAAAATTTCAAATTGCTCCCAAAATTTTTTGGTATCCCCACCCCAACTTAAAAACATTACACTATTCCCGATTTTAAAAATATAACAAGATCAGGGATAAAAATCATAGGTAGGCAGTCAAGGTACAGGAGTATCAACACTAGAATGTGGACCCTCAGATCGGGTCCCACTCTATTCAGCACTGTCCGAACTGGGACTGGATCATCAACAGGCAGGGGCATAACATCAACCCTCTCAGTATCTAGAAATGGAGCTCTCGAACCATCAGCTATCATAGCCATCTCTTAGACTCATGCCTTATAGTTCTGCTCATCCTGGATGCTATCAATTCTGGCCTTTTTCTTCACAGATTTGGCTTTTTTTTTCTCTCTTTCTTTTCTCTTCTCTCTTCCTTGGTCTGCTTAGTATGCTCATCAACTGGTAATACCTAAAGTTTGGCACCTTGACTTTGGGAATTACAATCTCTATAATAGGCTCAACAACCATTGGTCTCTCATATAACTTTATGAACATCTCTTCATCTCTGAGATCTCAGCTCTAACGTCAGCAACATTAGGCATCTTTCCACTACCTAACTACCGAGTAAACCTCAACTCAAATGCATCTAAGAACTCTTAGATGTGCCTATACTGTTCCTCCAACTACCAAGTCATCTATCTTTTTACTCCACCCTGCATATGACTTACTTTCGTAGTCAATATTGTTAACTGGGTTACCATCTCTATCCACACAACTTAAGAAATCAACATAACCACAAGTGGCATACACTATGGCTTAGGTGGTATCAACTAGACTAGTGGTGGGGCTCTGGAAGTACCCACTGCATCTGTGTGTTCTTAGTCCGTGCAACTATCTCAGTGACCTCAACAAAAACAACAACATATGTCTGATAACCTTTCAGGAACAGTCCTTCCATAGTATCTATCACCTTTCTCATAGGCCTGGACAATGGGTTGGCCACATCATAAATCAGTTTAATATAAAAAGTCCGATGGGCCTCTCTTATCTCATTGATGCTTGGGATCTCCAGTGCTCCTACAACTAAACATATTTGCATGATCATAAAGAGGTAGGCTAGCAATGCCTTCTTCTCCTCTATATCCCTATCTCTCAGCTCTCAGGCTAAGAACTCACCAACGTTAAATGCATACCCAAGTGTAAAGCCTACTATTATCGTAGCCCAAAATAGTCTCAATACATGATCCCGTATAGTTGGACATAGCTTGTGATGATCTATAGTCCACCAAGCCTTACCATTACAATTAAGGGTACCTTTTTTATATGTTGAGACTCTCCAATACCACCTACAACCTAAGTAGTATGATCACCATATGCAGTTATGCTTTCGGCTATGTATCTGAACATTGCCATCTTTCCTCAGTGCCCAACGTTCGACTAGTGATCTTTCTCATTTTATCCATTTTATAATCCATTTTAGTTATGCTGGAAAGGGCCTGATATATGGAACCATACAAAATTAATCCGATAATTTAGGGTGATATATCAACCCAAACTCTATGAATCATTAGGGAGGTAATAGTTTTACCTCTCTTTTATTGCATGCCGTATGTTTGCTGGCTCATCAACTCACCCTTATATATGGAAGAGAACTCATAGACAAGGAACTCACTGTATCCTCCTGGAACTCTTTTCATCTATTCAAACCATGATTTCTTAATCGTTCTACAAAATTGGGAAATTCTGCCATACATATAGTAGTCATCCATTTCTCTTCGTACAATACACTCTTAATCTTTCCTCTATGTAGTTGATATAACCCCATGTTAAATGTCGCCTGTATGTTGGGGTAACTCCATCATTATACAATAGGTACCAGAGCAGGGTCCAGTGCAAGCAGAGGTTCTTGTCTGTCTATCAAAGTGGCCTCTATCTTGGGATCCCTACCATTTTTTGAACTCTTTTCTGCTGAACTGGATTCATCTTTATCATCATCATCCTTATCTCTAACATCCAAAGGGTGTGGGGTGTGTGGAGGAGAGACAGTTGGATTCTTTCTTCTCAGACCCTTTAGTGGTGTATCAGAATTTTGGTGAACTGCTTTCTTCCCCTTAGCCTTGGCTGGAGCCTTTCCTTTTTGACAACTTTTCTTGGATGAGGTTCCGATATATTCTTCCCACTACCTTAAAAGATGGTTTAATATTTAGAGAAGCTTATTTTCTCGCTATCCATCGGTGCTTTTTGTTCCCCTTTTTGTCCATAGTTTTGGATGAGAAAGTAGTCTTTTGAGGTATATTTCCTGCAAATACACTAAATTTAGTAACTAAGTAAAGAAAGAAAAAGGAAAATTAAACACTAAAGTTTAATATCCCTTTCTAGTTTGGGTATGAAAGGTAGTTACTGGTCGTATCTACTAGATATGACTCATATACTTTAGTAGTATCCTAAATAGTGTTAAATCATTATCCATGGGTCAGCTTATGACTCCTCCTTTCTAGTTGTATCATTAGGTTACGACTCGTGACCAATAGTCGTAATCTTGTCTAAGTATTTTTGTTCGTTTATATTTCTTGCAAGGTGGGTACGATTAATGTGTACGAGTCATAAGGTCTGGATATGGCTCATATAGTAGTTCCATATCCATTCTAAAACTTTGAATTTTTTAGATTTCTATGTTGTCAATGGGTATGAGTTCGATTACGACTCCCACACCGATGGGTATGAGTCGTAAGGAGTCTAGTATCCACTGCAACATGGAAGTCCAACTTTCAAAGTTTGACTCAGTTGAAATTCCCAAACTACCCACTACTTTTATTTAGCTATATCAATAATTTTAATTAAATAAGCACTCAAATATCCCTTTTCTCAAACCTAGTTCATCCCTATTTTCAATTTTTAACATAAATATCTAAATTATGTTATCAACAACCCAATATATGCATAAATTATACATAACCCATGATTACGATAGCACATATTACTCAATTCTATTTGTAATGCAGTAGAAATTAGTTGAGAAAGTTACTTGGTTAGTGTAGAATGGAGGATTTTGATTTTTGATCTTAGTAACCTAAAATTCGAGCTAAAATTTCACCAAGTGATTGATTTAGAGTTGTTGGTACTTAGATTTAGCTGAAATAAACTTCCTTTTTCAAACTGGATTTCAAAATTTTTGGTGGAAAATTATAGGTACGAGTTAGAGTTCTCAGGTACCCTATTGGGTCTAAATCTTCCATTTAAATCAAAGGTCTGGGTTGGGTCAAACCCAAGAACTGACATAGTAAGCCAGGGTATGAATTGTCTATATGACTCCTACCCAGGCTTATGGGTCATTGCCTTGACTCGTATAACCATGGGATCTAACCTAGGTTCTTAAGTGGATATAACTCATGGTCACGAACCGTACCAAAGGGATAGGACTCGTACATCGAGTCGTATGCATTCTAGAACTTAATACCCGATTTTTATTTTTCTCCTAGGTCAATACGATTCATACTCACAAGTCGTACCATATAGATATGACTCGTAAAGAGTCTGTGTGATACCCTTTTATCTTCTCTAGAATTTTTTCTGCATTCTTTAGTCCTTCACATTGAACAAAAAAGTTAATCTATTAATGAAATATGAAAAATAAAACATGGTTTTCCTCCCATACAGTGCTTGATATAACATCGCGGCATGATGTGGTTAAGTTGGATACTCAAATTTCACCAACTAGCCTCATGGGTTGCCTCCTATGTAGCGCTTAATTTAATGTTGTAGCACACCAAAATTTCCTTGATTACTCATAATTCATCAAGGTAAATATTAGCTATTTCATTCACCTCTTATGTATTTCCCATATAGTGCTTTACTCTGTGACCGTTTACCTTGAATGGTTTTGAACCATACTTCTGTAGTTCTAAGGAACCATAGTGTAGACAGTTGAAACTATGAATGGGACATGCCATCTATACCTCATCTTTCTATTGAACAAGTGAAGCCTGGAATTATATAGTTGCACTTGGTCACCTCTCTCAAATAAAATCTTTTAAATCTTCCAGTCATGATACTACTTCATCTTCTCTTTGTAAATTGTTGAACTTTCATATGCCCGGAGTCAGAATTCATCCAACTCATTGATTTTATTTAACCTAGACTTAGCTGCATCCTTGCACTCTAAATTCATAATCTTCAATGCCCATAGTGCCTTGTGCTCAAGATCTATTGGTAAATGACAAGCTTTGTTATATGCTGTTGGGTATATTTATGCATTCTAGCATTGCTATTCTAGCTTATTAAGCCTTGGTTTGAGGACAATTCATGTGATTTATGTGTTTATAATAACATAAATAATCATATAAGTGTTCAAGGATGTGATCAATTAGAATTTAGGTGAGAAAACTAGTTTACTAGCTTGAGCTAGGTGTCATTCTAGTTGTTCTCGGTGGATTCTAGTGTATTAAACGAGTTCCTTATGATTTTAATGTGTAAATATTTATGGAAAAACGTTCTAAAAGTGTTCAAAATTTAATTAAAATAATCCAAGAGTAAACAATAACCATAAGCAAAAGTGATCAAGACTAGTACTTTGCTTGAGTTTCTCACTTATTGTTCTTGACGTGTTATTGTATTGAGATCTAATCGACAGTATTTGATGATGTAAGATGATTGTGGAGTCAATTATGGTGATATACGAATGTTGAATAAGCTAAAAATTAAACGAAAAATAATACTAAAGGCTTGGATAAAAGAAGGGACCCAAACATTTAACCAAAATTTGAGGAGCAAATTCCAGTGATGGCATGTATATAAGCCCACGTTGCCTGCCTTGTAGCAGTGCACTAATGCCCACATAGAGTGCTAATTTCACTGGTCTAAGGCAGGATAAGCTTGATTTACAGTGGTTCAATGAAGCCCGTGAAGCCTTCTCATTTTAGGGTTCAATCTCATGCATTATTCAACTCCTACATGGCATAGGATTGGTCAACTATAAATGGCACACGTTATTCACATTGGAAGATACTTTTGGGCGTCCTTTGAGGAATAAGGAGGTTTCTACACATTGTCTTCAGGATTTTATTTTTATTTAGTTTCTTTCATGGTTTGTATCATCAATCCAAGTAATTGGATTATGAATATTTCCATCGATAGATAAACTACCTTTCTGGGGTTAAGTCCAAGATCATCAATACTTTCATTTTGAATTAAGTTTGTTGAATTTCTTTTCATTATGGTCATTTCTTTATCCTTTTTTTTTAATATCTTAAGGACTACCTACACTTAGAATATATTCATTTTCGACCTTGTGATCTCAGAAGGGGGAATAGAAAGATATAACATAGGGATAAGAAAGGTAAGGTTCGTAGTCTTTTATAAAATAAGGATTTCGAATTAGCATCTACAACAAAGATGTAACTAGAAGACTTACTTGATTCAAGCATAGGATGATAGCTTTAAGAAATTGATTGGATTATTACATCCCCACTTAACGATGTATTTGTAATGTACAAATTAGGTAACTATTAGAGGTCGGGAGACCATGATCATACAATTAACCCTACGAATCATCAATCAAGATAAGCAGTCTAATGAATGAAATTCAATAACGTAGTATGATTGTTCATAAGTCTTAACCCTGGATCTCTATATCCATTGATTGTCAAAAGTCATTACTTTTCTGCATTAGTTTAGTTTATTTTTAGTTTACAATTTTAAAAGTTTATTTTTGACTTTTTCTCAATCGTTAAACTAAAATTGTATAGTTTGTGAACACAAGTCCTTGTGAGATCGATATTCAGCTTTCGTGAAAGTCACTATATTACTTGGTACACCACGTTCGCTTGGATGTTGTCCTAGTTTTTGGTGCTGTTGTCGGGGACTTGTAAATAGGCAACTATCTTTTTTCAGTTTAGCTATATTAGTTGTACTTAGCTTGGTAATTTTTATTTTTAGTTTTTTTATTCCTTTTTATTTCTCATACTCTTCTAGAGATTTCAGTCTGGGATAGAAAGTTTTTGAGGGATGACAATTCTTGTCATTTTTATGGAGGACCCCACCATGAGGCTTTATGTCCAAAATTTGATCCAAGTATTTGTAGGGGACCTTCTTGTTGCCGACCTGAGTAGAAAACCACAAGTTGGTGTGTGGTTTGTGGAAATATGTATCATTCTGCAGACATGTGTGGATTTAATGCTGATGCAGTCATGGTTGTGGGCAATGCTCAAAAGATAATTGAGGAGATACCACCTCCAGCATTTCACAGATGCTAACAAAAGAATAATATGAGGAGTATATTATCCAATCTATGGAAAAAACATAAGAATCGCAGCCACTCAAGTGTCATCTTCCTTTTAAGACTATAACTGAGAAGGTGAATATGCATGAGGATGTCGTGAATTGTGTAAATTATGAAGTGGGATTGGTTGGGCCTTATTCAAAGCACTTTTCTACATTATCTTAAGATTATATATTATCTGTAGAATCATCTGAAATAGTGGAAGAGTGTGAAGATAAGGAACAAGAAAATCCTATATTCTTAATTTTGCACAAGAAAAGCAACATGAAAATGGACCTCACTGTAAGGACGAGTGGATAACCATGCACCATCGATTAATCGGTTCCTTAATCTGTGTTCCACTCCCATATGAGAAAAGAAAAAAGATAGATACAAAGTTGGGGGTGAAATTCATATCTTCAAGGTGGAGGAAAAAGTTGATATGGGTCATACTGCTACACTAAATTAGGTATTTCTTGGGAGGCAACCCAAGTTAAGCAGGTATGTTTTCTTTATAATTTTTAGCTTTTACTTCAAGTAGTCTTTGTTTTAGTTAAGTCACAGGTTGATTTCTTTTTAATTTTTAGCTTTTACTTCAAGTAGTCTTTGTTTTAGTTAAGTCACAGGTTGATGGGAAGTCTGAGTACCGAAAAACCTAAGCTAAGGATAATAGCAAAGACTAAGTGTGGGGTCCTTGGACCCCCGTGATGTATAAAGATGTTGGGTGTATTTATGCATTTTAGCGTTGCTATTCTAGATTATTAAGCCATGGTTTGAGAATAACTCGTGTACTTTATGTGTTGATAATAATATAAATAAGCATATAAGTGTTCAAGGATGTGATTACAGTGTTTAAAAGTGTTTTCCAACAAGTTTGGGTTTTAAAACCGTCAGTTAGAATTTAGGTGAGAAAACTAGTTTACTAGCTTGAGCTAGGTGTCGTTCTAATTGTTCTCGGTGGATTCTAGTGCGTTAAATTAGTTCCTTATGATTTGAATGTGTAAATATAAGTGTAAAAATTTTTTTAAAGTGTGCAAAGTTCAATTAAAATGAGCCAACAGTCAACAATAACCATAAGTAAAAGTGATCAAGACTAGTACTTCGCTTGATTTTCTAGCTTGTTTTTCTTGATATATTGTTGTATTGATCTCTAGTCCATGGTGTTTGATGATGTAGGATTCTTGTGGAGTTGATTATGGTGATATAAGGATGTTGAAACATCTGGAAATTAAAGGGAAAAAAACACAAAAGGCTTGGACAAAAGAAGGGACCCAAACACTTAACCAAAATTTGAGAAGCAAATTCCAGTGAGGGAACGTAGATAATCCTGCGTCGCCTGCTTTATAATAGTGCACTAATGCCCACACATCCCATTAATTTCGGTGGTCTAATGCAAGATGATCTTGATTTGCAGTGGTGCAATGAACCTCACAAAAACTACTCATTTCGGGGCTCAATCTAATTCATTATTCTACTCCTACACGGCTTAGGATTGGTCAACTATAAATGGAATACGTTATTCACATTGAAAGATACTTTTGGACGTCTTTGGAGGAATAGGTAGGTTGATACACATCGTTCTTTAGTTTTTTATTTTTCTTTAGTTTCTTTCATAGTTTGTATCATCAATCCATTTAATTGGATAATGAACATTTCGATCGTGGGCTAAGCTCCCTTTCCAGGGTTAAGGCCAAGATCATGACTATTTTAGTTTTAGCTTAAGTTTGGTGAATTACTTAACATTATGGTTCTTTGTTTATCCTTGTTTTAACAATTTTAAGGATTAGCTACACTTAGAATATATTCATTGTCGAACTTGTGATCTTGGGAGAGGAAACAGGAAGATAAAACATGGGGATAAGAAAGGTAAGGTTCGTAGTATTTTACAAAATAATGATTTCGAATTAGCATCTAAGACAGGGATGTACCTAGAATCCTTAATTGATTCAAACGTAGGATGATAGCTTTAAGAACTTGATTGGATTATTACATCCCCACTCAACGATGTATTTGTAATGTCCAAATTATGTAAATGATTAGAGGTCGGGAGAGCATGATCATGCGATAAACCCTACGAATCATCAACCAAGATAAGAAGTCTAACGAATGAAATTCAATAATGTAGTTTGACCATTCATAAGCCTTAACCCTGGATCTCTATCCATTAAGTGTCAAAAGTCACTACTTTTCTGCATTAGTTTAGTTGATTTTTAGTTTACAATTCTAAAACTTTATTTTTGACTTTTTCTCAATCGTTAAACTAGAATTGGATAGTTGAAGAACACAAGTCCCTGTGGAGTCGATATTCATATTTCTTGAAGGACACTATATTACTTGGTAGACCACATGCATTTACATGTACGCTTGGGTAATGCCACCATACACAAGCTGCTGATTGGGTGAAGCACCTATGGGAGTTTTGTAAGCTGTACGGTAAGCCTATAATGCATCCTCTAACTTTTTCTCCCAATAAGTCCAATTGGCATTTACAATCTTTGCCAATATGGACTTGATTTTTCTATTAGACACTTCAACTTGTCCACTAGTCTGTGTATGATAAGGTGTTTCCACCTTGTGATTCACTCCATATTTTGCAAGAAGACTATTGAATAGATATTTGCAAAAATGTGACCCTCCATCACTAAGAATCACGTGTGGCATACCAAATCGAGAAAAGATATTCTTTCTAAAAAATATCGTGACGCTCTTTGCTTCATTGTTAGGAAGTGCAATGGCTTCCTCCCATTTTGAAACACAATCAACTGCTACAAGAATGTACTTCATGCCGCACGAACTCACAAAAGGTCTCTTGAAATCTATTCTCCACACATTAAACTCTTCTAATTCTAAGATAGGGGTTACAGGTAGTTCATGTCTTCTAGTAATAGTACCTTGTCATTGACATTGATGATATGCAGCAACATAGTCATGTGCATCTTTGTAGATTGTCAGCCAATATTAGATGCATTGTAGGATCTTATGGGCTTGCGGGCCCCTCCATGGTGACCCCCAATTGATGATGAATGACACGTCTCAAGTATGCTCATCAGCTCCACTTTAGGTGACATGCCCCGGCATTAGCTCCACTTTAGGTGACATGCCCCGAACTTCAGTCCACGTTGTATGGGCACCTCAAGCACACATATACCATAGGTCACCCCGTAACCCAACCTAAACACTTCATCATATCATAGGAGTCAAAGGAACTCCAATTCAAAAGTTAAGATCGAGGAATAATATGATGTCAACATTAGATTCATTGAAATAACTACTCCCAAGTTCACAGTTAATCACAACACCTCTATACAAAACCAAAGTTAATAAGAAAATAAACGTTAGGAGAAGCCCCTGACTATAGCCAAACCAAGTCTTAAAGAGACTAAGCCTAAATGTAGAGACTAAGAAATGAATCTCTTCTTGATGTAAGAAAGCTCAACCATTCAAGTCAATGTATAAACCACTTCGTTCTACTAATAACTGCGTAGGAAAATAAGAAGGTGCTCCGAGCCCTATGTCACGTGGGGATGCAACATCTGGAAATGATTAGCGGTTGGAATGCTAGCATGTAAATCAAGGATAATATAAGTGGAAAGATACAACATCAATCAAAAACAATTCAATATAAATATATATATATCACAATCCAACACATTCAGACACATATCCATGCGTAAAGACATAACCTATGCTAGTCAAGATAGCGAGGCTCGTTACCATTCTCAAGCATTCATTCATTAGACATAAATTGGAGGACTACTAGCTTCCACACTTATAGATTCATCAATCTTAATACTCCAAAGACTTTAGCCACATTCACATTTTAGACCTAGGACTTTACCCATGTACATACATTAATTATGCTAAGGGATTTAGCCACACACACCATCATTCAAAACAAGGGACTACAACCACACACATTCATCTAGGTAAGGGACTCCAACCTCATGCTCGTTTGTTAGATAAGGGACTCCAGCCACATGCCATATTTAGACTTCACCACAAGACTCCTCATTAGGCGAGGTACTTTGACCTCAAGAGCTCTTCTTAAGCAACGGACTTTACCTTACATTCATATTGGGCGAGGGACTTTAACTTCAAGATATACCATGGGGCAAGGGAATTTGACATCAAGCCATTATATAAGGCAAGGGAATTTGACCTCAAGCCATCACAACCATCATTAGTTGACATTGGGACTTTATCCTCTTGTCTATACATCAACACACATTCTATACAACATTTAGGGACTTTAGCCACTTAGAAAATTCAACACTATACAAGACCTCATGGTTATTATAAGAGCCTTCATTGCTCAACTATCTCAATAGGACAATGCCTTTATTCGATCCGTCACACAATTCTTTTTATGGTCCTTAAGACACCCACAAGATATTCACATTTCAATAGCATTCTCATGCCACACTTTAGTTCAACAACACTATTCTAGTTCATCTTTATATTAAGGGACTTCAACTCCCTATTAGTCATTTATCATCAAGCCTTACATAGCTTATCATACTATTATCATAACATTTATCAAACATTCATACTCATTGGGCCATTATCCAAGTTCAACATATCATTAACAATTGACTAGACAATTCACTTAGACTTTTCACAAACATCTTTTGAGCGTACTTATGACGATGTCATTTTCATGGTAGATATCATAAATACTAGGGTTACTCAAGACCCTCATGTTAAATAACATATAAAAATCATTCACATATGCAATCTACAATCAATAACATGTTTCAACCAAAAAAATCATCATTATTCATTGTTAGGTAGTAAAATCCTTTTAATTTGATTCAAAACCACCATGTACACTTACTAATTCAAGTGTGAAATACATGGGTTTGGAGTTATTTAAATAGGGTAAGAGATACATGCCTTAAACAAGATTACTCACCAATAATCTTTACTCCTCCTCTTGCCACTAGATGAACACCTCCAAACTCTAGCCTCCAATCTTGCCTCCAAGAGCCTTTAGAGTATTTAGGAGCGTTTGAGTCTTCTTAATGAAGTCTTAGAAGGATACAATGCCTTATATAGTGAGAGGGTTTAGGATTTTAGGCATGGGAAATGACCAAATGGTTCTTGGTTAAAATCTGAAAAGCTCGCACGAGCAGGGGTATGACTCCCCTTTATAGTTCACTTGGAAATCATGACCTAGGGTATGAGTGGTACCCTAACTCGCACCATAGGCTTCTCCTAGGTCAACTACACTGGTTATGGTACGACTAGACACCCTTGAGTCATATCCAAATGGTACGACTCATAACCTAACTCATATTGAGCACCCATAACAAAAACAGCCCATTTGGTTTGAGATATTACTCTATACGGTTGAGTAGTATACGACTCGTATGCATTAAATATGACCAAGGATGATCTTGTTATATAGAAGGCATTATGCTACCCTAACATTATTTCTAGGGTAAAAATGAGGAGATGGAGAAGGCTATGAGTCTTGACCAAGTGTACGACTCAAGCCCTTCAATCGTGAGCACTACAGAGACATCCAAAGTTGTTGTTCCTTCAAGGGTCCAAGGTGTCCCAATTCTCTCCAACTTTGATAGGTAAGTATAGCTGCAAGTTAACACCTCAACACATACTAAATAAATCTTTACTCAAGTTAGAAACAACACACTGAAGGATATAAGACAACACACATATCATGATCACTACCAATAAACCAAAAATTTTGCAAGACCACATTCTAGGTTGTTTCTTTTTCCCTTACTTAGGATCATTCATCCGCGAATGATGGGTAAGGAAAGCTTGAACACAAGTTAACACTTTGTCAAACATAACAACCAACCTTCAAACAAAATTAGGACCAAGAACACAACAACGGTATAACATAACACAACACATATCGTGATCATTATCAATTAACCATTTCATTCCATTTTTCTTGGGACTCAAACCCATCACAACAAGTCACACATTATTTCACATTATTAGGAACTTTAATCCAAGGTATAAAAAGACACAAATTATTTCACTCATCAGGAAATTTAATACATTATCTAACAAGGACATAAACCCAATCTTAATCATTGGAGACCTTACTCCATTGTCTATGAAATACAAACATCAAGGCAAAGAGATTAGCATATACCTCCATCATAAGCTTCCAAAATGGGAAATAAATATGGGTACTTAGACTTCACGTCCTCTTCCATATCCCAAGTAGCTTCCTCAGACTATTGGTTACTCTATAGAACCTTCACCAAAGACACCTCTTCCATTCACAATCGGCAAACTTATTGATCTAATATCCTCACCAGGACATCCTTATAGGACAAAGAGTCTGAGATAACAACATCTTCCAAGGGAAAAACCAAGGAAGGATTATCCACATATTTCCACAACATAGATACATAGATAATCGAGTGAATGGAATTCATAAGAGGAGTCAACTCCAACACGTAGGCAATATTTCCAACCCTCTACACAATAAAGTAGTGACCAACATACTGGGGACTAAGCTTCCCTTTTTTTTACCCAACTGCAACACTCCCTTCATAAAAGACACTTTCAAGAATACCCATTCGCCCACATTAAACTCTAAGTCCCTACGCCTCACATCTACATAGGAGTTTTTGTAAATTTGAGTGGTTTTCAATCTATCACAAATCACCTTCACCTTCTATAAGGCTTGGTGAACTAAATCGAGCCCAAGAAACTTACCCTTGCAAACTTCGTACCACCTAATAGGAATCGACATCTACTACCATACAATGCTTCGAAAGGAACCATACCAATAATAGAGTGGTAACTATTATTATAGGACAAATAAATTAACATCAAATGGTCGTACCCATTGCAACCATAATCAATTACACAAAACCGCAACATATCCTCTAAAGTTGGATAGTTCTCTTCGGTTGACCATCTGTTTACGGGTGGAAAATGGTACTGAGGCATACTTTAGTACCCAAAACCTTTTAGAATGACTTCCAAAATTTGGACAAAAATGAAAGACCATGATCTGAGATAATAGACACCGGAGCACCGTGCAACTTTATGATCTCCGAAAGATAAAATTTAGCATAATCCTCCACCGAGAAATTAGTTCTCATGGGCAAGAAATAGGTAGACTTGGTCATTCTATCAATGATGACCCAAATTTCACATTGATTCTGGGATCTAGGAAGACCATAATGAAATCTACATTAATAGACACCCACTTCCACTCAGGCAACATAATTTCTTGGTATAGCCCATTGGGCCTCAAGTGCTCAACCTTTACTTCTTGGCACACCATATACTTAGCCACATGGCTTGCAACATCATGCTTCATATATTTCCACCAATAGAACGTTCCAAGGTCATGATACATCTTGGTGTGATCGAGATGAATAGCATAACAGGCTTTATAAGCCTCGGCCATGACCCTTTCCCTCAATCCATCAATGTCGAGAATTCATAGCCTACCTTGTTACCTCAAGATACCATCGCCACCAATCACAAAGTCTGGGGATTTGTGTTGACCCATATTACCCTTTATCTTCATCAAGTCAGTGTCCAATACTTACTTTTCCTTTATCTCTATAATAAGAGAAGATTGAGATACCAGATTCACAAACACACTACCATCCTCTGAGTCCATAAGTCAAACTCCAAGATTTGACAAATAGAAAATATCTCTCACCAACTTCTACTTATCCTTATCAATATGAACCAAACTCCCCATAGACAATCTACTAAGACCATCGGAAACTGTATTTGCCTTGCCAGGATGGTAATAAAAACTTATATCATAGTCTTTCAATAGCTCAAGCCACCATCTTTGTCAGAGATTCAACTCCTTCTGGGTAAACACATATTGGAGGCTTTTATGATCGTAAAAGATATCAACATGAACACTATAGATGTAATGTCGCTAAATTTTTAAAGCGAAGACCACATCTAACAACTCTAAGTCATTGGTGGGGTAATTCTTTTTATGAACTTTCAATTGCCTAGAAACATAGGCCATCACCCTACCATGTTGCATCAACACACAACCAAGACCAACACGAGAAGCATCATAATAAACCATAAAACCATACACGAGAAGGTCAATTTGTCTTTCAACTTCTCAAAACTACCCTCATATGCATCGAACTACAAAAACTTTCCCTTCTTTTGGGTCAATTTGTTCAACGAGGCATCTATGGTGGAAAAACTCCACACAAACCTCATATAATAATCAGCTCGACCCAAGAATCTCTGAATATCGGTTAGAGTCGTAGGTCTAGGACACTTCATAACCACTGCAATCTTTTGGGGATCCACCATGATCCCTTCACTAGTGATGACATGACCAAGAAAATCTATAGTTTCAACCTAAACTCGTATTGGGGAACTTGGCATACAAACGATGTCCTTCAAGGTTTATAATATAGTACTGAGGTGATCTACATGATCCACTTCACTCTTAGAATACACTAGGATATCATCAATAAGACAATAACAAGCATGTCCAAGAATGGATAGAAGACCATAGTCATTAAATCCTTAAATGTCGCTGAGGTATTAGTCAACCCAAAGGACATGATAAGAAACTCATATTGACCATATCGAGTTCTAAAGGCAGTCTTAGGAATATCCGCATCCCTAATTTTAAGTTGATGATAACCTAATCTAAGATCAATCTTAGAAATATGCTTCACACCATGAAGTTGATAAAAAATCATCGATCCTAGGAAGAGGATATTTGTTCTTTTTTGTCACCTTTTTCATCTGACGATAATCAATGCACATACGAAGGGAACCATCCTTTAGCACATAAACAACATGGGAGCACCCAAAGAAGACACACTAGGCTGGATAAAACCCTTATCTAAGAGGTCTTTCAGCTGCTTCTTAAGTTCTTTCAACTCCATCAGAGCTATTCTATAAGGAGGGATAGAGATTATACAAGTGTTCAGGACAAATTCAATAAAAAAATCAATTTCCCTACCGTGAGAAACACCAGGAAAATCATAGAGAAATACCTTGGGAAACTCATTTACAATGGGAAATGACACTAGAGAACGCTCTTCTGAGTTAGAATCTTTAATTCGGACCAAATGATACATACACTCCTTTGAAACCAAATTTTGGGCCTTGAGATAAGAAATAAACCTTACCTTAGGCACTAAAGGACCCACTTCCAATATAATGACCAGATCATTAGAGAATTTAAACATGACCCTATGGGTTCGACAATCTGAGGAAGCATAACAAGAGTGCAACAAATCCATTCCCAAAATGATATCAAAATCGACCATATATAACTCTACCAAGATAAGAAGAGTATCTCTATCACTAATAGATATCACACACACCCTATAGACCCTTCTAACAATCATAAGGTCTCCAACCCGGGTAGAAATATAAAAAGGAACTGACAGACTCTTGGGACCATAATTAGGTGCACAGCCACATACAGGGTCCCATAAGAAAGAGAAAACCTTAGGTCAAGCAAACAATACACATCACGAGAGAAAAAAATCAACATACCATGAAAATATCAGGAAATGCCTCAGAATCCTAGCAAGTATCAAGTGCATAAGAGCGGTTTCAGCCACCATCTATGCCAAAAATAGAAGCAACAACAAACATAGCTCCCTTTGGTATGGGAACAGAGGGAGTAGTAATAGAGGCCCTGTTGGCCCAAGAGGCTGCTAGAATGGGGCACTCACGCTGTATGTGCCAAAGATGACCATAATGGAAATATCTTCCTCTCTCTTTCTCACACTCAGTATGATGACTTTAGGACCAGAATCTGCAAAGAGGGCAGGGTGGAGCAGACTGAGCACTACTAGTTTAAAATTGGGCACCTTGTGACCGGGTGCGACCACTGAACTAAGATTAACGACCACTCAAGAACTTTAGATAAGGAGAGCGAACACCATCCAAGGAGAACAAACCCAAACTCCCCCACTTTGTTTGTGGCCACTTGCCACTATTTCCTCACTACCTTGGAAGGCCAAAACTTTCTTCCTTGCTTCCCACTAATCTCAACTTGGTTTTTCTTCTCATCTTCCACTTGTTGCATATACAAAATCAATCTAGAAATATCCATGTTCTCAATCAACAAAATTATCTTACTTTAAAAAACTAACTCAAGTGACAATCTCGAGACAAACTTATGCATTCTATCCCTTATGCTACAAACCATCTCAGCAGCATACCTAGATAATTGGTGGAATTTCAAGGCATACTCTTTCACGAACATCCTCTCTTACTTTAAGTTCACAAAATCTCTGCCTTGGCTTTCCTTAACTTTTGAGAAAACAAGCGATCAAGGAATGCCGTAGAGAAATCCACCCAAGAAGTTTGGTAAGCATCAATACCCATAGATAACTCCCACCCTTTGTACCACTAGTACTCTACATCATTCAATTGGTAGGAAAAATCCTCAACACCTTTAATTTCTAAAATATACATGATTCAAAAGAGTTTTTCTATTTTATCAATGAAGCCTTGAGGATCTTTCTCAACCTTTGTACCAGAGAACATAGGAGGGCTCAACCTCATAAATTAACCAATTCTCATGGCCTTAGAAGAAATGGTAGCCGAAACACCACGCTCCACTTGAGAGGCTACCAATTTAGTTAAGAGGTTGATAGAGCGATGAAAATCCACATTAAAAGCATCTCTTTGAGGAGATGAGTCTGGGTTGGTGGGTGGAACCCTATGAGGATGCCCAGATGTCGCAACCCTAACCCGGGTCTAAACTCCAAAAGTTGGACGAGCTCCATCCATAGACCCTTAGAAGTGTCTTCCTGTTCTCAAATCTTCTTTTGAGGTATGATATAAGAGATAGCAAATAGAATTAGAGAAATTCAAGACCTTAGATTTTATAGTTTGAGATTAAAACACAACAAAGGGAAATATTTCCTAAAATGTCTTATAATTTCTCTTTTATAAGTGTGGCAGACTTCACAATCATAAAAGAGACCCTACTTGACACGGTATTATGAATACCCAACTAACCATAAACCTAGGCTCTGATACCAATTTGACATACCCCAAACTTTAAGTCATGTCATATGGGCACCTCAAGAAAACATATATCGGATGTCACCCCATAACCCAACCTCAACACTTCATTATATCATAGGAGTCAAAGGAACTCCAATTCATAAGTTAAGATCATGAAATAACATCATAAGTCAACATTAGATTCATTGTAATAACTACGCCAAAGTTCACAGTTGTTCACAATACCTCTATTTAAAATTCAAGTCAATAAGTGTATATATGTCAGTATAAGCCCCAGACTATAGCAAAACGAAGTCTTAAAGAGACTAAGTCTAAAGACAGAGATATAGAGATGAATGTCTTGTGGATGTAATGAAGCTCACCCTTTCAAGTCAATACATGAACTACTTCAATCTACTAATCACTCCATAGGAAAAGAAGAAGGTGCTCCGGGCCCTATGTCGTGTGGAGACGTAGCATCCAAAAAAGAATAGCAGTTGGAATACTAGCATGTAACTCAAGGATAAGATAAGTGGTAAGATACAACATCAATCAACCAAAATTCAATATACATATATATATATATATATATATCATAATCCAACACATTTATACGCTTATCCATACATAAAGTCATAACCCATGCTAGTCAATATATTAAGGCTCGTCACTATTCTCAAGCATTCATTAATTGGATGTAAATTGGAGGACCACCAGCTTCCATACTTATAGATTCATCAAGATTAATACTCCAAGGACTTTAGCCACATTCACATTCTCATTAGAGTGGGGACTCTACTTGTGTACACACATTCATTATGCTAAGGGCTTTAGCTATACACACCATCATTCAAACAAGGGACTTCAACCCTACATATTTATCTTGGAAAGGGACTCCAACCTCATGCCTATTTGTTATTCAAAGGACTCTAGCCACATGCCATATATGGAATTTACCACAAGCATCTTTATGAGGCAAGGTACTTTGACCTTAAGAGCACTTCTTATGCAACAGACTTTACCTTGCATTCATATTGGGCGAGGGACTTTAACTTCCACCTATATCATGGGCCATGGGACTTTGACCCCAATCTATCACATAAGGCAATAGACTTTGAACTCAAGACATCACAACCATCATTAGTTGACATTTGGTACTTTACCCTCTTGTCATGCATCAACACACATTCTATACCACATTAAGGACTTTAGCCACTTAGCCAATTCAATATTATACAAGACCTCATGGTCATTAAGGAAACCTTCATGGATCAACTATATAAATAGGCCAATTCCTTCAATTGATCTGTCACATAATTCATTTTATGGTCCTCAAGACCCTCATAAGAAATTCACATTTCAATAGCATTCGCATGCCATAATTTAGTCAATACACTATTCTAGTCCATTTTCATATTAATGGAAATCCATATTGGTCATTTAGCACAACAAGGTTATCATTACCGCTTAGATGGCTTACCATATTTATATCATAAAATTTATCAAACATTAATACTCACTGGGCCATTTCCCTAGTTCAACATATCATAAATAATTGACTATACAATTCGCTTAGACATTTTCACAAACACCTTTTGTGCATACCTATGACAAGGTCATTTTTATTATAGATATAATCAAAACTAGGGTTACTCAAGACCTTCAGTTAAACAACATATAACATTCATTCACATATGCAATCTACCATTAATAATATATATCAATACAAGTATCAATGAGAATCATCATTATTCATTGCTAGGTAGTAAAACTCTTTTCCTGTAATTCATAACCACCATGTAGACTTACTAATTCTGTAAAGCTCACAAGTGCGGGGATATGACTTCCCCTTTCTAGTTTACTTGGCAATCATGACCTAAGTTATGAGTTGTACCCTAACTTGCACCCTTGTATTATCCTAGGTCAACCACATTGGTTAGTGTACGATTATTCATACTTGAGTCATATCCAAAGGGTATGACTTGTGACTTAACTCGTATAGACCACCCGTAACCAAAACTGTCCATTTGGTTTGAGACTTTATATTTATGATTGAGTAATATACGACTTATATGCATTGGTTATGACCAAGCAAAGGTATTGTCATATAGGAGGCAGTATAATACCCTAACATACTATCTAGGGTATGAAACGGAAGAGGGAGAAATCTACGAGTTGTGACCAAGGGTACGACTCAAGCCCTTCAACCGTTACTACACTAGAGACATCCAAAGTTGTTGTTCTTTTAAAGGTCCAAGGTCCAGGTGTCACCATTCTCTCCCACTTTTATAGGTAAGTATAGATACAATTCAACACATCAACATACACAAATTAAATATTTAGTCAAGTTAGAAATAACACACTACAAAGATACAAAACAACACACATATCATAATTACTACCAATTAACTAAAAATTTTACAAGGTCACATTCTTGGGTTTTCATCAGGTATGCACCTACGAATAATTCCATATGCACAAATTTTGAAAACACAACGTTCATCCCAAAAAATTTCTTACTGCATTCATGAATTTCTGTCTTTTCAAATAGGAGAGATCTTCTGGGACTAGATTGCTGGCTAGGTCACATGCAAAATCTGTAAATCATGAAATAAAATCTTGGGAATTTACTAATAACTGCTTATCTGGGAAACTTTCATCAATAACCCCTCTTGTATCAACCTTCTACATAGTTTTCTACTCTAATCTAGATAGGTAGTCTGTAACTTGATTTTCTGTGCCCTTTCTATCTTTCACTATGAAGTCAAACTCTAGCAACAATAGCACCCATCGAATAAGCCTAGGCTTTGCATCCTTCTTTTCTATTAGGTGTTGCAATGCTTTATGATCAGTGTGTACTATCACCTTTGTACCAATCAAGTAAGATCTAAACTTTTCGAAGGCAAAATTCACTGCCAATAACTCTTACTCCATCATGGTATAGTTCTTTTGAGCAAGATTTAGTGCCTTACTAGCATAGTAGATAGGATGAAGGATCTTTTCTTTTCGTTGACCTAGTACAGCCTCGAAGACCAAACCACTAGCATCACACAGGATCTCAAAAGGTAAGGATGAATCTAAAGACAGAATGATTTGAGCAGTCTCAAACTTCTCTTCAAGGCTTTCAAAAGACTTTATGCATGCATCATGAAAATTAAATTTTACTTTCTTCTCAAGACGTTTGCATAGAGGGCTTGTAATCTTTGAGAAAACCTTGATAAATCTAGTATAAAACCCTTCATGTCCTAGAACACTTCTAATTCCCTTCACAGAAATTTGATAAGGTAATATTTCAACCACCGCAATTTTTGGTCGATCAACCTTTATGCTCTGCTTCAAAATCTTATGCCCAACCACAATTCCTTCTTTAACCATGAAATGGTACATCTCCCAATTTATCACCAATTTGCATTTTTTATGTATTTTTAGATATTTCACCAAGTGCATGATGCAATCATCAAAAGAGTCATCCACCATCGAAAAATCATCCATAAAAACTTCAATGGTGTCTTCCACCATATCGGAGAAAATGGACATCATACATCTCTAAAACATGGTTGGGGCATTGCATAACCGAAATAGAATTAGTTTGAATGTAAAGGTCACATAAGGACATGTAAAAGTAGTATTATATTGGTCCTAAAGTGCTATAGTACTCTGGATATAACCCAATTACCTATCAAAAAAATAGTACCACCCTCTGCCATCCAACCTATCTAGTATCTGATCCATGAATGAAATTGAAAAGTAGTCCTTCTAGGTCTATGCATTCAAATTTTTATAATTCATACACACTCTCCATCTAGTGATCCTCCTCATAGGTACTAACTCATTCTTCTCATTAGGCACAATGGTTATTCCACCCTTCTTAGTAATGCATTAAATTAGGCTAATCACTTCCTATCGATAATAGGAAACACCACACCCGCATCCAACCACTTGATTATTTCTTTATTTACCACCTCCTGCATAGGATGATTAAGTTATTTCTGACGTTTAATAGATGGAATGCAATCCAACTAAAACTGAATTTTTAGAGTACACAAACTAGGTAGAATACCTATAATTTGCTTTGGCCCTTTTGAAATTATGCAAAACTGACAACAATTCTCCTACTTCTGACTATCTCAGGTCAGCTATAATAATGACTGGCAAAGTGTTGTTGGACCCCAAGAATGCATATTTCAAATGAGATAGGAGGGCCTTTAATTCTAACACCAATGTTTCCTCAATAGATGGCCGAGCAGATAGAGTTGTTCTATTCTTTAAATCTTGATCAAGCTTCTTTGGTGAAAAATTGTAACCATCACCATGCAATGCACCAATAAGCTTCTCATATTCTTCTATGCCATCAGAATCAAAATTCATGATCACAGCTACAAGTGCCTCAACACCTAGTCTTTCTTCAATCGGAATAACCGAATCAAATCCATCATCCCACAATATTACAAAATCAATATCATAATGAACCCGCCTCTTCATCATACGTATTAATCACCGATATCACACTTAACACATCAGGCTACTTCATGGATTTTCATAAGTTAAAAATCATATGTTCACTACTTATTCTAAATATCAGATGTCCAAGATCCAGATCAGTCAACGTTCTACCTATAGGCATAAAAGTTCTGCCAAGTATAATTAGGACTTGAAAATCCACTTCACAATCTAACAAAACAAAGTCAGCAGAAAAAAAAAAGAAGTTACTTATACTAAAACATCATAAAGGATACCGACTGGCTTCTTCACACTCCTATCTACCATGACAAGCCTCATGGTGGTAGGTTTTGGAGCATCCAACCCCAACTACTTCAATACTACAAACGGCATAAGGTTGATACTAGCACCCAAACCACAATGCACATGCAAAGTGGAAAGATCCAATGGTACAAGGTATAGTGACTAGACCGGGATCTTTCTTCTTCTCTACCAATAATCTAGTGGCTACAGTACAAAAATGACAGACATTGTCAATTAGCTCATAACAGACTACTCTTTTATTTATAATTAGGTCTTTTATGAACTTTGCATATATAAGCATCTGCTCCAATGCTTTAACTAACGGTGTATTGACTTACAACTCTTTTTACATGGACAAAATTTTTTCTACTTACCCACTTCTTATTTTTTTTTAATCTTCGTGGATAGGAATGATATGGTCTTATAATGGGTTTCAGCATAGGCTCTATAGCCTTTTCTTCTCCTTTATCTGGCTTGCTAATGCTTCCCACATTAACTAGCACAACATCATTCTTTTTCTGCTTATTAATAGTAGGTGCATATGGATCTACTATAACCTTACCACTCTGAGTAGTAATGTCATGACATTGACTGTCGTTTTAGGGATTTACCACTGTGTTGCTTTGAAGAGTGCCAGTCTATCTCTGATTCATTGTAGATAACATTTTCTCAAACTATTGCTCCAATTTTCTTATAATTGTTGCATGTGATTTAACAATTTGATTCAGTCCTAACAGATCTGCTTTGATATCTTTCAAAGAATGTTCTTGACTTTCTTGTCTCTTGATTAACTTAGACAAGAGAGGATCAACTCTAGACTCTGTATCTCCGCAACCTGGTAGAATGTATTTGTCACTCTTCTCCTTGTATTTATCCTTACATCACTAATTGTCATCTTTATCTCTTCTCCTATCTCTGTATCTATTATTATAATATTTTAAACCTTGATTCCCTTGCCATTGGGCTCGAAAATCAGCCAATCTACGACCATGATAGTTTGCCTCTTCTTCAGATTAAAATCGAATGGTTTGGATATAGACCTTAGTGTTGCTATTGCATTCATGTTCTTAGATTTTAGTGAAGCAAACTATTTTTGGAGAAATCTAATATCAATCCAAAGGAGTGCTACCTTTTTTGCGATCATATCATTACCTGTTCCATATGTGTTTGTCTCTCCAATGGCATATGTGCCACTACCACGATCAGAATCTTTAGTATTCTATCCTCTGTTGGTAACTGCAATATCATCAAGCAATTCCTATGTAGCATCCTAATGAAGAAGCATAAATATTTCTCCATAAATAGTATCTACCATAGCTCTCGAACTATCATTCAATGATCTATAAAAGATTTCTGAAAAATTAGATCCTCTAATTTTGTAGTTTGGCACTAGGTTCAGCTTCTTCTTAAACCTAAAGCATGCTTCATACATTGATACTGTAGGTAGTTGTCTGAAATTATAAATTCTTCCTTCATCTATTGCATCCGTATGGGAGGGAAAAATCTGCTTAGAAACTATTTTTTCAATTCATTCCAAGGAGTGATATATCCTCTTGGTAGTTCCCCTAGCCATAGAGATGATTCTCTAGTTAAAAGAAATGGGAACAACCTTAATCTCAATGCTTCCTGATCAATTCCTGGGAGATTATAGTTTGTGCAGATCACAAGAAAATTAGTAAGATGCATGTTTGGGTCATCCTTAGCTGCTCCTAAAAGTACATCTTTTACATTCAACAGCTGGATCATAGAACTAGTAATATCAAACCTCACATTAGGGGATAAAGCAGGAGTAACAATAACTTCTATCTTAGCAGGGTCAACATAACCCATGTCTTCATCATCCTCATGTATGGATCTAAGTGTTGGTATGCTGGAACATATGGAATATTTCCCCTCGGATCTCGACAATCAACAACTTATATAAGTATGGCTAGTCTACCTTGTTGTGCCAATTCGTCTTCAGCAGCCAATTTAGCTTCTTCAGCTTCTCTACGTTCTTTCTCCAATAGTTGTTGTGTTTGTATGTATGCAATATTCTATATGTCTGATAGATCACGCGAGAGTATTATGTTTGGGTCCAAAGGAAGGGGATAGTCACCCTCACGAACTTATCCTGACATCCTTCTCGATATTAGAAGGATTCTCTCTGGTTCTGGATCAAAAGAGAGTAAGGGATTGCCTCTACTCCTAGTGCTTGACATATATCAATTTATTCCAAATAAAAATGAGAAAATTAAAAACTTGAGAACTTCACCAATTCAATTCACTACTCAACCATAGTCCCCAATAATGGTGCCAAAATTTGATGTCACCCAAAACTACACCTCAATTAGAAGAATAATACGATCACTGAAAAAAATAATAACCTAAATAGGTTGGGGTTAATTTCATAGGGAAAATGTGAGCAGTTGCTTGAGTTGGTTTAATCCTCCAGCAGTGCAAGAAAGTAACTAGGGGGATTTTGTTATCACTAGAAAACAATAACCAATTCTTGACTGCTTTTGAGTTATAATCAATAGGATACAAATACTAGGTCTGTGTCCCTCTTGGTTTCTCAACTTCATAGACATCTCGTGATCAACCCGTTGTTCTGTTGTTCTATATGTAAGGCTTACAAAATAGGTATTATCAGCCACTATTTGAGTGCTAATATAAACTTCACCCTTAGACTTTGTTATCATCGCCGGGTGTTGCCTTGTTGCCCCTTGCTACAGCCTCAGTTCGCTTGATCCTTGGTTATCTAATACAGTGATAAGATGGAATGTTGGGACTATAAGGGGGAGGTAGAATCCTAAATTACTGTCCTAATCTTTTTTTCCCAATTACAAGCTTCTTGGTTACCAAAAGAATAACAATAAAGGATTTTACCGCAAGATGCTGCGGTTATTTGAAATCAATTATAGTGAAGAAGATTTAAGCTACATTCATAAACCTTAGAACAGATGTGTGTACAGTTTCTCTATGTAGCTAATCCGTCAGGGTTCCCACAACCCTAGCTTAGGATATTAGCCGCTTGTGTTTGTGCAAGAAACCATGATTATCAATGAAGAAAACATAAAATCAAATGCACAAGAATAAGATTAATAAACTCTAATATTTTTAATTGAATAAAACCCTTAAAATCTCAAGAACAATAGTAAAAGTATGTAATAATATGTAATTGTGCGTAAAAAAATGTTACTATGTGTAACCTAATAAAATATAAACCCTAGGGTATTTATAGTATCTCAAAATAACATAAAAATCCTATTAAAAATAGGAAAGGTAAAGTTAATTCAGCAGTCGATACGACTCAGTCTTCACTCGTATCCTCAACTTACGAGTTGTACCCTGCCTTGTCGTAACATTTCTTATGACTAATCTTCCCAGGGCTTTAATTCTCTATTCATCTTATGACTTTGGCTTACGATTCATAACTATGTATACGACTCGTGTCCTTGATATGCATCCACATGGGACTTCAGTCTTTTCTGGTCTTGAACAGTGGTTTATAAACGATATCCTTATATGAGTCGTACTCATACTTCTGACTCGTATCTTTCTGATACTTCAATTCCATGATAGTAGCTTGGAGTTTGTTATGCTCTTGGGTTCAACATACGACTCGTATCCGAGCTTACGACTGGGATACTTGAGTCGTATCTTCCTCATACTTGGTTTCTCAATTTGGATTTTGGTGCTATTTCTTATACGATTCAGTATACGAGTCGTATCAAATGGTTACGACTCAAGGGATGACTCGTATACTGATTGGAGTTGGTCTTTTTCTCCTCTTTTCATTCAAAAAATATCATAAACCCATTTTACCTATAAGTCACACAAAAGTGCATTATATCTAACAAAAATAACCTAAGTTCATGCATAAATTCACGGTTTTAGGCATCAAAAGTGTCGTGTTTCCACGCCAAATCATTATCGCCCAAAAATGTGTAACACAAATGAGAAGGAAGGGCTTTTAATTCCAAGACGAGTGGCTTCTCAATAGGTGACTGAGATGGTAGTCGCTCTTTTCTTCAAATCAACATCAAACTTCTCTGGCGCATAAGAATAAGAACCTCTCCTACTAAGTAATCTCACCATCTCATCATACTTATCAATACCATCGCTATCAATGTTTATGATTACCAGCACTAATGTCTCTGCACCAAATATCTCCTTAATGGGTGCAATCAACACATCTTCATCTATAGTGTCTATCACAAACACCACCTTGATCTTAGATGCTTAGCAAGCAATGTTTCCATCTTAAAGTCAGCATCATGGTTCCCCGGTGGAACATATTGAACACTCTTCTACTTATTATCATCCTTTTTCTTCCAGTCACCATCTCACTGACACACTTTGAGATCGGGCCATGTCATATGGGCATCTCAAACCCAACTCAGATCGAAGATCGCCCCATTAAACCAACCTAACCATCTCATTAATCCATAAGTATCGGAGGAACTCTAACCATATATCAAAGTAGCGAAAAAATAAGACTAATAGTATTAACATTCACAATATATAAGTATTCCATTAATGTCAACAATCTAGCTAACATACCCAAATCCACAATCATATACAATATATATATGTTGGGACATTCCCCAGACAATAGACAAAACCAAATCCAAGACAATTCTATGACATAAACTAAAGACTATGAAATGTATGACTTCTGAAGTATGAAAGCTCACCACTCCAATGTCAATCACACAAACCACTGAATACCTGTCACTTTGTAGGAAGAGAAGATGAAGATGGAGAAGCTCTGGCCCCTATGTCACGTAGGGACATAGCATCCAGAGATATTTAGTTGTTGGAGTGCTATCATGTAACTCAAGGATAAGGATAAAATTGCATCATCATTCAAACCCAAGTCACTATATCATATTTCACCATATTTATATACATAATCGAACATGTACATATATATATATATATATATCATGTTCATAATGTCCCTTAAAGGAAACAAGAGGTAGCAAGCATTCTCAATGCACTCATTCAAATGTCATAAGGTGGAGTACGATGACCTTCCACACTTATCGATTCGAACATTTCTTATTAGTCAAGGGACTTCAACCGCATACATTATCATTAGACAAGGGACTTTAACCACACACATTTTCATTAGACAGGGGACTTTAGCCACATACATCTTCATTAGGAAAGGGACTATAACCTTATGCCTTTTAATTAGGCATGGGACTCTAACCTAATGAATTTTTCATCTGGAAAGGTACTCTAACCACAAGCCATATTAGATAAGGTACTTTAACAACAAACCGGCATATTTAAGCAAGGGACTCTAACCTCAAGCAATTTTATTAAGCAAGGGATTCTAACTACAAACTATTTCATTTGGCAATAGACTCTAATCACAAGCCACTTTAGTAGGCAAGGGACTTTAACCACAAGCCATCGCGACTATTACCAGTCGACATTAGAACTCCAACCCTTTGTCCATACATTAATATTCATTTACTTCAACACTTATGGACTCTATCCTATTTAAACAATTCAACACTAAGGGACTTGGACCTATTAAACAAGTTTAACACCATATATGACCACAAGATCTTCATGGAAGCATTTGTCACTCAAACACTTTAATAGACAATGCCTTGATTCAATTAGTTATTCCATTCAATTTATGGTCACCAAGACCCTTATAAACCATTCATTCCTCATTAGCAATCTCATACCACACTTTAGTCCAAACACACTCCACTTTCATGTTTAGGGACTTTAACCCATTTATAGACATCAAACCAATATGGCCATACATAACTAATTACATGGATAAAAATGCCTCTACAATACCATTTACTAACCACTCACATTTATTAGGCCATTCCCCTAGCTCAAAATAATGTCAACAAGTGACTAGATATTTCACTTAGATATTTTCACAAACACCTTATGTGCATTGATAATGCTCAACTTACACGTCAATTTAAGTGTAAGAAGGTCATTGTCAATATAATAACCCAACAAAAGCTGGGGTCGAATCTACGAGGAACAATGTGTGGCGAATGGGTAGGTTCTAAATGAAAGTACTTACTAAATTAAAACTTAAGATACAATGATTTAGGGGTTTGAAACATTTTCAATGATATGATTAATTTTGGGTTTCTAAAAAACTAATTCAAGACTAAGAAAAATTAGAGTATAATCAATTAAAATAAATCTTGGGACTATGCTTTCCTAGGGGAAAGTTATGCATGGGAACATGATAATTCACTGCAAATTCTAATTGTTGATGATGTGGTAGACTGGGTTTAAAGTCCTTGAGGATAGTTCTTCAACAAAACCTCAAAGATGTCACTCATTAACTCTTTCGAGTACCTAAGGAATGTGTCAATTAAAGCCACCCAATACCTCAATTAGGTACCCCTATTGCTAGGATGGTACGCAAGGGATGGTGAACCTCAAATTTAACCTTATGTCTAACATGATGAAAAATAGAAAACTAAGCCCAATAATTGTCTAATATTACCTTGGTTCTCACATTCTTCTTTCAAAGATGATGAGGGTTCCTAAAGTTCACCCAAACCCCTCTTTTAAGGATGGTTTAGGCTTTCAAAAGCATGGGGTTTTCACCCATAAACCCATTTTGGGTATTTAGGGGTAGAACCCAACACTAACACATTATCATATAAACAAATGAATCACAACCTATACATAAATGCACCCTATTCTAACATAATCCCAAGAGGAAGAACTAGCAACTCATAAAGATATTAAACTAAAATATACCAAAATCTCCAATAATTTAATTCATGAAAATAAATAGAATGAAAACTACACTTTAAATTCCAATGAATCCTCAATGGGAATCGCTAATTCTTCACTTTGGAGTTTCTCTAATTAATTCTTGCCTCAAATTAGTATAAACTCATTCTCCAAGCTCTAAGTGTAAAACACTAAAATAAGGATAGGATAATATGTATGATAAAATATAGGATGAAAAATGAGCTAAAAACCTCTATTTATGCCGCAATTCCACATTTGCAAAATATTATAAAAATGCCCTTCAAACTTTTCTGCTCTACCGTGATCGCCATCCCTTGACTGCAATCATGGTACCACTATCGCGATAGTCATATCGCGAACGCCCTTTGGTTGACTTGTTGACTAGTTTCAATCACGACCCTCACTCCGCAATTGCGGTAACTGAGGGTTGACTCCTACACCTGCAATTTTAACTTTTGTTCATTTTCCTTACATTTTTCTCTTTCACCTTCTCCTTAGTTTAATTTTATCAAGTTTCATTGCTCATCTTCTCATTGTAATTCTTACCTACATAAATGAGCATTAAGTAAGAAAGTAACAACAAATCAATGAAAAAGCATGATAAATTAGGCTTAAAAATGCTAGTAAGTTGTCAAATTGACGACTTATCAACACCCCTAAAATTAAACTATTGCTTGTCCTCAAGAAACCAAGAACAATTCAATAAAATAGGGTATTTAACTTAAATCCACCCAAAAGAAAGCTATACTAGAGGAATAAGATAACAAAGCTCTACAAACACTTTTCAAACATGTCATGGCAACAAGTGAACCAAAATTTTCTAATAAGCACGTGTTATAGAGAAAGGATACTAGCTTGTATCAAATGAATCTTCCAAATAAACAAAGAACCTTAAGAGGAAACGCAAAATCTTCAAAAAAAATACTCAATATTCACAATGCAACTTACTTTATCCATTTACCCAAATCGAGAGTAAGACTTCATCCTTTACCCCGAAGAATCGATGCCGCTCACAAACAAGAATTAGCTCCACACAGATAAAACACATTGAAATTTCTAAAGAAGCTCAAATAATTAAAGAATTCAAACTCAAACTCGCAAAGAAATTAAAATATAATGAATAGAACCATAGGTTTTCCCTTTGTGTTTTTCGCCACTAATGTAGACTTACCTTGTTTTGAATCACCAAGGCCTTGCAGTGCAATATGAAGGTTTGAGGTGCGGGAAGGAATATACATAAATCAAGTAACTAAAATACCTTCTTCAATAGAATTAATCAATCCTTTCTACCCCTAAAATTTTTAAACTCTCCACCTTATTCTTCTTCAATTTATTTCCCATTTTTCCCTACCCCTTTTTTTACTTAGAGTTTACCAAACAATTCAATTCCACCATTTTCTTTCTTAATTTTTTTGAATTTTTCATGAGACTTTCTAACTTTAAGCCCTTCTTAGCCCTTCACTCATCCAATTTCCCTTCAAGTTCTATGGGCTAGGCTACTCAACTATATTACTAAGCACATCTCTTGTCTTTTAAGAACATGAGTTGACAATTATACATACACCTTACTTGGCTTATATTAGCCCATCACATTCATCGCCTCCCTTAAACTTGGAGTTTGAACCATCATCATATTATTTTCTTAACTACACAACACCCCCCTCCACACACACACACACATAAACTTAGGCTTTTACCTATATTTCATTTCTTAAAATTATGCAATGCATCAAAGGAGGTTAAGTGACAAAAAAATATTTTGAAAAGGGATTAAGTATTTTAGCAAGGTTATCATCAAACAAATAAAGAAAAATGGGTCAAAAGGCTCAAAGATGTTAACTAGGGAAAATCTTAAAGTGGGAATTTGGCTGTTTCATGGGTCAAAAAATGGCTTTGGTTTATTCTCCAAACCAACCTTTTCTAGGATTCCGCTTTGAACACACTCGGGGCAAGTTCTAGACTACACATATTTACAAAAAATATACAAAAATCTCACCACATGTGGCATCGTTCTTATAGAGCAAAAAGTTAATCTCCCAACCAATTTGAACAATTTGAGTTTAATAAGTTACTATAAATCATGACTCATCCTTGTAAAGAGAGAGCCAAAAATTGAATTTAATGGTGTCACTCAAAAGAAAGCTCAAAAACATCCTTGATCTCTTTTTCTTTCAAAAAGTAAACTATCATTTCATTTCTTGCCAATGACATTTTGAAAGAATTTTTGAGCTTTTGCCTGTTCCTAAACAATTAAAGAAAAACTTGGATGAATTCAAGGCAACATTATCATTATACTTCATGGGATTCTTTCCTCAAAACTTCACATATCGTCCATTTAGTTAACAAAACACTTGTGGCACCAATGGAAACTCAAAGGACCATTTACCCTTAAGAGTGGCGCCACCCAATATATCATAGGGCAAGGCAAGCATTTATGTCCCTCGAGTTACTTAGACTTACCTTGAGGTGCTATGCTAAGTACACTAATCGATCACTCTATGGACACAATATTCATCCATAATTTAACCCAAAAACCACTAGTTATATCACTTTTAAGACCAATTGGACTCAAAGATATACTCTAAAAATGTTCACACAACTCCCCAATAAAGTTTACATTAACCTTTATAGGAATATAAGACATTTCTCTATTATTGACATTTTAACAAACCTGTGGTGTGCTTGTAAAGTAAGAGCTTGAATAAGTAAAATAGCGAATAGGTAAAATAGCAACACATATGAACAAGGCCATGCACCAATTCATCACCAAACACACCACTTATAATAATACTAACCTAAATAAATCACTCATCACTCAGTTAAGCAAACAAACCTCAAGTTGGTGTTTCACCAAACACATGGTGTGCACTAGTGTGTGAAAGCAAGAATTTTGAAATTTAGTATTTGAGACAAGGTACACATTCAAAAATCCTCATCCCAACAACTACATTCTACCAAATTAAGCTCAAATGAATTAAATTCAAACCACATGAAATCATGAAATGTGATCATCATTCGTATTTAAAAGATCATACTTTGTAAGCTTACTAAAGACAGAAAAGTGATGAAAAGAAAGTCCAATATACTTATTCGGGTTTTCATTCTTGAGGTACCCATTCCAACTTGTGCTATTACCTACAAAAACCCAAAAACAAGCTAAAAATGAATTTAAAACATTAGAAAACATCAACAAAAATTCCGTAGGTTGCCTCCCAAGAAGCGCCTTAGTTAAAGTCGCGGCATGACATCTTTTGCCTATTAAATTTATGTCTTCATTTGGAAGACTTGAAATGGTGGCCCAACTTTAGATCAATACATATTTGTGGCATTTTGGGAAAAGGTGAGGAAATAATAAAATATTTTTTATCTTGCCACTTTGAAGATTCAAACCTTTTACCCAACTTCACATTAAACTCTTTATTAGGCTCGTTGGGTATTGGTGAGAGCATAAAAGATTTACTTGTTACATATCGAATTTTGCATTTATTGGTCTTTAAGTGAGGGGCTTCATTTTGCCCTTTTGGAATGACAAACTCTACAATATTGGGATTTTTCTCCTCCTTTCCAAATTCTTCATTTTCTTGGGTGGTTTGACTTTTATCACATCCTCCAAGCATAATGTTGAAAAGTGGTTCGAGTAGGGTCTTCTCCCTAATTCTAGAGTTGCATCCATTTTGACATTATTGCCCTGAAATGGACTAGAGCCTTCACAAAGTATTTACTTGGATTTTTCTTTTGACTCTAGTACCATTTTTATAATCTTGGAATCATCTCTCATGTTTGGTTCAGTTGGTTGGAAAATCACTGAAGATTCATCAACATTGAGCTCATTTGGAACAGTAGCGATACCCATGGTGTTTAAAAAATTAGCCTCCATACCCACTTCCTCTATCCTTTCAATTTCCTTTCTACATGCCCCATGGCTTGATGCATGAGATATATGTTATCCCCTGTTATTTCCACCGATCCAAGTTACTTGATGCATTTCTTCAACACCATTGTATCCAGCACTTTGTTCTTCTTTTTTCTCCTTATAGGACCTATCAAACTCATAAGAAGAACTAGAATTTGGGTAAGTATAATGAGAGGAAGAGGAATTTGGAAAATTGCTCCACTGTCCATAGCAACCACCACATAAGGAACAATCATACTCCTAAGAGGATAGAGATGGTGTACACATCTCTTTTCGTGAAGCATATCTACAATTTTGCCAAAAGTAGGTTCCACCACTTTATGGACATGGATTATCAAAATAAGATTTCCAACCACCAAACTCATATTTATTCCAAGATGCCATAGTAATAATTAAATAAAACTAAAAATTTATCTAACACAAGGATCAAAAGAAAATAACAAATAAATATTTACATTTTTGAACAGAAGCAAGTAAGCTAAAATTCAAAACTGACTTAATACGCCAAATTGTTCATCGACAACGACGCCATTTTTGATAACGCTCAATGTACATGTCAATTTAAGTGCAAGGAGGTCATTGTCAATATAATAACCTAACAACATTCAGGGTCGAATCCACGAGGAACAATGTGAGTGGCAAACAGGTAAGTTCAAAATGGAAGTACTTGCTAAATTCTAACTTAAGATACAAAGATTTAGGGGTTTGAAATGTTTTCAATGATATAATTATTTTTAGGCTTCTAAACGACTAATTCAAGACTAAGAATAATTAGAGTATAATAAATTTAAATTATTCTTGGGACTATGATTTCCTAGGGGCATGTTATGCATGGGAACATAACAATTCCATGCAAATTCTAATCGTTGATGATGTCGTAGGCTAGGTTTAAATTCCTTGAGGCTAGTTCTTCAACTAAACCGCAATCATGTCACTCATTGACTCGTTTGAGTACCAAATGAGTGTGTCAATTAAAACCAGCTAATACCTCAATTAGGCACCCCTATTTCTAGGATGGTACTCAAGGTATAGTCAACCTCATATTCACCCTTTGTCTAAGATGGTGAAAAATAGTAAGCTAACCCCAATAATTGTCTACTATTTCTTTGGTTATCACATCCTTCTTTCAAGGATGATGACAGTTCCTAAACCTTACCCAAACCCTATTTCAAGGATGGTTTAGGCTTTCAAGAGCTTGGGGTTTTCACCCACAAACCCATTTTGGGTATTTAGTGCTTTCACTCATAAACCCCAATCAATTTACTCAAACAATAGTAGAACCTAACACCAAAACATTAGCATATACACAAATGAATCACAACCCATACATAAATGCACCCTATTCTAACATAATCCCAAGAGGAAGAACTAAAAACTCATGAAGATAATAAACAAAAATATACCAAAATGTCCATCAATTTTATTCATGAAAAATAAAGAGAATGCAAATTACACTTCAAATTCCAATGAATCCTCAATGGGATTTGCCAATTCTTCACTTTGGAGTTTCTCTAATTAATTCTTTCCTCAAATTAGTATAAATTCAAGATCCAAGTGATAAACCCTAAACTAAGGATAGGATAATATTTATGATACAAGATAGGATGAAAAATGAGCTAAAAACCCTTATTTAAGCCCCATTTCCATATTGACCAAATATTACAAAATTGCCCTTCAAACTTTTCCGCACTACAGCGATCGTTATGCCTTGAATGTGATCGTGGTACTGCTATTGAGGCAGTCATATCACGATTTTCCTTTGGTTGACTTATTGAATGATTGTGATCACAACCCTTATTCTACGATCGCGGTAACTGAGAGTCGACTTCTGTACCTATAATTTTAGCTTTTGTTCTTTTTGCTCACATTTCTTCTCTTTGACCATCTCCATAGCTCATTTTTATCAAGTTTCCTTGATCATCTTCTCATTACAATTTTTACCAAAACAAATAAGAATTAAGTGAGGAAGTAACAACAAATCAATGAAAAAGTATGATAATTTATTCTTAAAAATGCTAGTAAGTTTTCAAATTGACGACTTATTATGTATGCCTTTACCAACGCCAAAATAAATATAGAAATGATCAATCTTAGGGTTACTCAAGACCCATTTGTTAAACCATAGACAACAAGCACCCACATGTGCAAATCATGATCAATACCATATATAAACACAAATCTAAGCAAGAATAAACATTATTCACCATTAGGTAACAAAACCCTTATCATTGATTTCAAAATCCTCATTTACAAATCTTAATCCATGTGCAAGATACATGTTTTTGAGTTATTTAAAAACGGAGTGAGTCACATGCCTTAAAAAAGATGATCCACCAAGAAACTTGACTACTCTTTGCCTCTAGATGATCACCCTTAAAACCCTAGCCTCCAATCTTGTTGAAGAAGTGTAAAATGTGTTTTTGGAATGTTTTGATCTTCTAAAATAAATTTTTACAAGTTCAAAAGACCTTATATAGTGAGGGGGCTAAGGGTTCTGGGGTTTGAACTGGCCATAATGCCCTTAGCAAAAAACTAGAAATTGAACCCATATGAAGGTACGAATAATTAACCAAACCATACCCAAGGGTACGAGTGGTACCTTAAATCGTACCCTAGGATTCATTGAGGACCCATACACTGCCCAAGGTACGAATACACTTCACTTGAATCATATCCAAGGGTATGATTGGTACCCTAATCCATACACACAATCTGTACCCAAAATAGTCTACTCTAGATCAAGTTCAACACTCTATATGACTATGTAGGATACGAATCGTAACCTAACATACGACCATGGAGAGGTTAAGTCATATATTGGACAATATGCTAGCAATCAAGACTTCTCAACATACGAGAGGGAAGGGTATAAGGATACGACTCGTACACTAGTATACGAGTGGCATGCCTAAATCGTATCTTAGTTAAAATGTTAAATTTAAGAAATTTTTCTAAGTATCCAAAACCTAGGTGTTTCAATTCTCCCCCACGTGGATAATTCATCCTCGAATAATGGGTAAGGCAAGCATAAACATAAGTTAACACTTTATTACACATCAAACCAACCTTTCTACAAGTTAGAAAACAAGGCACACAACAAGGACTCAACACATATCATGATCATTATCTATCAACCAATCACTCAATTGAAATTTGTACTTGAACCCATTGTCTCTCATCGGTACATGCTCAATTCAAAGCTTAGGATCTCAAACCCATTGTCTAACTAGGACATAAATCAATTTAAACATTGGGGACTTGAACACATTGTCTAAGACATAAATCAAGATGAGAAGATTAGCATATACCTCAATCACGAGTTTCTGGAATGGGGAAAAAATTCAGATACTAAGACTTCATGACCTCTTCCCCCTCCCAAGTAGCTTCATCAAACTTTTGGTTCCTCCATAGAGCCTTTACTGAAGCCACCTTTTACATTCCCAACTGTCAAACTTGCTGATCCAAGATCCTCACTGGGATATCCTCATAGGACAAAGAGTTTGAAATACCAATATACTGTAAGGGAACAACTAATAAAGGATCACCCATATATTTCCGCAACCTAGAGACATGTCAAACCGGGTGAATGGATTTCAAACTAGAAAGTAACTCCAACACATAGGCAACATTGCCAACCCTTTCTGAAATCAAGTAAGGACCAACTTACAGAGGACTAAGCTTTCTTTTTTACTAAATTGCATTACTCCGTTCATGGGAGATACCTTCAAGAATACCCAATCACCAACATTAAACTTTAAATCCATAAGCCTCACATCTGCATAGGACTTTTGATGACTTTAAGTAGTTTCAATCTATCATGAATCACCTTCACCTTCTCTAAGGCTTTGTGAGCTAAATCGGGGCCAAGCAACTTACCCTCACCAACTTCATAACATCCAATAGGAGAACAACATCTCCTACCCTTCAATGCCTCAAAATACACCATACCAATGCTTGAATGATAACTATTGTTATAGGAGAATTCAACCAAAGGCAAGTGGTCATACCAACTACCACCATTATTAATCACATAAGCATGCAACATAGCTTCTAATGTATGGATGATCCTCTCCACTTGTCTATCCATTTGTTGGTGGAAAGAGGTACTAAGGAACACCTTAGTCCCCAAAACCCTTTTGGAATAACTTGCAAAAGTGAGATAAAAATGGAGTACTACAATCCGAGATAATAGAAACTGAAGCACAATTCAATTTCATAATCTCTACAAGATACAACTTAGCATAATCATCCATAGAAAAATCAATCCTCACTGGCATGAAATGAGCGAACTTGGTCATTCTATCCACAATGACCCAAATGGAATCACATTAATTCTGAGACCTCAGAAGACCGGTAAAAATATCCATATTAATTGCACCCCACTTCTATTTAGGAAAGGTAATCTCTTGGTACAAGCCTCCAGGACTCATGTGCTCGACTTTCACTTGTTGACACACCATACAGTTAGCAATATAACTAGCCGTATCTCATTTTATATGACTCCACCAATAGAACTCTTTAAGATAATAGTACATCTTAGTATATCCGGGATGAATAGCATGTTGAGATTCATGAGCCTCGGCCATAATCCTTTCCCTCAATATATCAACGTCCAGAACACATAGCCTACCTTGGTACCTCAAGATACGATCACCACCAATCACAAAGTTAACGCCCTTTTGTTAACCTATATTACCCTAGATCTTCATCAAATTGGGATCCAACAGTTGATTTTTCTTATCTCAACAACAAGAGACGATTGAGATTCCAGATGCACAAATACACTACCATCCTCGGAGTCAATGAGATAAACTCCAAGATTAGCCAAATAGTGAAGGTCCTTCACCAACCCCCACTTATCCTTATCCAAATGGGCTAAAATTTCCATGGACAATCTACTAAGAGCATCGGTAACTATATTAGCTTTACCCAGATGGTAATGAAGACTCATATCATAGTCTTTTAATAACTCAAGCCAGCTCTTTTGCCTGATATTCAACTCTTTCTAAGTAAACACATATTGAAAACTCTTATGTCTGGAAAAGATTTCAAAACAAACTCCATAAAGATAAGTCGCCAGAATTTCAAAGCAAAAACCACTACTAACAATTCCAATTCATGTGTAGGGTAGTTTTTCTCGTGAACTTTTATATTCCTAAAAGAATAGGTCACCACCCTAACATTTTCCAACAATACATAGCCAATCCCAATACAAAAAGCATCGCAATATACCACAAATCCATCATTTCCCTTAGGCAATGTCAAAATTAGAGACAAAGTCAATTTTTTTCAACTTCTCGAAACTACCATCATACGCATCCGACTATAATAACTTGAACTTCTTCTGGGTCAGCTTAGTAATGGGGCAGCTATAGTCCAAAAACTCTCCATAAACCTCCTATAGTAATCGGTTAAACCTAATAAACTCTAAATATTAGTTGGAGTTACAGGTCTAGGCCACTTCTTAACCACCACAAAATTTTGAGGATCTACCATAATTCCTTCGCTAGTGATATAAATATCGAGAAAGGTAATAGCTTTCAACCAAAACTAACACTTAGAGAACTTGGCATACAAATAATGTTCTTTCAAAGTTTGTAACACGACACGGAGGTGATCAACATGATCTACCTCACTCTTAGAACACACAAAGATATCATCAATGAAGACAATAAAAAACAAGTCTAAGAATGGACGGAAGACCCTATTCATTAAATCCATGAATGTCATCGGGGCATAGGTCAACCCAAAGGATATGATTAGAAACTCATAGTGACCATACCTGGTTCTAAAGGTAGTATTAGGGATATCCACTTCCCAAATTTTAAGTTGATGATAACCCGACCTAAGCTCAATCTTTGAGAAATAATTTGCTCCTTCAAGTTGATCAAACAAGTCGTTGATCCTAGGTAGAGGATATTTATTTTTTAGGGTCACCTTGTTCAACTGACGATAATTAATGCACATACGGAGGTAATCATTCTTCTTGCATAAAAAAAACTTAGGAGCACCCCAAGGGGACACTCTAGGATGGATAAAACCTTTATCTAAGATGTCTTTTGATTTCTCCTAAGCTCTTTTAACTCTGTTGGAGTCATTCTATAAGGAGGGATGGAAATCGGATGAGTGTCAAAAATAAGATCAATCCCAAAATAAATTTTTCTATTGGGAGAAATACTAAGGAGATCATCGGGGAAAACATCGAGAAACTTATTAACCATGGGAACGGATTCTAGAGAAAAACCTTCTGAGTTAGAATCTTTAACTCAGACAAATGATATAAACAACCCTTTGATATCAAACTTTTGGCTTTAAGATATGAAATAAACTTCCCCTTAGGTACTAAAGAAGCCCCTTACTAAACAAAGACCGGCCCATTAGGGAATTTAAACATAACCCTATGGGTTCGACAATCTAAGAGAGCATAACATGAATGCAACCAATCCATCCCCAGAATAATATCAAAAGTAACAATACCTAACTCTATCAAGTCTACAAGAGTTTCTCTGCCACTAAAAAATAACACAAACCCCCTATAGACCCTTTTAATAACCACTGAGTCTCCTACTGTGGTAGAAATAGAAAAAAGAACTGACAGGCTGTAAGGGCCAAAACTAAGATGAACAGCCACAAATGGGGACACACAGGAATAATTGGACCCTAGATCATGCAAAAAATACACATCACGGGAGAAAAGTTTCAACATACCCGTGACAACATCGAGATACATCTCAGAGTCTTGGCGAGTAACAAGAGCGTACAAATAATTTCGTCCAACATCATTTCCAGAATAGAAGCAGAAAAAGTACCCTTTGGTGCAGGAGTAGATGAAGTAGCTAGAGGGTCCCTATTAGCCTAAGAAGCCACTAAAGAAGGGTACTCTCGCTGCATGTACCTAATCTGACCACATCAAAAACATTTATTCCACCCCTTTTCTAACTAACCACGATAAGGCTAACCACATAATCTACAAGGTGGGTAGGTTGAAGCCGACTAAACCACACTAGTCATAGATTAGGCACTCAATGCCTGGAATCCTTCACTAAACTAAGATCGATAATCACCTGATAGATTCAGGTAAGTAGCACTAGCCTTGGAGAAAGAATCTGAACTCCCCACTTCTTTCTTGGCCACTCTCAAGCATCAATTCACGGGACAAACCTAAAACAAACTTACTTATTCTATCCCTCATGCTAAAAAGTACCTCAGAATCATACCTCGACAACTGATGAAATCTTAAGGCATACTCCTGAACATACATCCTTCCTTGTTTCAAGTTCACAAATGCTTTTGCTTTTGCTTTTCTCAACTTTTGTAGAAAGAAACGGTCCAAGAAAGCCTAAGAGAAATCTTCCCATATGACAGAACTACCATCCATACCTCTATTAACCTACTATATTTATGTTTTATGTTTTAATAATGAAAAACTAATAAGTAAACTTTGCATGACATTGAAGAACCCTAATGATGGAAGGATATCTTACACAAAAGGCATTGAAGATCTCAAATCATGGAAGGATATCTCACACAAGGCAAGGAATATTCTCTCAAAGAATATCATGCTAAATATGGATCCACACAAAGTACATTGAATATCTCAAATCATGGGAGGATATATCGCACAAAGTGAGGAATATTCTATCAAAGATATTGTGTTAAATATGGAGCCACATAAAAAGTAGGATATCGCTTGACAAGGTAACAAAAATCATATCAACTAAATATCCTAATAGACAAGGTAATTGGACGCACCTCATGATAGGATCAAAGGAGAATGAAGATCTTACTAGTTATATAAATATATCTTATATGGATATGTATAGATGTGAGAAAGAAAAATCGCACCAAGTATGAATATATCTGATATGGACATACCATAAGGTGCAAAGTCCCTCAATCAAGAAATCAACTCAATTCCTTAATTGAGAAGAAATCTCTTGGGTTTCATTATGAAGAAAAGAAGCATATACGATAGAAAACTATAAAGGCCAAAATGAAAGAAAGAAGATATGATGCAACTTCAAAGAAGAATGTCAAAGTGTCTCAATCTTAGTCTCACAAGGTTTTGTAACTATTAGTTTACAATTATTATATGAAAGAGTAGGATCAAGTCAACTTCGTAACATCAACTGAAGCTTTGTCAAGAGATCTAAATAGCAAAATAAGTCTTCAAAATTCATTTTCCATCACTATACTTGAGCCCGACATTGAATGATCTAAGGAAACTTTAAAACCCAAGGGGACTAGAAGTTGGCACCACATTAGTGTTCTGAACGAGGATAAATTTCTCTATCTTTACTTTATATTTAATTATTTGTTTGCTTAGTTGTTTTAAAACTAATCTATTTTGTGAAGTGCACTGATTTGCAGGCTAGTCGACCGTAAGGACCCAGTAGTCAACTCATAGAAAAATTTTCAATTAACCCCTTCACCTCTCGAATTTTAATTAGGTTCAGAGCAGGTCTCGCCAATAGTGTTGGTTAACCGCAGATGAGCAAAGATCAAATGGCAAGTTATCAAATTCCCAGTGCTTTTCTCCAGGACGATCTCTCCTCCACAAGACCACCATACTTTAATGGATAGCATTACTTTTACTACAAAAATAGGTTCAGAATTTTGGTAGAATAAAATGACTTACAAGCCTGGGTTGTCATCAAAAAGGTTCCAAAGCCAATTCCAAGAATTAAAGAGAAGTTAAAGAACAGCAATAGGTAGTCCAAACTAATGCACATACTATAAGTTTACTTTTTTGTGTAGTTAGTAAAGAAGAATACAACAAGATATCAACTTATGAGGCTACAAAGGAAATGTGAGACAAATTAGAGGTAACCGATGAAGGAACCACCAAAGCTAAAATGTCAAATATTTTTGCCCTTGTTAATGAACATGAGTTACTAAAATGGAAGATAATGAAAACATTGAAACAATGTTTGCCACATTTAGTAAGATTGTGTGTGATCTAAAATCACTAGGGATGATCTACCCACACAGCCTGCAAGTACAGAAGCTGGTCCTAAGTCTTTTAAAAATTTGGGAAACCAAGGCTGCAAATCTCAAAGATGAATATCTTTACAACATGACATATGACGAACTATGAGTTAATCTCATAGCATATGAATAAAATTATGCCAACCGGTACCACAAGGAGCAAAACAAGTAACTAATGGCCTTCAATGCTGCTCTAATTGAAGAAGAAAATATTTTGAAAGATGCCAATAGCAACAGAATGTCCCTCATCAATCATAGAGTAAGGTTGATCATGAGACAGAGATAGCAAATATCCAAAGAAGACAAAAATAGTGACTCCACTAGTAATAATGATTGTTGCTATTACTATGAGAGACCTGATCACTTCAAAAAAAATTGTTCCAAATTATGATGAAGAATATTCACAAAGAATTAAAATTTTTGAGATTGAAATAAAGAAGAGAGAGTTAAATAAGAAATAAAAGCTGCCAATATGTGCTTTATGAAAATAGGTGAATCTGGTAAGGTAAGACTACATGATTGTCACAACTGTAATACTCTTGAATATAATTTAGATATGATAACTGATGGGCTTCAAAAAGTTATAGATGAGTATAACAAACTCTCTCAAGAGAAAAAAAAGTTGTGAAGCTTGATTTAAATGAAAACTCAAAGAGGAACAAAGAAGTTATCAAATAAAAATCGAATCATGTCAAATAAAAATTGACTTACTTCAAAAATAACTTAATGATGTAAAGATAAAATTAAGCAATATTATGAGAGCACGTAGTCACAGTTTCATGAGATCAAACTCTTTTAAAAATAATTCAAGTTTCTCATCAGAATCGTTTAAATAAACCAATACCTCTTTCTTTTCTTGAGAACCTATCTATTTTATATGTGGATAGAGAGGGAAAAAATCCTACAGCTACAGTAACAAGCCTAAAATTTTATGGGTTTGGAAGACTAAAGGAAGCACATCTAACCCGCAAAGACCCAAGACCACTTGGGTACCTAAGTAGAATTAATTTTCTTATTTTACAAGAGTTGGTCTGCAAGAGATATAAGGGAATATGGTTCATTGATAGTGGATGTTCCAAAAACATGACCAAAAAGAAAGAAAATTTTTTAACTCTAAAAAAATAAATGGGGGTTAGTCAGATTCGATGATAGTGCAAGAGGCAACGTCATCAGAGTCTGCTCTATAAAACTCAGCTCATCATGTGAATTCACAGAATTATATCCAGTGGATATCCTTAAATATAATTTTTTAAGCATTAGTCAGTTGTGTGATGCTTGTTTTGGAGTTCTCTTCTAATCCAAAAATTGCTTAATCAAACACGACAAAAGAGATATCTCTCTCATCGATGAACACATTGATAATATTTATATCTTAATTAGTACTAATTTTTCCAACTTAACTTGCCTCAATGTGGAAACCAATGATTTTTAGTTATGGCATAAAAAGGTAAGGCATGCTAGCATGCATATCATTAAGAAATTGCCCAAACTGGAATTGGTAAATGGTCTTCCAAAACTCAAGTTTGAAAAGGATCACATTTGTAATGCTTGCGAATTGGGTAAACAAACTCAAACATCATTCAAAGTCAAAGATATTGTCTCCACTACCAAACATCTTAAATAATCCGCATGGATTTGTATAGCCCCACCAATACCACAAGCATTGGTGGAAAGAGCTATGTTTTTATTATAGTTGATGATTACTCTTGTTTTACTTAGGTGATGCTTCTTACTCATAAACACGAGGCTTTCACAAACTTTGTGATTTTTTAAAAAAAAGTACAAAGAGAATATGGACACTCCATCGCCTATGTTCACAGTAATCACAAAGGAGAATTTAAAAACAAGGTGTTTGAGGAATACTGTGCTCAAAACAGATACTCTCTGAACTTCTCATTGCATCAGTTTCCTCAGCAAAATAGTGTGGTGGAGTGAAAGAATTGGTCTCTCCAAGAAACTGATAGGAACATGTTGTTAGAACATAATATTCGAGATAACTTTTTTTTAGAAGCAGTAAGTACATCATGTCACATAATCGACAGATGCCTAATCACACTTATTCTATAGAAAATATTGTATGGAATATGGAGAGGAAAGAATCCTAATATTAGATATTCTAATCCTTTTCCTTGGGTATTCTCCTACTAGTCGCCCTTATAGGGCTTACAATAAAAGAACCTTTATATGTTGAAGAATCTATACATATTGTAATTGATGAATCTAATCACCATCCTATGAGATTGAATATAGATGAAGAATTGGTGAGTGATCTGCAACTTGAGCCAATGCTAGCACAAAAGTCATCATAAAATGAGTCAACTATACCTTCTCAGGAGTCAACTCCTACAGCAAAACTAGTCAAATCGACCATTACAAGAGAATAGAAACATGATGTTAGCTATACAAATGAATTTATCATTGAAAATTTAGATGATAGGATGCAAATAAGAGCATCATTGAGAAAGCAAATGTGTGTTGCCCTAGTATCTCAAATTAAACCAAAGAAGACTGATGAGGCCCTCAAAGATGAATTATGATTCAAAGCAATGAAGGAAAAATTGGACGTATTTGAACAAAATCAAGTTTTGACTCTTATTGAAAAACCCATGAACTACTCACTAATTGAAACTAGATAGTTCTACAAAAATAAATTTAATACAGAAGGTAAGGTTATTAGAAACAAATACAAACTTTTAGCTCAACGATACTCCCAATAAGAAGGTATTAATTATAATAGAACTTTTTCTCGTGTGTTAAGAATTTGAAATAAGTCTAATGGGAATGCTCATATTCTTCTTGGGATTACAAATTAAACAAACTCCTTAAGCTACCTTCATCAGTCAAGCTAAGTACACAAAGAAACTCATCATGAAATTTAATATTGAAAAAGAAAAGGCCTATGGAACTCTGATGAGTCCATTCACAAGTCTTGATTCTGACTCATCTGGGAAGGATATTGAAAAAATGATGTATAAAGGAATAATTGGATGACTACTCTATTTGACTGCCAATCAACCAGACATCATGCTCAGTGTCTATAAGTATGCCAGGTTATAGTCGACTCTCAAAGAGTCTCATCTGACTGCATTTAAAAGGATAATCTAATACCTTATAGGAACTCAAGACATTAGACAATGGTACCTTTGTTCTTCCCATTTCAATTTAATTAGAAATTTAGATGCTAACTTTGTAGGTGATAAAAGCAATAGAAAAGGCACTAATGAAATGTGTCAAATTCTTAGTAATTCCCGAACCTCGTGGTACAACAAGAAGCAAACTTCAGTTGATCTTTCAGAAACTAATGCCAAATATAATCGTTGGAAGTTATGGTATTCAAATTTTATGGATTATGCATCAACTACTTGATTTTAATTTGCCCTTTGAATTTGTTCCCATATTGTATTATAACACCAATGCTATTATATTATCTAAATATACTGTGCATCATTCTAGGGCCAAACATATATATATTAAGCATCATTTCATTCGGGATCATGTAGAAAATAGTGATTTTTCGTTAACATTTATTGACTCCATAAATCAACTGGCAGATATTTTTACAAAACCCCTGTTAGAAGAAAGATTTTGTTACCTTAGAAAAATACTTGGTTTTCTCATCTTCTTTTAACTAAGAAATTAGTTTTCAAAAGATATTCCTATCCCTTGTTTTATGCTAGGTTGTAAAATTATTTTTAATACACTATCTGCCACACTGTTTATTTTGCCTAGTACTTGTTAGTTAATAGATTAAATCTCTGCTATCTGTCTACTGCTCTTCTTGCTACTCTATGGTTCTTTTTGGTTATACCAAAAGGGGGAGAAAGACAGGAACATCAGAAGTGCCTACAAGTCAGGGGGAGCAAGTAAACTAGAATGACAAACAAGGAAGTCAACTGATGTTTATGCTTGTATGTCATTATCAAAAAGAGGGAGATTGTTAGCCTCATATATTTATGTTTTATGTTGTAATAATGATAAACTAATAAGTGAATTTTGCAGGAAATTGAAGATCCCTAATGATTGAAGGAGATCTCACACAAAGAACATCTAAGATCTCAAATCATGGGAAGATATCTCACACAATGAAAGGAATATTCTCTCAAAGAATATCATGCTAAATATGTAGTCATATCACTGATATTGAAGATCCCTAATTATGGAAGAAGATCTCATACAAAGGATATTAAAGATCTCAAATCATGGGAGAATATCTCGCACAAGGAAATAAATATTCTCTCAAAGAATATCGTGCTAAATATGGAGCCACATCAATGGTAGGATATCACTTGACAAGGAAACAAAAATCATATTAACTAAAGTTCACAATAGATTAGGCATTTGGATGCACCTCATGACAAGATCAAAGGAGAAGGGATATCTCACTACTTACATGGACATATCTAATATGGACATGTATAGATGTGAGAAAGGAAAATCGCACTAAGTATGGACATATCTGATATGTATATACCATAAGGTGCAAACTCCCTCAATCAAGGAATCAAATTAAATCCTTGATTGAGAAGAAATCTCTTGGGTTTTCTTATAAAGAAAAGAACCATATTCAATAGAACAAAATAAAGGCCAAAATGGAAGAAAAAAGACAGTAGTAAACTTCAAAGAAGACTATCAAAGTGTCTCAATCTTATTCTCATAAGGCTTTGTAACTTTTTGTTTACAATTGTTATATAAAGAGCAGGATCGAGTCAATTTTGTAACATCAATTGAAGTTGCGTCACCAGATCTGAATAGCAAAATAAGTCTTTAGAAGTTGTTTCCCATCACTGTACTTGAGCCCGACATTGAATGATCTGATGGAACTTTGAAATCTAAGGGGAATGGAAGTAGGCACCACATAGGAGTTTCAAACCAGGATAAATTTATGTGTATTTACTTTATGTTCAATTATTTGTTTTCTTAATTATTTTAAATCTACTATGTTTAGTGAAGTGTACTAATTTGTAGGTAATTCGACTGTGAAGAGTCAGTATTCGACTCACCAAAATTTTTCAATTCACCCTCTCTTCAAGTTCAACCTATAGAAAACTCCAACTCTTTATACCATTGGTATACTATATCCTTCAATTGGTCGAAAGCAACCTCAACAGCCTCAACCTCTGAAGCATGCATGATTCAAAAAATCTTCTCTATTTCATCAATAAAGCTTGAGAATCCTCCTCAACCTTCATACCTGTGAACATAAGAGGGTTTAACCTCATAAATTGGCCAACTCTTATGGCCTCACAAGAAACTGATACTTGTCCCTATCATAGCTCTGACCTTGATTCCCTTATCTTGAGTTCTAAGTGTCTATTTTTTATGCATGTCCCTTGGTACCTAACTCGCCATCTGTCTATCCAAGTACCTTTCTTTCTCCTCATAATCAAACTCTTTATGTCTAATAGATTTACCTCATGCTCCAACTGCATTCACCTTTTTTGCTCTCATAGTTGTAAACTGCTTTGTAAGTAACCCTATCTCTGTCCTCAGCTATTCTACCCCTTAAGCCACTATCTCATCTAGGGATCTCTATTGACTAGAATCACCAATTACATAAGTACCGACTCCTCTATCTGCCTCCTAAGCCTACTCCCAATGAAGAATCATGAAACACCCACTAGTAATAGTATTAACAACATCTTTGGTGTTTGTATTTAGGGATTTATAGAATATCTCTAAGAATTTCCCTTCTAAAATTTTGTGATTGGGCATATTCATCAACTTTTTCTTGAACCACAACAAAGTCTCATACAGTGCCTCTAAATAAAACTATCTAAACTTATAAATCTTATCCTTCAATTGCAGCATTCTAGAAAGCAGGAAAAATTTATCCAAGAATTATGTTCGCAACTCATTTTAAGTGGTAATGGACCGACGAGGTAGTTCCCCAACATAATGCTACTTCACCTGTAAGAGATGATAGGAATAACCTGAGTCTCAAAGCTTTCTAACCATTCACTGTGGTTAAGTGATGAGTGTTGAATTTCCCACTTATTTTCACTCAATATTTATGCACACTACTATGATTTAAATATATGAATAAGACAAATTTGTGGTTTAATGTATTATTTATCATATCATGGAAGAATACAGGTTATGAGAAGAAAAAAGTGGATTTAAGTTGATATGGATCAAAAAAGAGAAACAAGTGTAGTTGGAAGACCTGAAGCACAAAATCAACCTCAGTTACCGCGATCGCGGCCAATCAAGCCATATCAAATAACTGCAATTGTGGTGCTCTTAATGCGATCACGATAGCGGTAATTGTGATATGCGAGATTATTCCCAAGGCCAATTTTGTAATTTTTCCCAACCGACCCCAAATTCCTGAAAGGCTCAAACCCTTTCTCATTTTTTGGAACATATAAAGATTTTAGAGATTTTTATCCTATCCTTAGTTTAGGGTTTTTTTATCACTGTGATCTTGGAGAAAAATTTGTACTAATTTTGAGATAAGAAGATGTTAGAGTGACTCCTAAGTAAAGAACTAGAAAATCCCATTGACGATTCATTAGAATTTAAAGTATGGTTTAAATTCGCTTTATTTTGCATAAATCAAATTGATGGAGATTCTGGTATATTTTTGTTTATTATGTTTATGAGTTGTTAATTCCTTCTCTTAGTATTATGTTAGAATAGGGTGCAATTGTGGGTGGGTTGTGATGTATTTGTCTAGATTCTAGTTTGTTGATGATGGGTTTCACTATTGCTTGGGTTAATTAGTTGGGATTTTTTGGTGAAAATACCAAACACCCAAAATGGGTTTGTGGGTGAAAATTCGAAACTCTTTAAAGCTCACATCATCCTTAAAAGAGGGTTATGGGGGACAAAGCAACAATGGATAATAATGGCTGTAGTTTACTATCTTTTTGCTATCTTAGAAATAAGGGTGAATTGAGAGTAGTATACCTTTTGTCTATCTTCCTAGAAATAGGGATGCCCAATTGAGGTGTTGGGTTGCTTTAATCGACATACCCGTTAGGATGCAACCCAAGGTATTTTTTTGTATTCGTATTGCATGATTGACATCAGATCTCTTTACCTATGGTTCCATAGGTATGTTCCTAACTCTCCTATTTTGTAGTAGTTTGATTCATTACAGATAATGCATGATTTTAAGTTAGGGGTGGGGATCTTTGTGGGTCTTGATCTTCTCTTGGGATTTTTGTTGTTGTGTCTTTTTCTCCTAGAGTCTTTTTCCTAATAGAGGCGGCATATTTAGGTGTATTGTGTTTTTTTTGTGTAATTAGAAGATTTTTAATTATTTAGGGTAGTAGTCATGTTTTGATTAAATTTTGATACCCCTCCAAAATTTTATGTTTTAGAACTGTGTGAATGTATGTAGGTGTAATTATTGTCGATCTTGTTATGGCATTAAGATTTGGGACATGATAAGAATAGCTAACTTGTGCATGAACCAAATAGGTAGTAGTTTGTGATGTGACTCATGCAATGTGTGTGTAAGATGCTACCTAGTTCTCTTTGTGTCTTGAATTCATAACTTGTCTGGTTAGTCTTGCCTAGGCTGAAGGATAGTCAGTTAGGAAAGGATCATAGGTCATTTTTTATTTCAGTCCACTTTTAGCCTAAATGACCTTCCATAAGTGAATTATATAACTTGATCCCACTTTTGAGACTTGTATCTTATTTCCTTATTTTTACCTCTCATCTTCGTATTTGTGTTACAATTTACCTATTTTTTCCCTATTCCTCTTTAGACATTGTACACGTCAACTCAAGCAAAATTTCTAAGTTGAGGCTGGATATCATAATGTTATGTAGTGTAAAATGGGTATCAAATAAGAGGAAAAGTTAGTAGGGTTGGGTGTGGTAGAAGAAGAGAAGAAAAGAAAAAAGAAAAAAAAGAAAAATTGTGAAAAAAAGAGAAAAAGATAGAACAAAAGACCACACCCAACCTGAATGTGTAAACAAGAATAAAAGGGAGAAAAAAAAGTGGAAATAAAGTGAAAAATGGTTAATAAGTGAGGCCCCAAGGTTACTCTAAAGCCAAGAAGGATTAGTCACTTGATATGTCCATATGTATTATACTAGACCCCAAGACTACATTACAAATTGAGAAAAGTTCTATAGTGATCCTAATTTTACAATATGAATGTTAAGTTAAAAAAAAATAAGGGCAAGCCTATGGTATTCGACATATATTGATTGGAATTACTCTTCTGAGTGTGTTTCTCTTTACCATCCCTGTATGGATATTTACAATTTCATGTGAGTGAGTGGGACATTCTTGTTTTGAGGGCACTTGAGTCATATTGCTAGCTATTTTTGTATTTTGGGTAGTGTAACTTATATATATAAGTGGTTGTTTGTTGCTAATGTAATTATCATACCTTGATCCTATCGTGTCATACTTTTGTACTTCATGTTCATACACAGTTAGTTTTGGAAAATAAGATTAGAAGGGGATGTTTTGTTTTGAGGTTTACATGTTAACTGACTGTCTTGAATAGCTTAGTTTATCCTAATTAAGCGTCGTTTTAGTTTTTGTTGTGTTTTATTGCTTGAGGACATAAAAATATTCTAAGCTAAGGGTGTTGATGTGCTATAGAAATATAACACTTTCGATGCTTAAAACGATGAAGATATGCAAGTTTAGGTATGCAAACTATACCTCTTTATAAGGATAAAGTGGTTGATGTCAAAATATAGTAACCCAACTAGGTTAGGTATAGCATGTTTAGAGGTGTAGCTTTGGGCGATATCAAAATTTTGACATCGTTATTGGGGAATACTGTTGCAAATTTATTGATTGAATTTGTTGAAGTTTTTGGCTTTTATTTTCTTATATTTTGCTACTCTTCTAGATATGACATATTTACTAGAGGAAGGGTGGAGTGATGATGACTTGTTATTTATTAATCCTTACCCTTTTGATATAGTGAATTATTAAAGGAATGTGATAGATATATTATGGGATCACAATAAGAGAATGCTTGAAAGATTGACACTCCTCGCAAAAGAAATACATTTCATTCAAAATCTTGATAGATTTGACTTGGATATTCACAACTTAAAAGGAGATTTAGATTCAAAGGTTGATGTATGTAACGCCCAACAATTTAGTTATGAATTATGTGAGGCTTAAAAAATTCTTATAAGCCAAATTGAGGCGCTAAAATTGGAGGATTTAACACTTGATCAGACTTTGTGGATGTTATAACTATGCAGAAGAGCATACTAGAGTTACATGAAGATGTAAATAAAAATGAAATTCATGAGTTGGGACGTACTAGACCTCATTCTAAGCATTTTTTCACATTATGGTTGGATAGTAAGATATTAATCGAGCCATCTGGGCCTACGAAAAGTGTGCAAAGGAGGCAAATTATGTCTATATTCTTGAATTTTTTATGCCAAAATCAAGAAACTACATTCCTCACTTAAGGGACAAAAATTGCAGTCCACAGCTATTTCTTAGTTCCTTTATTTTCATACCACCACCCCTTGAGCATAGTAAAAAATTGAAGAAAAACTTAGGGGTTGTTATAAATGTATTTCCATACATAGTGAATGTCTACTTTACCATATATAGTGAATACCTACTTTACCATATATTGTGAATGTCCATTTATGGTAAAGTTACAAACCCCAAAGTTAGTTTCCCTATAATAAAGGGGTTTTTTTTGTCATTCAGCCCCCAAAAGAAATAAAAATTACTTTCTATTCTCTCTCTACTCTTCTTATTTATACTTTATATTTCATAAAACGTTATCAGTACGAGACTATACCATATTAAATTTGAAGTCTAAGGTATTAATTTTCTTTCCTTTTTCATATGGCTAACAAGCTTACAAAGTGTGAGTTCATTGCCCTTAAAAGTTTAGGCAAGAACTATATTGCATGGGTGATGGACGCTGAAATCCACCTAGATGTTATGGGCCTTGGAGATACCATAAAGGAATAAAATGCAACATCTAGTCTAAATCATGCTAAGACTATGATTTCTTTGCATCATCATTTTGACAAAATTCTAAAAATTGAATACATTATTACTAAGGATCCACTCGTATTGTGGAATAGCCTTAAAGAAAGGTTTGACCACTTAAAGATAGTTATTCTGCCAAAAGCACGATATGAATTGATGCATCTAAGGATTCAAGATTATCAGTCTGTTTATGAGTATAATTCTTCCATGTTTAGAATTTGTTCTCAATTGAAACTATGCGGAGAGACTATCAATGGTAAAGATATGATTGAAAAAACGGTCTCCACTTTTGATGCCTCGAATGTGCTCTTACAGAAGCAATATCGAGAGAAAGGTCTCAACCAATATACTGAAGTAAAATCGCATCTTCTCATGGATGAACAAAATAATGATTTATTGATGAGAATTATGAGAATCGACCTACTAGATTTGCACCATTCCTTGAGGTTAATATTTTGAATGCTCACCATGTTAGGTATGGAAAAGGTTGCATACCTGGACATGATTGTGGTCGTAGTCATAATGACCAAGAAAGAAACTTTGTTTTGGGTTTTTAATCATCCATCAAATAAAAAGAGAAAAAATGAGAAACATGAAGCAATTACTTGTTTCTGATGTGGTGAAAAAGGACACTATTCACGTGATTGGTGTTTTCTAAAGCACTTGGTTGACCTTTATAAATCATCACTAAAGAAGAAATAAATCTCGAGGCTAACTTTCTCTCTGAAAATGATATTGACATCACAAGCTTGGATGTAGCAGACTTTTTTGAGCAACCTGAAGGAAAGATTGAAAACTTGATTGGTGATGGTTCCGTAAACATGGAAGAATGAATGATTTTTAATTTATTTATTTTTATTGATAAGAGTTAGTGAATAAAAAAATCATGTAAAAGTATTTTTTTCATGAGTATTCGTTTTTGATTAGTTTAGTTATACTATTGTTGTTTATTATTGAATTGAATTTAATTTAAATTTTACCATTATTTTTTGACAAAAAAACTACTTGAATTGCAAAATCAGTTGATACTACTCAATTTTATTATAAAATTATTATTTTCCTTATAAAAGATAATATAATATTAATATTATACAATTGAGTGTCTATTCTGACTAACGTATCACGTTATTGTTTGTGGCATACTAATTGTTTAAGATTGTTCAAGTTACCTGCAGAAGTTTATAATGAAATGGAAAAAAAAATTGTTCAAAAAACAATCACTGGTAGTAACTCTTAAATTTTTCCATCAACACTTATTAATGTACCAGTTAACTTGAGCATGAGGTGACCTAAGATAGTTCCTTATATCACTTGAACTAAGAACACGTGGATCAAGTTTATTAATGATTTTCACTTTTTGTAATGATATATTTATTTTATTTTGTGTATATTTTTTTACTTGAAGATATGGATAATTTTCAAAGTAAGTTGTCCAGAAGTTTAGATACTTTATGGTCCTAATAGATGATTCTTCTAGATGATCTCATGTATCCCTATTGTCATCACGCAACTTGGCATTTGCTAAATTATTGGAATAAATAATATGATTATGGGCATAGTTTTCTGATAATCAAATTAAGTCTATTCCCCTTGATAATGCTGCAAAAATTTTATCCCAAGCATTTAATGACTATTGCTTATCGATTGGGATAAGAATGAAACATTATGTAGCTCATGTTGACATTCAAAATGGCCTTGATGAGTCATTAATTAAATATCTATAGTTGATAGCAAGACCATTACTTATGAAAACTAAGTTTCCCACTTCTGTTTGGGGTCATACAATTTTGCATGTTGCAACACTTGTTGGTCTTAGGCTGATAAATTATCATAAATTTTCTCCACTGCAATTATTTTTGGGTCAAGAGACTAATATATCTCATCTGAGAATTTTGGAATGCGGTGTATATGTATCGATAGCACCACTAAATCGCACCAAGATGGGCCCACAAAGAAGGTTAGAAATTTATGTTGGGTTTGAATCACCTTCCATTATTCACTGTCTTTAACCATTAATGGGAGATATATTCACTGCCCGATTTGTAGATTGTCGGTTTGATGAGATAGTTTTTCCAAAATTAGGGGAAAAAATAGTGACATCAAAAGAGAAATTTTATGGGAAAATCCATCACTATCTCATTTGATTCACGTGCTCATATTTGTAAGTAATAAGTACAAAAGATTATTCATCTGCAAAAAATGGCAAATCAAATGCCAGACGCATTTACAGATTTGAAAAGGATCACCAAATCACATATTCCTACAGATAATGTCCCAATTTAAATTGATGTCCCTAAAGGACTACCCACTAGTGTCATGGCTAATGAATCTAAAGCACGCTTGAAACATGATAGACCATTAGGTTATAAGGATCGAAATCCTAGAAAAGGAAAAATAAATGGTCAAGATGACACTATAAAAGATCCTTATATGAAAGTTCAAGATTTGAGCAATATTGATATCCCTAAAGGAATGAATGAGACTGAAACTCAAGAAAATAAGGAAATATCGATAAATTCAAGTAATGGAACTAATTTGAATCGATCTAAAATAGTAGTGTATTATGTCTTTGCATATAATGTTGCAACAAATATCATGCAAGATAGTGAGGATCTTGAACCTCAATCTATCACAGAATATCGACAAAGAAATGACAAGCCAAAATGGCAAGAAGCAATTTAATCTAAATTTAATTCACTTGTCAAACGTGAAGATTTTGGGCATATAGCTCAAACACCTAATGGTGTTAAGCCCGTTGGCTATAAATGGGTCTTTGAGAGAAAAAGAAATGAGAAAATAAAATACAAAGGTATAAGGAACGCCTTGTTGTATAAGGATTTTCACAACGGCCTGGAGTATCTATGATAAGACATATTCACCAGTTATGGATGCAACAACATTATGTTATCTTATTAGTTTCACTGTCCATGAGAGACTTAAAATACATTTGATGGATGTGGTAACAATCTATCTATATGGATGACTTGATAATGAGATATATATGAAAATTCTTAAAGGATTCAAAATGTTGAAACATATAGTTCAAAAAGTCAGGAAGTATATTCCATTAGATTACAAAGATCATAGTATGGTTTGAAGAAATCTAGACGCATGTGGTATAACCATCATAGTGAATATTTATCTAAGGAAGGTTATACAAATGATGAAATTTTCCATGTGTCTTTATAAGGAAAAAAACATCGGAATTTGTTATACTTGGTGTCTATATCAATGACATAAACCTTATTAGAATTCCAATTGAGCTTCAAAAGGCAATATATTACCTAAAAAAAGAATTTGAGATGTAAGACCTTGCAAAGACAAAATTATGCCTTCGTTTGCAAATCAAGGATTTGACAAATGGTACTTTGTCCATCAATCTGACTACACAGAAAAGGTGTTGAAAATATTCTATATAGATGGGAGAACTTCCATTAAATACTCTGATGGTTGTTCGATCACTTGATGTGAATAAGGATCCATTCTGACCTCAAGAAAAAAATGAGGAACTCCTTGGTCTTGAAGTACAATATCTTAGTGCAATTGGTGCACTAATGTGTCTTACAAATAGTTTAATGCCAAATATAGTCCTTTCAGTTAATTTGTTAGAAAACTACTATTCTGCTTCTACTAGGAGACATTGGAATGGGATCAAATACATATTACAGTAACTAAAAAGGACTACCTATATGGGATAATTTTTTTTTTAAGATTGCAGTCCTAATCTTGTTGGTTATACTAATGTTGGGTACTTATCTGACATGTATAAAGCTTGATCTCAGAGAAGCTATGTGTTCATACGTGGGGGTACTAGCATCTCTTGGAGATCTACAAAATAGTCTATCATATTCACTTCATCAAACCATGCTCAGATTATAGCTATTCATGAAGCAAACCGAGAATGTTGGTGGTTGAGGTCCATAATACATCACATTCGAGAAAAATATGGTTTGAAATGTGACATATTACCCAAGATTCTATATGAAGATAATGCAGCATGCATTACAAAACTTAAGGTAGGATTCATAAAAGGAGATAGAACGAAGCACATTTTGCCAAAGCTTTTCTATACACATGAGCTCCAAAATAATGGTGATATTAATGTGCAATAGATTCGTTCAAGTGATAATATGGCTAAATTATTCAGCATTTATCTTCCAATTGCAACTTACAAGAAGATAGTGCACAAGATCAGAATGCAAAGGTTTAAGAGTGTTCTTATTAAGGGGAGTTAATATGTGTTGTACTCTTTTTTCCTTATAAGGTTTTGTCCCACTGGGTTTTCCTTGTAAGGTTTTTAATGAGGCAGCCTATATGTATATTATCTATCAATTAGATATTCACGGGGGGGTGTTATAAATGTATTAATCTATATAGTGAATGTCTACTTTACCATCTATAGTGAATACCTACTTTACCATATATTGTGAATGTGAAACGACCCGAGAACCTATCCTAAGACGTCACATGGTGCTTGAGGCCAATCTTGTCATCACTTTCAGAACTCACTATAACACTAATCATTTAAAAATAGGGAAGAATAATCATGTCATGAGTATACTGATACAAAGAAATACTGTCCTGTACAAACAAAATATTGAAAGTTCTACACATTCTGGTACTTTAGTCTGACAAAGTCTCTTCTACAAAAGACTGAGGAGCCATTAGTACAGATCCCCAACTGACTCACCCGAAGTGAAAAGAAACAACCATCTACTATCAAGGAAAAAATTAGGGACATAGGTCCTCAAACCATGAGGACTCACCAACTATAAGAATGTAGATAGAGGTACTTAAAGATCACTTTCACTGCTGAGACTGAGCACCTAAACCTACATCACGAGAAAGTGTAGAACATAGAAGAGTATGGGAATCAGTACTTGGGATTGTACTGAGTATGTAGGGGTGTATGAAACATTTTTAAATAATATTATAAATGTAAAATAAAGCCATGCATGCTAACAATAATGACTCTTTTTGCTTGAATTTCCTGAAATATATTTTCCATAAATCATCAATAATAACATATGCTTAACAAATCTCATAAATCATTGGACTCAACTCAAACTCTTTGACTCATGACTTAGAGTGACTTGGTAACTCAAGAAACTTAAACTATTATTGTCTTGGGAGTTTCTTATAACTGACATAAACTATGTGACCCACATGGAGTCCAACATTTTTCCCTCCTAAGGAAGGAACCCCACATTGGCGGAAATATTATACTCTTGTCAGGGAGTGTAACCTCAAACTCATCTCTTTAATCACAAACTCAGCTCTTTATCCCTCAAATCTCAATCCTATAGTGGCACGTAGTTCTAGAGAAATACGATGCGCTGAACCCACACTTCCCACTTGATGTTAAATACTTCTCCTAGACTCTGGTCAAAATGCGTTAGGAAATCTACCTTAATCAACTCAACGTTCTATCATGAAAACCAAATCATAAATATATCTCATCTGTAAATTATATACATTTTGTGGATTCCTAACTCAACTCAAACTCAAACAGTCTTTCTCAACATCAAGTACACTTGCTTATAAAATCATATGAAGTTATAAAAGCTTCAAGAAAATATCATAGGACTCATTCTTGACCCTCAAGCTCAATATCGATATATATTCAATACTCCATCTTCTCATGGAAAAGCATAACTCATGACACTTATCTTAAATCACTAAGAAATCATCAATACATAATAACAAAATACAATTCATGGCATAAATTCTCAATTTAACAAATATGATGGTAAAATAATCATAAATATCAAACATAATCAACTCAAATCTCATAAATCATAAATAAAGAAATTTGGGTTTAAATCCATTTGCAAGGATCATGAAATTCCAATAGTAAAAATCAATTCTTTGGGCACAAGAATGAAAGGATATTCTTGTTCAAGCCCCACATACCTTGGATTATAATTTTAAGATGAAAAAACTTGATTGGAAACTCTTCTTAACACTTTTGAGCTGAGTTTCTTGACACTTTTGACTTAGAGAACTTGATTCTAGAACAACTCCGTGAAATATATGGAAGATTCATGAATTTTCATGGCGAAGATTTGGATTTGGAATTGGAGGAGAGAAACCCTAGCTCTAGATATTTCTTGGAAGAGATTGGAGAGAAAATGAATTGCTCTTCTCTACTTGGATATATATATAGAGGCCAAAATGGGCAGAAATGACTAAAATAACCTTGATCAAATTCTTGAACTGTAGCTCGAATTTTATCCTTGGAGCAACGCACTAGGATCGCGGTCCTTCACTAGAATTGGACACTTGCAAAATTGCTCAATGGTGCGATGCAGTAAAGTCACATTTTCCACCTTTGTCATGACCTGGAAGGGCACCGCGTTGCGGTGGAATTGTGTTGGTGTATTGGAATTTGACAATCATAAAATTGAGCCTTAGTGCATCAATATCATGGAGGATCACTGAAAAATGACAATTTCCATTTTGGCTGGCTCCGCGATGAGCTAATGTGCCAGGTAACACACTATCTCACTAAAATAGCTCTAACTCTTCACCCGAGTGTCGGATTTGGGTGAATTTGGTATTGATGGAAAGCTTATTCAATGCTCTACATGGAAAAAATTATAAATTAGAGAAATACAACATGTAATAAATATCAATCACTTTGGAAGTCATTCATATTCACTCAAAAGGAAAATTTAGGCTTAAGAAATGATCGGGGTATTACAGAATATCTATTTATGGTAAATTTGCAAACCCCAAGGTTAGTTTTCCCCTATAAATAAAGGGATTTTATTCATCGTTATTCATCCCTCAAGAGAAATAAGAATTACTCTCTATTCTCTCTCTACACTTTTTTATACTTTATATTTCATAATAGAGGTGCAATTCATAAGTTTCAAGAGGAAAGAAAAATTGGTGACCAACTCTTTGGCTACCTTGATGAAGTCTGTGTAATCACATCGTGCCACGATATTAAATCAGGTGCTGATGGGAGAAACCCAAGGGATTTTTTGTGAAGTCTGAGTAACCAACACAGTCACGTGATACTGCGATGTGAAATCAGGCACTACTTTGGATAAAGCCGAAGGTATCTTTTTGTTTTTGTATTCGTTCATGTTTATATGATTGACATTGGATCTATGCACTTGAGGTGCCCTAGGTATGTTCTAACTCTCTTTTTTGTAGTGGTTTAATTCTTTAGGTACAATGCATGTTTATAATTTTAGGTGGGGCTACTTATGGGTTAAGATGACCTCTTAGGTTTTTTGTTGACGTGCCTCTTTTCCTCAGAGTCTTGCTCCTAGTAAAACCAGCATGTTTAGGTGTATTATGTTTTATTTTATGATGTTTTGCATTTAATTAGGAGAGAAATGAGTATCTAAGGCAGTTGATATAATGTATTGAAAATTAATACCCTTATAAAATTTGCTTTTTGAATTGTATGATATGTGTGAAAATTATGAATCACATTATGGTATTAGGATTGAGGACATAATAATCATATCTAACTTTTTCTTGAACTGGATAGGTAGTATTTTATGATACAACTTTGTGACATGTGTATGTGAGATGCTTACTTTGTTGCCTTTGTGTGTTGAATCCTGAACTTGCCCAATTAGTCTTGCCTAGGTTATAGGATAGTTGATTAGGAAAGGATCATAGGTAGTTCTTGAAAGTAGTCCAATTTTAGCCTAAATGTCCTTCCTAATGTGAATAATCTCCCTTATTCCCTAATTTTTAGCCTGTATAGACTATTTTTCTTAGTACACCTTTCACATTCCTATTATTGTTACAATGAACCAATTTTGGTTTGGGGCCTCCTTGGACATATTGCACCTCAACTCAGGAAAATTGCCTAAGTTAAGGGTAGCTATCATAGGGGTGCGTAATATGAATTAGGTATGAAGAAGGGTAAAAAAGAGACAAAGAAAGTAGGGTTGGGTGCGGTAGAAAAGGAAAATAAAATAAAAAAGAAAGAATAAAAGAAACTACACCCAACTTAAATGTGCAACAAAAGAAAAAGAGGGAGTAATAAGGGTGGAATAAAAAAAAATTGATTGATAAGTGGAGTACAAAGTAAGTGTAGTTTCAAGGAGGCGTAGTGACTAAATTCCCATATACACCATACCAGCCCCCAAGCATATGTTATAAGCCAAGTAAAGTCCTATAGTGATCCTTGCCTAAATGTCTAAAAACTTAGGTAAATAAAATAAGGGCAAGCCTATGGTATTCTGTGCACATTGATTGAAACTTCTCTTGTGAGTGTGACTGTCTCTTGATACATCCCTGTATTGACATGCATGATTTTATGTGAGTAATTGCGATTTTTTTTGTTATGAGGGAACATAAATTGTGTTACTAGCTTCTTACTTCTTTGGGTAATGTAACTTGTACATATGCATGGTTGTTTGTTACTAGTATAATGACATAGCTTGTTTTATTGTGTCACATTATTGTGCTTCATAAATATGCACAGTTGGCTTTAAAGTGTTGAACTTGGAGAGAGCAATATGTTTTGAGCAAAATTTGAGGATTTACATTGATAAATATCTTAAGTTTCCCTTGTTAAGCATTGTCTTATTATTTTGTTATGTTTTGTTGCCCAAGGACATGCAACGTGCTAAGTTGAGGGTGTTGATATGCCATGATTTAATAGAACTTAACATGCTTAAACTTGGAGAATACGCATGTATATAAGGCTATTTTGTTGGATTTGATGTGTTTTTAGAGTGATTTGGTAGAAAACTAGGTGTTGAAAGCTAACTCGAAGAAAATAGAATGAAAAGCTGAAAAATGACAGCTTACCTTAGCACCTACACCCCGTAGGTACCACCTAAGGGGAATAGGTAGGTTCGTATGTGTCAAAAATTGAAAACCAAAGATTAAATTTTGGGCACTTCTTACGGCCCCCACCTAAAGGACGTAGGTGCCACCTACGGCCCATAGGTGGGTCCATAGGTGGTCGCCAATGCATTTTCCTAGATCATTTTGAATTGATTTCCTAAGGTTTCTATGTAACCTAAATATACTCCTATAATGTTTTTAGTCATTATTATGTATGTGTCTTCAAGTTCTTCTCTTTTATTTAGGATTTGATTTCCAGGGTTTCAATGTAATCTATAAATACCCTTTTAACATTGTTTAGTTAGTTAATGCCTAGATAGGCCCTTAGGGGTTGCTTTATACTCTTACAAACATCTTCTTATTCCAAGATTTACTTGTGGTCTTAGTACTTTATTTCTCTTGGTTTACTTATGTTTTGTCATTCAACTTGAGATTTTGGGTTTTATTCTTTCATTATTGTGAGATTGATTCTATGACTTTGTCTATGAATTTCAAGAATTGTCTTGCAACTATGAGAGAATAATTCTCTTATCTAGGATTGTAGGAAGCCTGGCGAATTAATGAAGTATAGAAAGTGTTAAGTTATTCTAGATAAATTTTATTGCATGTATTATGATTTTCTTCGATTTGTTTGATTTCTTCGTGGTGGGCAACGTTAAGAACATGTATGTATTCACTATTTGCTTCAAAAGAGAGGTAAAGATTAGGAAAATAAGATCACAATAGTGATTTCAAGTTAATTATCGATATAAGATAATAATTTTTATCAACTTTAGATAATTATCTTCATCTAATAACTTTAGCCTTACAAGGTAATAGTTAAATCGAGATCTAGGGCAAGGGTTAGTAACGCGACACTTTGAGACTCATAAGGTAAAGAATAAGATTTGCAAATGAGTCCATAAGATAGTTGGTGATGCATAATTTGTCCAATTTTACATGCAAGGTGTTGAAATTGTTCAACCATGCACGATAATTCTACGGAGTTAGACACCAGGGGAACACAAGCCTAGTGTTTGTCTTAGATTGGTTACAACAAAGAGAATCAGTCTTGTTACTTCTAAGTAGGTGTAATTTTGTGTTAAAATATTTTGACAACAATCGTTTTATACTTCTAAGTAGGTGTACTTTTGAGATAAATAAAAATTTTGCTTTTCTGAATTGTAAAATGTGAAAAGAATTTAATGCTCTTGGTTGTAACCAATTATGACGAACACTAGGATTGTGTTCCCCCTGTGTCTAAATACGTAATTTATTGTGCACTATCAAACTATTCCAATACCTTGCATGCAGAATCTGACAAGTTATATATCACCAACTATCTTGTAGACTCATAGGTAAATCTCAGTCTTTAACTTGTAAGTCTTAGAGTGTCATGTTACTAAACCTTGCCCTAGATCATTATTTAACTATTATCTTGTGAGTCTCAAGTTATTAGATGAAGATTATTATCTTAAATAGAAAAAGATGATTAGCTTATATCAACAAGTAACTTCAAGTCACTGTTATGATCTCCTATTCCTAATCTCTACCTCTCTTTTAAAGTAAGTAGTGAATACATGAGGGTTTTTAACGTTGGCCACCGCTAAGAAATAAATCAAATTGAAGAAAACCACCATACGTGCAAGAATCTGTATGTAGAATGACTTGGCACTTCCTTTACTTCATTAATCTACCAGGGTTCCCACAACCTTAGCTACTAGAATTAGTCACTCATAGTTGCAATACAATTCATGGAATTCATAAGAAAATCGTACAATCAATCTCACAATAATGAAAGAATAAAAGCCAAAGTCTTAAATTAAATAAAAAACTAAAAACAAACCAAGAACAATAAGATCCCGAGATAAAAAGTCAATCTTTGAATCAAAATATGTTTGTACGATTATAAAGTAAGCCCCAAGGGCCTATCTAGGCATTAACTAACTAAACAACATAAAAAGGGAATTTATAGATTACATGGGAACCCTAGAAATAAAATCCTAAATAAAAGAGGAAAACTTAACAAAATGTACATAATATTGACTAAAAACATCATAGCGGTGTATTTAGGTCACATAGAAACCCTGGGAAATCAATTTGAATTGATATGGGAAAAAGTGTGTCAACGACCACTGACGTGCCGTAGGTGAAACCTACACCACTTAGGTGGGGGTCCATAGGTGGTGCCCAAAGTTTCACTCTATGTTTTTCACTTTATGACACATACGGACCGATCTACTCCCCTTATATGGTAAGTGGTCATTTTTTATCTTTTCATTATGTTTTCTTCCGATTAGTTTTTGACATATAGTTTCCTACAAAATCACTCAAAAAATACATCAAATACAACAAAGTAGCCTTGTAAGTTCTATGAAATCATAGCATGTCATAGATATCACATGCATATATTTTGGTTGCTTCATGGACTGGAATACATTAAAAGTAATTTTCTCATTATTCAACCAAAACTTCATATACCCCATTTTCATGTAAAACGATGCCCGACTGTTATGAGGAAAGGTTTTCCAAAGATGATGGAAACCCCAAAGTTAACTTCACAATAAGGAATCACAAAGTCATCTAGAAATATGAAAGATGGTACCTTTACCAACATGTCACACAAGATTCCTACCGGATTCTTCACAGTGAGATCCACTATTAGAAGTCTCATAAAGGTTAGATTAGGTTAACCCAACCCCAACTGCTTGTAAATAACTAGCGGCATCAGATTAATACTAGTACGTAAGTCACAAAAGGACCTTGCAAAATTTGAAGACCCTACAGTACTAGAATTCATTAAGGCTCTCGAATCTTCTTTCTTCTCAACTACAGAGTAAGAAGCAATTCCTTTATAATATTTCATATTATCCATAAGATCAAACTCACTACCATCTTATTTTTTGTCAAGTCCTTCATAAACTTCTATATCCCGACATTTATTCAAGACCCTCCATACGAGGAATTTTACCAAAAACACTTTCAGCATCAAAATAGACTTTTGATTTTTTCCCTCATTGGATCTTTTGAAATCTATGGGAAAAACAAGGAGGAGGTCGTGGAAAGGATTTTAATAGTATTGTGACCTCTTTATCCTTTCTATGTCAGCCCCTTTTTCAGGAACTAGAGGATTTTGAGATACATCTTTATATTCCATCAAATTTTATTATTCATTAGCATCCATATCATTACTAATCATGAGGTCATTCATCTAATCATGAACTACAAGCATAGGGGATCAATAGTAGCCTTACCGCTCCAAGTAGTAATGGCAAGGAAATGGCTATTATTCTTAAAATTTTAGATGGTGTTGCTCGAACGTGCGCCTGATTCATGTTGGTTTAGTGCCGTGGAAATCTACCCAAATTATTGCTCACACTACTTATTGGTGATTGTATGAGACTCAACTTCTTGGATCATACCAAAAATGTCTGCCCTAATTACTTTAAGAAAAGTTTCTTGATTCTATGACCGCTTAACAAGTTTTGAAAACAAAGGTTCCACCTGAGATTTTCCAGATTTAGCATCACATTTCCCCAGTGAAACTTATATACCACTCATTTTTATAATCATATTTTCTTTTCCAATTACCATATCTGACCCTACTCTTACTCTATATCCAAACACTATCTCCATAATAGTTTTAACCTTAATTTCCCTGCCTAGAGTTCTAATTATCTTTATTATACCCTTGATCCTTGAATAAAAAACCCACTACCTCTCTGCTAAGATAGTTAGATTCTTTCTTAAAACCCAAATCTTCATATCTAGAAGCCCTACCCCATGCACCCACTTTATTGACCTTTTCTGCTCCAGCTATTGAAAATATCTTAGTAAGAAACCCAATCTCAGTCCTTAGTTGTAACACCTCTTGAGCCACTATCTCATCTAGTTCTCACTACTCATTAGAGGCTCAAATTATTTAAGCACCCGCTGATATTTCCACCTCCAAAGTATGCCACCCTCAGTTTGTTTTCTTTATCTAATATAGGATCTTTAAAACATGCTCCCTTTTTACTCATGAAGGTCCCGCAGTTATAATGTCTTCCACATCCTTAGTGTTAGCATTCAAGGATCAATGGAACTTATAGAGCACTATTATCTTTATAATCATATTTTCTCTTCCAATCTCCGTCTCTATCCCTACTCTTATCTCTATACCCAGATGTATTCTGGTTGTCTCTAAATAGTTTTCAAATTAATTCCCTTTCCTAGAATTCCAATTGTCTTTATTATAACCTTGTACCTTGTATTAGAAACCCACTACCTCTCTACTAAGATATTTAGCTTCTTTATCTAAACTTAAATCTTCATAGCTAGAAGCCTTACCTCACTCACCCACTTTATTGACCTATTCTATTCCAGCTATTGCAAATAACTTATTAAGAAACCCAATCTCAACCCTTAATTGTGCCACCTCTTGAGCTATTGTCTAATCTAGTGATCACTACTCAGTAAAGGCTCCAATCATATAAGTACTAGTTTATTTGTCCCCCTTTTGAGTATGACTCTCTCAGTTGGTTTTTTGTGATCTAATCCAGGATCTCAGAAATATGCTCCAACCATTGACTCGTTAAGGACCCACCAATGATAATGTCTACCACAACCTTAGTGTTATCATTTGTTAAATCTTATTTTTATGATGGGAAAATAACTATAAACGACTATATCCTATTTTGATGATGAGCAGATGACTACAAGGAACTAGGTCCCAAGATGTTCAAGGCAATAGTACAGCCGGTATGCATCTGCACAATTTTGTCCTCTTGTGTAACAAACTGTGCAGGTGTTGTTTGTACTATCAAGGACACCTATTATAATAGAATTTCAACCCTAATCATCACCCATGTATAAAAGAAAAAGGATGTTTCTCTATCAAGTTGTTTTTTCAAATTCAAAATTAAAGAAAAGAAAGGAAAAAGGTAAAAACGTAGTTTACAGTATTGCTTATGTTATTATTTATTTTGTTAGATAAAAGAGTGAGTGTTCTTGAGTGATTTCTAATATATAACCAAATTAATCATTCTACAAGAGTAATAAACCTTTCTTGTTAATTTGAGAGTGCATAGGTAGATTTTCCTAAGTCCAAAATTGGTTAGAGTTAACAAGTGATGAGGTAGTCTTGGCAGAATTGCCAAGGTTAGGCTATAGTAGAGTTAATACAAGAAAGAGGGTCCTAGATTTAGGCTAAAATCAAGTCTATAATCAAGAGGTTGGTCATAAAGGATTTTTGAGGTGCTTATGAGGACAAACCATGGTTTTTCCTCTCCTGAGAAAGGGGGTTTCCACGTTAAATTTTTGTGTTGTTAATTTCTTACGAAGCCTTTTGTTTTCTAGCACATTATAGTTACTTTATTGTTCTATTACCTATGACTGATCTTGAGGGACCAGGTCCCCCGAAGTGTGATGTAACCTCTAAGGGTTCCAAAAATTGGTATTTGAGTTAAGTTTACTCTAAAAGGTTCATACCTAGAGTGTTTTGGTTATCATGGCTGCCTTACTGAATCTAGAAATAGGATAAAAGGTTCCCTTATATAAAGATGAGAGAATAATCTTGGGAGTTATTCCAAAATCTCAAAAACGTAAACCAAATGCTATAACTAAACTAGGGGTGGAGAGAAAGGAAGCAAAAATAGATAGATTCCTGACTTTGAAGGCTTCAGAGTGTGACTCAAGTGAAGAAGACACTAATGTTGCACTTTTAGAAACAAGGATTATTAGAGCAATGAAAAAAAATAGTAGCTCTAAAAAATTCATTAGGAACTACCCAATACAAAAGAAAGATCAAAATCATCAAAATTCAAGAAGAAAGAATGTTCCTAGATGTATAGTAAAGAAGGTGTTTGCTTCATGGGAGTACTCCTCAAATAAATCTGAGAAGGATAAAGAGTATGGAGATGGTTTCATGCTGAAAATAGGATGATAAGAAAATCATCTCAAGTTCTTGGTTTTCTCTTATGGAAACTACTAAAGATAAAGAAGAAAATGGGGTAGAAAAAAGGGATTTCACCCAAAACTGGTTCATGAATAGTTGTTGTTCAAGACACATGACTGGAAGGGTTGATTATTTTTTCTTTAAGTAGAAGGTGTGTCTTTTGGAAATGGTAAAAAGGGGTATATCCAAGGTGATGGAAGGATTGAAAAATTACCTCATCATGCAATAAAAGATGTGTATTCTGTGAATTGCCTTAAGTATAGTCTTCTAAGTGTATCTCAAATATGTGACAAAGGAAATAAGGTAAAATTCTCATCTGGTGGATGTATTGTATCAAGCATAAAATCTAGAAGAATTATTATTAAAGCCAAAAGGGTCAAGAACATGTATGTAGTTGATTTGGAGTCAGTGGCTGATTGTGAAATAACTTGTTTAAGTGCTCAAAGTAAGATGCTAATTTATAGAACAGAAGATTGGGGTATGTAAGTTCTTCTTTGTTAAACAAGTTGATTTCAAGGGACCTGGTTCGTGGCTTTCCAAAGCTGAAATTTTCATACAATAAAGTTTGTGATGCTTGTGTTAAAGGTAAGCAGATCAAATCCTCCTTTTAGTGGAAGAAGCAGGTAAGTACTTCAAGACCTCTTGAAATAATACACATTAATTTATGTCGACCTATTAAAGTCCAAAGTAGAGGAGGGAAGAAATATGTGTTGGTTATTATAGATGACTACTCCAGGTTTACCTGGACAATTTTTATAAGAACCAAGGATGAAATATATAAGGTTCTTGTGGATTTTGCCAAGTAAATTAAAGTGAAGCTAAATTACAAAATTGTTGAATTCAGGTTTGATTATGGAACTGAATTTCAGAATTCTCAAGTTGATAAATTTTGTGCTGAGCATAGACTAAGTCCCAACTTTTTTTCTCCTAGAAATCCATAATCAAATGGATTTGTTGAAAGGAAAAATAGAACACTCATAAATATTGCTAGGACTATGTTATTTGATAGTGGTCTTCCAAATAGTTTATGGGCTGAAGTAGTAAATACTGTGTGTTTGAGACTAATAGGTGCTTGATTAGATCACTTCTGAATAAAACCCTATATGAGTTGAAGTTCAACATAAATCCTAAGCTAGACTCTTCAGACCATTTAGATGTATATATTTTGTGCAAAATAATGGTAAGAATAAATTGGGAAAATTTGACTCCAAAAGTGATGAACCGGTGTTTGTAGGCTATTCCTCAACAAGCAAGGATTATAGAGTGTTAAATAAAAGAAATCTATATGTTAAAGAAAGTGTTCATGTGATCTTTAATGAGTCAGCAAATAAAATGAGCTCAGGAGATAGTGAAGATTCAAAAGTTGAAGAGCTCATTCAAGTTCAAAGAGATGATATTGCTGAAGATGATGATCAAGGGATAAATAATAAAGATGAGAGTGATGATAGTGATGGTGATCTAGAATCTCAATCATAAATTCCAGCTCCAATAGAAGAAAAAATAGAGGAAACTAGTCAAAATTGATAGGGACCTAGTCCTAGTGGTATCAATCTCAGAAGGAAAAACTAGAGGAACAAATCCTCTTATTCCCTTGAGAACCTAACTACACCTTTGGAAATAGAAGTCTAAACAAGAGTCAATCCAGAAATACTAAGCTATTTTTAGCCTATTAGCCTTTCTACCTCAAATTGAGTCTAAAAATATGAAAGAAGCTCTAAAAGATACTAATTGGATCAATGCAATGCAGGAGAAACTCTGATAATTTGAAAGAAGCAAAGTCTGGCATCTGGTACCCAGTCCTATTAATAGAATAATTATTGGGACCAAATAGGTGTACAAAAATAAGAAAGATAAGAATGGAACTATTAACAGAAACAAAACAAGGTTGGTTGTTCAAGGTTCTAACCTGGAAGATGGGATTGACTATGATGGAACTTTTACCCCTGTAGCAAGAACAAAGGCAATCAGAATTCTTGTTGCATTTGTTGCATATACGGGATTTAAACTATTTCAAATAAATTTCAAAAGTGTCATCCTAAATGGAAACCTGAAGGAAGAAGTCTATGTCAAACAACCTTTAGGTTTTAAAGCTATTGATTTTCCTTATCATGTACTTAAATTGGATAAAGCCTGGAAAATGGCTTTAAAAGAGGAAAAAAAGATAATACTCTATTATTAAAGACCAGAAGTTGCAACCTATTGATTTTCTAGATATATGTTGATAACATAATCTTTGGAGCTACTTCTAAATCCTTATGTTAAGAGTTTTCTAAGTTAATGGGGAGTGAATTTCAAATGAGTATGATGGGTGAATTGAGCTTCTTCCTAGGCTTGTAGATTAAACAAACTTCTTATGGGACAATGATTTTTCAAGATAATTACATCAAGGAGTTACTGAAAATAATACAACATGGTAGATGCCAAGCCAATTGATACTCCAATTAGAACCAGCTTAAAAATGGATAATGATGAACTAGGTCCTTTAGTAAATGAGACAATGAATAGAGGGATTATTGGATCTTTGTTGTACCTCACTATTTGTAGTCTATATATTGTATTCAGTGTAGAAATGTGTTCTAGATTTCAAGCCTTCCCAAAACAGTCTCATTTAAAAGCTACAAAAATAATTCTTAGATATCTGAAGGGGACAGGGGGTACTAGGCCCTTTACTATCTATCAAGAGATAGTTTTAACTTGGTCAAAGATGTTGATGCTGACTATGTTAGATATTTGGTAGATAGAAAAATCACTTCAGGAATGGAACATTTTCTTGGCTAATCCTTAATTTTTTAGGGATCTAAGATGTAAAACACAATTGCCCTATCTACTGCTGAAGTTGAATATGTGGTTGGAGCTTCTTATTGTTCAATAATTGTAAGATTTTGTTATTGTCATAGATATTATCCCTCTAATGCGTGAAAACACAAGTGTTCTAAATATGGCCAAGAATCCAGTGCAATACAAGAGGACAAAGCATATTAGTGTAAGAAATCACTTCCTAAGAGACAATATTGAGAAAGAGGCTATTTGTATTAAGTTTTGCAAGAATAAGAACCAGATAGCAAATATCTTTAATAAGGCACTTCACAAGGAACAATTTGTAAAGAATAGGTTAAAGCTAGGTCTGATTAAAATGACCTGACCTACCATATGAATCAGTGGTTCTCCACAAAAATTAGTTATGATCAAGAGATAGGTATCCTTGGTAAAGTATGTATTTGTTAGTCTAACTCAGTATCATACCTTTGCAGGTATACATCCGTGCTAATAGATTTGGAATAAAACATAAGAAGTATGCACCAACTTGATAATTCACTCAAAGGAAAAGAGGTACCTCTCTCAAGTTAGTATCGTGAATGTGCATGTTTTTCTTCTTGTTCTGTTAGAAAAGGAAACATCCTCTCTCTCCATGTAAAAAAAAATCTTATGTAAAATTGAAATCAAATTCATCTTTGCATTAACTCTATGGACCCTACCCAACTCAACTATCCTACCCATTCAAAGCCAAATTCTTTATTTACTCACCTTTCTCATAAAGATCTATCCCTAAAAATAGAGTACCTCTCTAATAGTATATTGACTAGTGATCCTTGAGATGCTAAAATTTTCTTTATACTGTCAGATAAACTAAATAAAGGGGGTTGTAAAACCTAAAATAAATATTAACTAATGTTAATTTGTTGGATTGGAAATCAATATGTGAAAGGCACTAGGATTGTGTTCCCTAATATCATTGGTTCTCCGTAATTTAGTGGTCTTACAAGATATTTGGCATGCAGAACTGATAGGTTATGTATTATCTAGCCAACTAGATTATGCCCCATGTAGAAGACTATCCGTAAGACAAATGTTTATGTTTTATGGGTTTTGCATCTATGATCCTTATATCGTCTTTCCTGTTTACCAACTCAAGACTAATTAAATGAAGATAACTCTAATGTTGAGAAACTATTCCTATTAATTTACCCTTTCTAAAGTACGGTGTAGAAATAGAAAAAGCTCTAACATGTTCACTTATTGGAAAGCTACCAAATCTAAATAAACAACAATACATACCCAACTATACTTTGAGAATCACATTGTATTTCGAACACTATGTCATTATTCTGTCATGGTTCCCAACACCCTAGTTGTGGTGTTTACCTATACATAATTGCAACACACAAGAATAATCCACAGACAAAGACATAATTATGAACTTACAATAATAATTAGAAAACTTCAAAGTCTCAACATGAATTAAAACTCTAAAATTTAATGTTCATGAAGAATCCCACAAAGATGCCTTAGAATGCCTCATTTTAATGTTGTTAAAATATAATGTAATGTTACCTCATAAAAATAACCCTATAAGAGTACATATAGATAAAATTAATCCTATCTTTGAAAAAACAGGAAACCTGGGCCAGTGGAATAGGATGGCAGGAAGGTATGATCATGATTAGAACCCACGATCATCCTTTAGATGTCGTGGTTTGGCTCATGGTTATTTATCTTCACAACTTTATTGCAACGGTTCTCATTATGTATCCATTATATTAACCCATGACCATATGATGCTATCATTTGATCATACTTGTAAATCTAAACTACCTACCCACGATGTTATGCTACGATCGTTATTTTAATACATTGTGAGAGGCTTTCGGTTGATCTTCTTTTCTTAACTTCTGAAAGCCTTTTTTTGTCATACTTACAAAAATAATGTGGTATGATCATATGTATGATCATAGGAATTTCTTTTCTAAGTAAAACCTAAGACTCATCCTTTGGATCATGTTACGATCGCCCTGGTATGGACGTGATTCGATCCCACGGTCGTATCTTTGATCGTCAGATGCTATCCTTATCAAATAATCAACACTTTCCTTCTTTAAGACTTTTTATCCTACAAACATAATAAAACCTATCATATCCACAAAAAATACCCTCTTACTTGCAAATTTTCATAGTTTTAAGTGTCTTAAATGTAAAAAATTCACAACACATTAGTGACATAGTTTTTTGCGCACAGGGGTTTTCAAATAAATTTCAAGAACCCAGTTAGATTCTGTTAGAACTTAACATTTATTTGGTCTTTCAAACATTTGGTGCATCCTATTTTACTCTCCGCATTTATGATAAGAAGGCTGCATTTATGAAGGGTCAAGTCATTGGCCATCGCATTCACGAGCCTTCTCTTATATTCGCGATGAAGAGTCGACCCAAACAACTCCCTTATTTTTATTTATGTTCATGATAGTCTGACCCATTTTTCTTCATGTTCATGAACCCTTGCCCATGTTCTCAAAGGGAAATTCTTATGGTTTTTAGTTTACAATCTTTGACTCCCGCATTTGCAAAAGGCATTGCCCTGGCAGTATATAATCCCCTCTTCTCCAATTTTTCTTTCATTTCCAACCTTTTTTCCACCATTAAAGTCCCTTATATCTTGAAATTATTGGTACTTTATCCCATTGATCTCAGGTATATTACCTTATTTTTCCTTGGTTAATTTTTCTGTTTGTTCTCATGTTATTCCGTTCTAAATTTTGTTTAATTCTTAGTCTTAGGGTTAGTTTCTTTGAACTTATGGGGATGATTTGGACCCTGATAAGTGCTTAGATTTTGGGAACACATTCATGTCATTCGAGGGACCTCATGACAAACTCAATTTTGGAATTTCATTAGTGAGCCACATGGTATTATTTATGACCTGATTTTAGGACCAGAACTTTATACTGCAGTATGTTATCTTTTTACTTTTGCTAATGTGTAAATTATGATTCTGATAGTTCGACATCATTTAGAGATCATAGAGTGGAGACAAGAAGTTTGTGGGTGGTTTGAGACTGTGATTCCATAATGAGGTAGACTACAATCTACTCTTCCCTATGATATTATGTATTCTATAGATCGCATGCTCGATAGGGATTATAAGATAGTTCAATATCTATTTGTATCATGATGTGACCAATTTAGGTTATTTAAAAAGGTATTGCAAATTAAGCCTTAGCCTAGAATACCCATTAGTGTTGTAGGATTCCGTTACGTCAGATTATGGATTTGTATGACTGGCCTTCTAATATAAGTGTTTAGTATTACTTAGTTTTAGGTGATGTCTGCCGATTAGATCCTCCTAGTAAATTCATGCCTTTTTTACCTTATTTTCTTAAATTATTGTGCTTATCTCCTATTAATTAATATATTGATAGGCATGAGTCGGGGTTATGACACCAGCCGGATACCAGGTTAGTATTATATTCTTTGAAAGGACGCGGTGTAGTAGTTAGATTCTTGGATGCTTACATTAAATTGTTTAGATACTGGTGATGTAAGGAATATATTTTATCATGACCTGATTTATGACTCATGATGGCACCTACTCTATACCACCAGTAGGTAAGCCAAACCATTACCCGGAGCTAAACAAAATGGATTATCTTGGTGTGAAATTCCCAACATAGGCGGAAATCAACAAGTATAACTTGTAAATAAGCATAGTATTTGAAATAGATAAAGATAGTCAACATAGATACCATCCCATGAACTGGTAGAGACAATACAAGAGCATCTAGTAATAATAATACAACTCAAGTATCTAGAATTGTCAATAACATTTGTCTCAAAATAAAATACTGAACACAAAAAGATAGAAGGAAAAATGTATAACTGACTCCAAGATCTCACCCTATCTGTGGATATCAACACAGCACGAACGTCAATCAATAGTGGAAACTAGTACTCAGATCTGCACCAAAAAAGGTACAGAAATATAGTATGAGTACCAAAACCACAGGTACTCAATAGGCATGATGGGACAACTAAGAAAAATTATGATATAAGTATGATAAAATGCAAGATAATATAACTAAGTCAAGGTAGAGAAGCCTAAATTAACTCTAACATCACTGTACATAAATAGGTAAATAAACCTAAGTAATAACATAGTATAACATAAAGCATCAACACACGCAATCATAACTACAAAATTTTCTCCCATACGCTAATTAGTGCGGATAAATAAATAACCAATTGCAAGCCCCCATAAGCCTGTAAGATATAAACAAGAGATAGTAAGTCACCACCGTCATTTTTCAATTCTTAATATACCACTAGAATCCAGTTAGATCATGCCATATTATAGTCATTTTTGCATTTTCTGAATTAGCCAAATTTCTATGGTAAATCTCATACCCCGACATGTCATATCATAAGAAGTATATCATCACAACATAATATGTATATATAATATAATATATATATATATACCCAGACTCAAACTGGTATGGATATTCCACTATATCCTCATAAATATCATCATCAATATCATCCTCCATATCATCACTATCATATCATTAATATTATAGACATCTTCCAAATTTCTACCGGGTATAAATAATTGATATCATTATCATTATCCAAACTTGAACTAATATTTGTATAACTCATAATGTAAGTAATATCTACAATTTAACCGGTAAACATATCATCATTATCATGGAAAATAGTATAGTCATTAGTGAATTCAAGAGCATAATTTCTAGTATAGTAAATGAATCGTGAGTTCTAGCATAAGGAATAGTATATTCGCTAATATAGTCAACTAGCATGTTCTTTAGCATAAACAATAGCATGATCATTAATTTAATAAACAGGCATGGTTTCTAAATAGTTAATAGACATGATTGTTAATTTAGTCCATAGCATACCCAATGGCCCAAACAATAGCCTAATCAATGGCCTAGTCAATATCACAATCAAGGGCTTAGGCAATAGCATATTCAATAGCTCATCATTATCTTAATCAATAACCTAGTCATAGCATAATCGATAAACATTTCTTTCAACATCGATTCATCATAAACAACAAATCCTAAGGTATCTCAATATCACCACAATAAACATATCCTAGATGTACACAAGGGTGTAAAAGATATCCAATATTATTCAAGTCTGGCCTATAGTGGGTCGAAGGGTCAACTTCTAAATCTCCAAAATCCATAATTCAAAAATGTAAACCCAAGATTAGGCTTAGTATCTAAATCTACTATTAGATGTTAAACAAGCCATAACTAGCCCTAGGATAGAAATTCCTCCAAATATGGAACAATTAGGTCAATTTTACCTAAGGTAAAGGCAATTTGGGTAATTTTCTTCCTAAACTCAAGTAACTTCCTAAACTCAAGTAACTAAGGCAATCTCCTCATTGATAGAGTAACTAAGGTATTTCCAACCTAAACAAGGGCTTACAAGGTCAACTTCACTTAAGGTATGGTTAACTAAGTAAATTATGCCCAGAAGTGATGTCCAAATAAGCGTAAATGGTCCAATTAACCCAAGAATTGAGATTTCTCACACTAGTACCTAAAATCTATCCCAAATATAACACAATATCATAAGCATACTATGATTTAGCTCAATCTAATAAGGGGTAAAACCTAGCCTACTTGGACTCTAAAGAAAGCTCAAAAGATCTGCAAAATCTCCATTTTTCCCTTTTTAGAAGCTTTTGCAAGATGCAAAGCAATAAAAATCAAATTCTATTCATCAATAAGAGAATAAGGATGCCCATATTGCACTATTGTGCTTTGGGTCCAAAAAATTACCCAAAAATCCCATGTAGGTTCCATTTATTGAAAATCTGTTTTTAAAATCAACCTCACATTCCCTCATGATCAAGGAATCATTACCCTTGAGAATAGGTAAAATCCAAGATATTCTAGGACTAACATAAAGCCTCTAAGGTTTTTGGATTTTTGAACAAGAAATGGGAAATTCTATCGTGAAAAGGGTGAAATCTTATCACAAATCAAAGTGGAATCATGAAAATAAATATTATCCAAGCTCCCAAACCAACAAAAAGCCTAAATTCTATGCTATATCACTATTTAGGTTTTTAATCTCAAGAGAATTAATGAAGGAATGGCAAAAAGGGACTAAAATGGGGTATTATACCCTTTTTTGGTGCTCGGGTATCACTATAGCGACCCGATACCTTACAATCGTGGTATCATGAGGTTGTCAAGATGAGTTTTGATTGCCACATATACATTATGATTGTGGTACCTAGTAATATCTAAGGGTATTACGAATGTGGCCCCTAGAATTGCAAAAGCGATGCACTTGATACAGTTGAGACTTGGAATACAACCCTTCGAGATTCATCCAGAATAACATATACATAAATGAACTATATAACCATACCAAATTTGATGTTTTAGGCTTAATAGCATAGTCAAAATTTTCATCCGATGTTGTTTCGATAGAAAGTAAGTCCCATACCCAATTTTCATTTCTTAACTTTCTGACCTATAGGTCAAATAGACTCTCGGTGCCTCAAAACCCAAACCAAGAGTTCTCCTAGCCTAAAATCGATATTCTAGAGCTGATGGAATAGTCATAATTTGCATTCGAGGACAATTGGGTGAAGTTTTTTCCTTATGGCCTTTTGAAACTAGTGAATAATTCAAAATAGGGAAATGACTTTAAAAACCAAACAAATTGTCCGATAACCAAACTGTCAGTTGCAGTATGTTTTACTTAAGGAAGCTATAGAGAATATCTAATGGTGAAAATAAGCAGAAATATGAAAAATGACCTGAAGTATCATTACAATATCCACTACTAAAGGAACTTTAATTCACAAAAGTTAAGGATCAGGATGCACCTGAAGTCTCGAACAAGTAAGGATATTGGGTCTGCATCTCTCTCTCAATTTCCCAAGTGGCCTCCTCCACTGGGTAGTACCGCCACTGAACCTTAACTATAGAAATCTCGCTAGTGCGCAACTATCTAACATCACTATCTAAAATAAGCATGGACTCCTCCACTAAGGTCAACCTTTCATCTAACTAGAATAAGTACCATCTAAGCACATAACATGGATCAGGAATGTATTGCCTAAACATAGAAACATGGAAAACTGGATATACAACAACAAAATTTAGAGGTACATCTAACTTATGAGCCAGGCTCACAAACTATGAAAAGAATCCTGAATGGTCTAATATATCTGGTGTTGATCTTTCTCTTTCTCCTAAACCTCATCATACCATTCATGGCAAATACTTGGAGGATTACTCGATCATCAACTCCAAATCTCAAGTCACAATGCTTATAGTCTTCATAGGCCTTCTACCTATTTTAAGCTACTCTCAACATGTACTAAATCACCTTTACTCTACCCAACGACCCTTGAACCAAGTCAGTGCCACAGGGTCGAATCAATTTGTCTCTTAGTATGAATAAAAAGATAGTTTAAGTAAAAAAAAGGTGGTAGTCTACTTCAAAAGTAAGAATCCAACCGCTACCTGGAATAACTCTAAAGTACTACCCAAAGTCAAATACCATGAGGCATACTCGAACTAGGATCTGCATCAAAAGAGCACAGTAGGGGTGAGTACAGTCCACTTATACTCAGTAGGTATCATAGGCCGACTTAGTAAAGTAGAAAATAAAGTATACAAAATACACACTAACGGCATGTCACTTGAAATCATAAAATATCCCATAATAGTAACCCACATCGTCTCCACTAACAGTTCTAATATCCATATATATAACAAATACAAGTAGATAAAAGAAGGAAAATATATATATAGATATATATGAACATTAGTACAAGTAAAGAAAAGTAGAACAAAGGGTAGGTAATAGGTTAAGATAGAAATACAATCACAGCGTAAGCACAACAATGTAAATACAATAAAGATAGTGATGATGATGATGATGTGATGCACGAAGCTATTGTACAACCTCTGTATACACCTACAGATCATAAGTTTCCTGGCATAGAATCCATGAGGGGTTCGTCAACCTATATACAATCCATATCTAATACCATATCCATATGTCACGATCTGAGGCTACCCCCTAGTCACAATAACATGGCTTATGGCCACAAGTCACCACAAGTAAAATCATGGACTGGTACCTATTGTAAGCACTGAAGAAAATATAAATACATCACATATGTGGAAGTTAAGCTTTTAAGATACTGTAACACTAGATACTAAAATATGTATCAACACATGTATGGAAATGTCTGATGGAATACTATAAACCAACTGTCTATCTGGAAACAACTGATAATACTAAGTAGAGTGACTAACTGTCTAACTAATTTTCTGAAATACTCTAAACATCATAAGTTAATGGGACATACCCCCAACTAACTCCAATAGGATAAACATAAGAAAGCACTAAAGTAACTAAAATAACAAATCATGTCCTCGATGAATGAAGACTCACCACTACTACTGGTGAGTAACGCTGAGTTGTCTAAGAGCGATCAAAAAACTGTGCATCCAAACCTATGTTATAAGACAACATAGCACGGAGAAAAGTATGTGGTCAGTACTTTAAATGTACTAGTATATGAGATGAGGAATGGATGAAATGCATGAGGTATCTGAGCATAAATGTATGAACCTATAATATATAAGAATTCAAGACCAAGCATAAATAATTTTTAGAGATAATCTGAAATCTGAAAGACTGAAAGTTGTATAATTGAATGACTGAAAATCTGTACACTTGGTCAAGCAAACCTGAACTAAAATACACTAATTACTATACTAAGAGTGGGAGTTATCATGTAACTGACATGTACAAATCTGAGCCAATTGGGGTCCAACAATAATCTTGGTTGGAAGAGTATCAGTACCATGCAACAGGTACTAACACATAGCTAACGATATGGATCCACAAGGTTGATGTCCTGAAGAACTAAGGAATCACCCTCTACTGGCAGGTTATCCCATGAGATATGTGTCAACCATCAACTGAAAGAAAAATATCTCAAAATTACACTGGCTATGTAGTTTTAGAACTCAGGGATTGCTACTAAGGGTCACACCCTCTACTGGCAGATGAGCCCCCAACCCTGGGCTTGCTCGGTGCTAAATCCTACTCCCAACTGAAAGTAACTGAAATATTAACTAGTGCATGCACTGATAACTGTTAACTGATAAGCTCAGGTCATGGTATTCTAAAAATAATTGTGCATACAAATTTTGAGGTAATTATAAATATATAAACTGATAATTCTCAACATGATCATAGTGTTCTGAATATGACATTAAAACCATGGTCTGACTGACTTGTTAGTTGAAAAATAAAAATCATGTAAAACTCATAGGTATCAGGTGTTCATAACCATCAAGCATTGAATAACCATAAAATATGATAACAAAGTTTAAAAACTATAGTATAGGATCATGGTTCGAAGACCCAAAACATAGACATTTCATTAAATATGTGAAAATCATGAACTTGAATATGGGAATGTGTTAAACATGAGAAATCAACATGATTCATGGATAAATTCAAAAATTAGGGGTTTAACATAAAATTCACCTGAATATGACATGGGAATTTAAAACTTGAAGCATGAGATAACTAACTTTTCATAAAATCATCCTTGGGCATGAATTGAATCAAATTACTAAGAAAATACATGATTTAAACTCATCTTGAACATGCAAAACTTCATAAAAGGGGAAAACACATATTCTTAATTAAAGTAAGGTTTTTTTAGGCTCCATAGGTAAAAGGGACCCTTCGATGAATACCCACATAACTGAAGTAAAAACTTTGGTGAAATTTCTTTGAAGTTGTTCGTGACCTTGAGAAACCCTAGCTGCTTGGGAAAGATGAAGAAATTGTTTTCTCTTGATTCTATTTAGCAAATTGATGTTTAATGATGTAAATTGGGGATTTGGGGCCTTTTATACCACTTATTGTGAAGCCAAAATAACGTGGGTTTGGCTTTTAAATGAGTGGGGAAAGACATAAAAGCCCTTGGGAAAATGTACAAAAAAATCAGGTTCCTAATCAGGATGAGTCTACCGTACGACTCGTATGTTAGGGTACAACTAGATTGCTGACTCATAAGATTGGTAGTTTTAAAAAAACATGTATTGGTCTTGATACGAGTCGTACTTCCAACTCATAAGATGCCCACACGATTTGATAAGGTCACTCATAAGATTAACGAACAACTTGGGGAACCAACACTGTTATTGACATAACTTCTCACTATACGGGTTGTACCATTATATATGACTCGATATCCCCTCTCATATCCTGGATAGAACCTCAAGGGGTTAGCACTGATGTCTATAAGACTGGGTTCATATGACTTATATCCCTCTTGACGACCCATGGGGTCAAGTCGTACCTACAATAGATGTTCAACATGCTATACTGACTTAGGTATGAGTCCAACATACGACTTATATGCTGGGGTATTACAATATCTCTCTCTTAGGAACATTCATCCTTAAATGAAACTGGTTAGATTGGGACCATGGAGAAAACTGAGATCATATAATGACATGTATAACTTGAAACATGAACAAATAACTGAGTCTAAAACATGATAAATAAACTAAACTGATTTCGTGAATGCATGTAATAACATGAGATTGGCTACATAGCTTAAACTGAGAATAGAAAAGAGTCAATTTATGAAAGATCATTACCTTAAGCTGAATCTGGGTTTGCGAACAAAAGGTGAGGGTACTTAGCTTGCATATCTACTTCTGCTCCCCAAGTAGCTCCCTCAACAGACTGATTCCGCCAAAGAACTTTAACCAAGGGAATTTTTTTATTCCTTAGCCTACGAATCTAACGATCAAGGATCTCAACTGGGACTTCTTCATAGGAAAGTTTATCCTTAACATCCATATCTTCTAAAGGAACGGCTACAGATGAATCACTAATACATTTCTTTAACAAGGAAACACAAATTACCAAATGTGCTGATGCCAAATCTGCAGAAAACTCTAGATCGTAAACTACATTCCCAAAATGACTCAAGATTTTATACGGGCCAACATAGCGGGGACTGATTTTCCCCTTCTTGCCAAATCTCTTTACTCCCTTCATAGGAAAATCTTCAAATAGACCAAATCACTAATCTCAAACTTAAGATCTTTTCTCCTCACATCTGTATAAAATTTCTGATGGCTTTGGGTTGTCATTAGCCACTCCCGTATCAATTGAACTTTCTTTATCACATCAAATAATAATATGGCCCTATCAAACCAACATCACCTAACTCAAACCAACTAATAAGATATCTATATATCCTTCCATAAAGAGCATCAAATGGAGTCATTTGAATACTGGAGTGTTAGATGTTGTTTTAGGCAATCAAAGGTAAGTGGTCATCCCAACTACCTTTAAAGTAAATAACATATGCCCACAACATGTCCTCTAAGGTTTGAATGGTTCTATCTGCATAACCATCTATCTAAGGAAGTAAAGATGTACTGAGATAAACTTGGGCACCAAAACCTTTTTGAAAAGCCTTCCAAATGTGAGAGGTACAATGAGTACCTCTTTTTGATATGATAGAAAATGAAATCCCATGCAACTTAACCATTTCAGTAATATAAAGTATGACATAATCCTCCGTTGAGTACAAAGTATGAACTGAAAGTAAATGAGCTAATTTGTTCATTTTATCAACAATGACCCATATCGAATCATGTTGACTATGCGTATGAGGCAACCCTTTCACGAAATCCATTTTCACCACTTCCCAATTCTAAGTAGAGGTTCTAAACTCCTTCAATATACCACTAGGTCTTTGGTGCTCAACCTTTACCTACTAAAAATTTGGACACTTAATCACAAACTCTACCCCCGCAAATCACGATATATATGGTGGCTCCTGGATGAATAGAATACTGTGCATCATGCACTTCCACTAAAATTTGGTACTTCAAACCATCACCACATGGAACACATAATCTACCCAGACAACAAAGCACACTATCTCCCCCTATATAGAAAACCTCTACCTTCAAATCTTTAACTGCCTTCTTCAACTTAACCAAACAATGATCTCTGTCTTGTTTTTCTTTCACTTCAATAACCAATGAAGATTTTGAACAGTTCTGAACCCATACACTACTCTTAGATAAATCAACCAGCTGACCACCTAATCTAGCAGTATGATGAACCTCACTAAATAAGTTCTTTTTGTCTCTCTCAACATAAGCAACACTACCCATGTACAATATAATAGGACATCTGCCACTAAATTGGCCTTTCCTGAATGATACAATGCAATTATATCATAATCTTTTAACAACTCAAGACACCTTCTCTAACAAAGATTCAGATCTTTTTATGTGAACATGTGTTGTAAACTCTTATGATCAGTGAACACATCTACATGAACCCCATAGAGATAATGTCTCCAAATTTTTAAGGCAAAAACAACAGCTGTCAACTCAAGATCATGGGTAGGATAATTCTTTTCATAGGGTTTAAGTTGTCTAGAGACATAGCCTATGAAATTGCCTTTCTACATCAAAACACAAACAAGACCAACTCTAGAAGCATCATAGTAAACTATAAATCCATATGAACTATTTGGTAAAGTCAAGATAGGGATGAAAGTGAGTCGAGTCTTCAGCTCCCGAAAACTCTTCTCATAAGAATTTGACCACTAAAATTTTACTTTCTGCTGAGTCAGTTGAGACATGAGGGATGTAATAGAAGAAAACCCTTTAAAAAGCTACTTGCAATAGATAGCCAAACCTAAGAAACTCCTGATATCTAATGGAGAGATAGGTCTGGGCTAGATCTCCTAACTCAGTAGGGTGCCACATCCAGTACCACCAGTGTGCAGTGTCAGAACGGGTTGTATGCACTCCAGACTCAAAATGTTCAAGAAAGTTCTCCCGATGTGGTTACGAGTATGTTACATGTTTTCCATCTTCATGTTTATGCATTGTTAGATCCTGGAGCTTTACTTTCTTTTGTAAATCCTTATATAGCCATCAATTTTGGTGTCAGTACTAAAATATTAGTAGGGTTTTTCTTAGTTTATACCCCAGTAGGTAAATTTATTATAGCCAGATGGGTATACAGAAGTTTCTCTGTCATAGTATCTCTTAAAATTACCTTAGTTGATCTGATAGAGTTAGAGATGAATGATTTCATTGTCATTCTCAGCACGGATTGGCTTCACTCTTGCTATGCTTTAGTTCATTGTAGAAATAAAGTCATTCAATTTTAGTTTCCCAATGAACAATTATTAAATGAAGGGGTAAAACTTTAGTTCTTAAGGGTCAGTTTATTTCTTATCTTAAAGCACGAAAGATGATATCTAAAGATTGTGTTTACCATCTTGTTCGAGAATGTGACATTTTGAATAAATCTTTTAGAACTCGATATAATCATTTCAAAATCCTACTTATGTCTTTTGGACTAACGAATGCCCCTGTAGCTTTCATGGACTTGATGATGGACAGGCTATTCAAATAGTACTTGGGTATGTTCATCATAGTCTTCATTGATGATATCCTTTTCTATTCCCAATGTGATAATGATCATGCAGACCATTTGAGAATTGAATTGCAGACCCTTAGAGCTCATTAGTTATTTGTCGAATTCAGTAAGTATGAATTTTGGATGAGATTAGTAGATTTCTTGGCCATATTATTTTCTATGATGGCTTTAGAGTTAAACCTTAAACGACCAAAGTACTGACACCAAAATTGACGGCTATATAAGGATTTACAAAAGAAAGTAAAGCTCCAGGATCTAACAATGCATAAATATAAAGATGGAAAACGTGTAACATACTCGTAACCACATCAGGAGAACTTTCTTGAACATTTTGAGTCTGGAGTGCATACAACCTATTCTGACACTGCACACTGGTGGTACTTGATGTAGCACCCTACTAAGTCAGGCAATCGGCTAGAGCTGAAGAACGATTGGACTAGCTCTGCTGACCAGCCCTTAGACAATCCCTGACCCTCTGGTCTAGCTTGACATATCCAAAACACCTATCACTATCAACTTTACACTCACCACTACCACACTTCTTATAGAGCAGATTAGTATGATCACTGTTCACACTACCCTAGGACTTAGAGCCTGGCACTCTATACCGACTGTCTTGCCTGAACTTAGACACTGGATCTCTAGATGAAGATGGAGTTGGGACCAAAAATTTTTGATGAAACTGAGAATGATTACAACCTTCTGACCTTGGATAAGAAAAGTTAAAACTACCTGTTCTATCCCTCTTATTCTCTCTCTCTCTCTTCATACACTTTTCCTCCTCAATCTTCTGAGCATGAACCATAAACCTATATAGGTCCATCTCCTTAATCAACATAGTAGTACTACACTTCTTAGAAACACTATCCGATACACCAAACACAAACTTACCTATTCTAGACCTATTATCCGCCACCATAGAAAGAGTATACATCGCCAACTAAGTAAACTTAAGCGAGTACACCATTATGATCATATTTACCTGCTTCAAATTTATAAACTACTGAACCTTAGCTTATCTTAACTCAAATTAAAAGAACTTGTCTAAGAAAGTTGTGGCAAACTTCTCCTACTCTATCGGTCCTATATCTTTACCATAGTCTTTCTTCCACTGCATAAACCAGGTGTGATCTACAACCTTCAACTGATATACAGCCAACTCTGTACTCTCACTCAAAGTGAATCTCATGATATCTGTCACTTTTTGCACCATATCAAAAAATAACTACGGATCCTTCTCAATTACAGATCCTAAAAACAAAAGGGGATTCATTCGAATGAAATCCTGAATACTAATAGCAGTTGTATTTACCACTTGATTGGCTAAAGCAATAGCCTGATGGTTGTTTTGGGAAGCTATGGATTAGGCTAAGGTAGTGAAACCGCCCTAAATTTGGCGTGAGAGACATTCATTTAGGGGATTTTCCTGAATAGGTAGGGGTATAGGATGATGCCCATTTCTTCTTTCATTGTTTTATCTAGGAGGCATTGTCTATAAATGAAATGACCAATGAGTTAGAAATAGATTTTAAATAGATATCATGCTCTTTTGCATGACATAAACACTAAAATAATGGAAACTTTCCTAAAATATTTCATGACCTCTTGTCCATAAGTGTGGTGCACTTCACACCCATACACAAGACACTACTCAATGCAGTTTTCAGACTCTCTAGGACAATTTAAAACCAGAGGCTCTAATGCCAAGTTTCTTCATTACCCGAGGCTATCCCCTAGTCACAAAAATAGTGCTTACGGCCAGAAGTGACCACAAGCTAACCCATGACCTAGTACCTGTTGTGAACATTGAAGGAAATAGAAATACCTCGCATGTGCTGAATTTAAGCTGTAAAGATCCTGTAATATTAGATACTGATATACGTATCAATACATGTCTAAAAATATCAGATAGAATACTAGAAATAAACTGTCTATTTCAAATTAACTAATAACACTAAAATGACCAATTGAATATCTAACTGATTATTTTAAAGCCTTTAACATTATGAAGAGTTGATGGGATAGACTACCAACTAACTCCAACTGGATAAATATAAGAAAGCACAAAAATAACTAAAATAACCAATCATATCCTTGATAGATGAGGACTCACCTTTACTACTACTGAGTAATGTTGAGTTGTCAAAGAGCTATTAGGAAACTGTACATCCAAACCTATATTATATGACAACATAACGTATAGAAAAGTATGTGGTCAGTACTTTGATTGTACTAGTATATGAGATGAGGACTGGTTAAAATGCATAAGGTATCTGAGCATAAATCATGAACATGTAATAACTGAGAATGCAAGACCAAGCATAAACATGTTTCTGAGATAATGCTAAATCTAAAAGATTGAAAGATGTATAAATGAATAACTAAAAATCTGTGCACTTGGTCAAGCAAACCTGAATTGAAATACATTGATTACTATAATGAGACTATGGGAGGTCTCACGCAACTGACATGCCCTAATATGGCTAATTGGGGTTTAGCCTGTAACCCTAGTTGGAACGGTGTCAATACCATGCCACGGGTACTAAAACATGGCTGATGATGTTGATCCACAAGGGTGATGTCCCGAATGACTAAGGAATAACCCTTTACTTGCAGGTGCTCCCATGAGATATGTTTCAACCCTCAACTTTCAGGAAGACACCTCAAACCTGCATTGTCTATGTAGTTTTGGAACTCAGGGATTGCTACTAAGGGTCACACCCTCTACTGGTAGGTGAGCCCTCATCCTTGGGTTTGCTCGGTCCTAAATCCTACTCCCAACTAAAGGACAATGAAATACTAACTGGTGCATGCACTGATAACTTATAACTGAGAAGCTAAGGTCATGGTATTCTGAAAATAATTGTGTATATAAATTCTGAGGTAATTATAAACATATAAACTAATAATTCTCAACATGATCATGGTGTTCTAAATATGACATTAAAACTATGGTCTGACTGACTTGATACTTGAAAAATAGAAATCATGTAAAATATATAAGTATCGGGTGTTCATAACCGGCAAGCATTGAATGACCATAAAATACGATAACAAAGTTTAAAAACTATAGTATGGGATCATGGTTCAAATCCCCAAAACATAGACATTTCATCAAATATGTGAAAAATATGAACTTGAACATAGAAATGTGTTAAAAATGACAAATCCACATGATTACATGGATAAATTCATAAATTGAGGGTTTAACATGAAATTCACTTGAATATGACATGGGAAATTGAAAATTGAAGCATAAGATAACCTAAACTTTCATGAAATCATCCTTGGGCATGAATTAAATTAAATTATTGAGGAAAGACATGATTTAAACTCATCTTGAACATGTGCAACATCAAAAAAGGGGAAAACTCAAATTTTTAATCAAAGTAATGTTTTTTTAGGCTCCATGGGTGAAAGGGACCCACAAATGAACACCCACATAACTGAGGTAGAAGCTTTGGGGAAATTTCTTAAAAGTTGTTCTTGACCTTGAGAAACCCTAGCTGTTTGGGAAATATGAAGAAATTGTTTTCTCTTGATTCTATTTAGTAAATTGATGTTTAATGATGTAAATTGGGGATTTTGGGCCTTTTATACCATTCCTTGTAAAGTCTAAATGATATGATTTTGGCTTTTAAGGGAGTAGGGAAAGACGTAAAATCCCCTAAAAATACATGCAGAAAATCACGTTCCCAATCGGTACGAGTCGACCTTACGACTCGTATGTTAGGGTATGACTAGACTGCTGAGTCATAATCTTGGTAGATTTCAAAGAACATTTATTGGTCTGGATACGAGTCATACTTCCAACTTGTAAGATGTTTATACGATTTGGTAAGGTCACTCATAAGATAAATGGGCAACTTGGGGAACCAACACCGTTATTGATACAACTTCTCTCTATACGAGTCGTACCTTTGTATAAGACTAGATACCCCCCTCTAGTATCCTGGACAGAACCTCAAGGGGTCAATACTGATGTCCATATAGCTAGGTTCATACGACTCGTACCCATCTTGATTACCTGTGGGTTCAAGTAGCACCTACAATAGAATGTTCAACATGCTATACTGACTTAGGTACGAGTCCAATATATGAATCGTATGCTGGGGTACAACTTAGGATCATGAGTCGTATACTGCATAGAGATTGGAAAATATATAGGGTATTATACTAGATCTCCTCTCCGGCACATCCTTTGGTAAAGAATTTTTAAGATGTTAATATCTCCTCTCCGACATATCCTTAGATAAATGATTTTTAAGATGTCATATTTTCTATCAGTAAAAGCTAGTGTTTTTAGTATTTTCAGTATTTCTACATTGGTACCAATTTTTTGTGAAGTATATGATATGGGGATGTAATGCTCACAATCAACTAGAATGAGTGTTTCCGTATCTAAACAATACACCAACCAAGTAAGCCACCAATCCGCTCAATATTTACAACCATCCATGAAATCTAACATAAACCATAAGCCAATATAGTAAAATGCATCAAATATACCATTGATACGATATTAGGCTTTTTCATTAAATAAGATACAACCAATTTCTGATACATCAGGACAACAATAGCATATAAGATCTCACACAGTCACACATAGCAAATAATGCTTCAAATTCACCAAGTACATCAATATAGGCCCCCACATGTGTACCACATAATAATTTATCCATTTTCATGATTATTATCCACACCCTTAACATGCTTTTGAATTAACAATAACTATCTAACTGGTCATTCTATAGACAATGACCCATATCAAATCATACTGAGACACGTATGAGACAACCCTGTCAAAAAATCTATGTTCACCACTTCCCACTTCCAAGAGAGGATTCAAAAACTCCTACACTGTACCACTAGGACTTTGGTGCTAAACCTTGACCTGCTGATAATTTGGACACTTATTCACAAACTCTATAATATCCCTCTTTATACCACTCCACCAATAGATTCTCCACAAATCACGATATATCTTAGTGGATCCTGGGTGAATAGAATACCACGCACCATGCACTTCCGCTAAAATTTGATGCCTCAAACCATCAACACATTAAACATATAATCTACCTTAATAACGAAGCACACTATCTCCTCCTTCGGACAAAAGGTCTACCTTTAGATCTCTAACTGCCTCCTTCAACTTAACCAAACTAGGATCTCTGTCTTTCTTTTCTTTTACTTCAACAACTAATGAAAATTTTGAACCATTCTGAACCCATATACTACTCTCGGTTAAATCAACCAAACAACCACATAATCTAGCAATCTGATGAACCTCACTAACTAACTTTTTCTTATCTTCCTTATTATGAGCAACACTACCCATAGGCGATCTACAAAGGGCATCTATCGCTACATTAGTCTTTCCCAAATGATACAACGCACTCATATCATAATCTTTTAACAACTCAAGCCACCTTCTATAGTGAAGATTTAGATCTTTCTACGTGAACACGTGATGTAAACTCTTATAATCAGTGAACACATCAGCATAAACCCCATATAGATAATGTCTTCAAATTTTTAATGCAAAAATATGACCTTGCCTTTATGCATCAAAACACAACCAAGACCAACTCTGGAAGCATCATAGTAAACTACAAATCCATATGCACCATCTAGCAAAGTCATGACTGGGATGAAAGTGAGTCGAGCCTTCGGCTCTTAAAAACGCTTCTTGTAAAAATCTAACCACTAAAATTTGACTTTTTGATGATTTAGTTGAGACATGGGAGATAAAATAGAAGAAAACCCTTTAACAAATCACCTGTAATAGCCATCCAAATCCATGAAACTCCTGATATCTAATGGATAGATTGTTCTGGCCCAGTTTCTCACTAGTTTGGTCTTTTGAGGGTTAACTCTAATGCCATTAGCAAAAATAATATGGCCAAGAAAAGCTACCGATCTCAGCTAAAATTTGAACTTATTGAATTTGGTAAACAACTGATAGGATCTAAGGTTCTGCAATAGAATTCTCAAATGGTCTACATGATGATTCTCACTAGAGGATTAGACAAGGATATCATCAATGAAAACTATGATGAATATGTCCAAGTACTATTGAACACCTTGTTCATCAAGTCCATGAAAGCTACAAGGCCATTTGTTAGTCCAAAAGGCATAAGTAGGAATTTGAAATGCCCAAAAAGAGTTCTGAATCTATCTATGGATTCACATTCTCTAACTATAAGCTGATGATAGTCAGATCTGAGGTCGATGTTAGAGAAATAGCTGTCACTCTAAAGTTGGTCGAACAAGTCATCAATTTTGGGGAGTGGATATTTGTTCTTGATTGTGACTTTGTTCAACTAACGGTAGACGATTCATATTCTGATAGAACCATCTTTCTTATGCATGAATAAGACTAAAGTGCCCCGTGGAGAAATACTTGGCCTGATGAACCCTCATCTAAGAGATCTTTTAATTATTATTTCAACTCCTTAAACACAGCTTAAGCTATTTGGTAAGGTGGCAAAAATATAGGCTGGGTATCTATAAGGAGATCTATTGCAAAGTCAATTTCCCTTTCAGGAGGAACTCCAGGAAGATTCTCAAGGAACACATCTGGAATATCCCTTACTACTGAAACTGAATCAAGACTTGAAGTCATAGAACTAAAGTTTTTGACTCAAATATGATGGTAAATACATACTTTAGATATCATCTTTCTTTTTTTAAGATAAAAAACAACCTAACCCCTAAGCACTAAAGTATTACCCCTCCATTCGATGACTGGTTCATTGGGAAAATGAAATTGAAACTGAACAACTCTATTTTTACAATCAACTAAGGCATAGCACAAATGAAGCCAATCTATGCCAAGAATGATATTGAAATCGTTCATCTCTAACTCTACGAGATCAACTAAGGTGATTTTCTAAGATACTGTGACCTGGAAATTCTTGTATACCCATTTGGCTGTAATAAATTTACCCACTGCAGTAGACACTGATAAAGGCTCTACTAATATCTTAGAACTGACACCAAAATTAGCGACTATATAAGGAGAGTTACAAAAGAAAATGAAGCTTCAGGATCTAATAATTTATAAATATGAAGATGGAAAACCTGTAACATACCCATAACCACATTAAGAGAGCTTTCCTGATCATGTCTAGTAAGGAGTGCATACAACCTGTCCTGATGCTTCCCACTGGTGGCACTAGAAGTTGTACCCTGCTGAGTTGGGAGACCGGCTAGAGCTGAAGAACAATTGGATTGATGTTGGTGGCCATCCCTCGGGCAATCCTTGACCCTATGGCCTAGCTTGCCATATCCAAAACACACGTCACTACTTGCTTTACCCTTACCCTGGTGATATGTACTACACTCCTTATAGAGCGGATTAGTACGACCACTGTTCACACAATCTTGGGACTTAGATCATGGTGCTCTATCCCGACTGTCTTGCCTGAACTTAGGCACTAGCAAACTAACTGAAGATGGAATTAGGACTAAAAATTTCTGATGGAACGGAGAATGGTTACCATCTTCTGACCTTGGCTGAGAAAAGTTGAAACTACCTATTTTGGCTCTCTTATTCTCTCTCCCTCTCCTTACACCTTTCCTCCTCAATCTGTTAAGCATGAACCATAAGCCTAGATAGGTCCATCTTCTTAATCAACATAGTAGTCCTACACTCCTTAGCAATACTATTTGATACACCAGACACAAACTTACTCATTCTAGACCTAGTATCCATTACTATAGAATGACCATACCTCACAAACTGAGTGAACATAAGCGACAACTCCTTTATGCTCATATTACCCTGCATCAAATTAATAAACTACAATAGAAAGAACATGTCTAAGAAAGCAGTGGGAAACTCCTTCTACTCTACTCATCCTACATCAATACAATAATTTTCTTTCCACTGCTTAAACCAAGTGTGAGCTACAACCTACAACTAATATGCTGCCAACTCTGCACTCTCACTCAAAGTGACACCCATGCTATATGTCACATTTTGCACCATATTCAGAAACTACTGTGTATCTTCCTCAGATATGGATCCCAAAAACAAAGGGGAATTCATCCAAGTAAAATCTCAAATCCTAATTGTAGCTGTATTTGCCACTAGATTGGCTAAAATAATAGCTTGTTGGTTATTCTGGGCAGCTAAGGAGTGGGATAAGGTAGTGAAACCAGCCCTAAATTCAGCATGGAAGACATATTTATTCAGGGGATCTTCCTGAACAGGTAGGGGTGAAGGCTGATCCCTATTCCTTCTTCTGTTGTTTTTTCTTAGAGGCATTATTTGTACAGGGAATAAAGGATAAGTTAGAAAAAGATTTTAAATAGATATCATGCTCTTTCGCATGACATAAACACTGAAAGAAGGGAAACTTTCCTAAAATATTTCATAGCCTCTTGTCAATAAGGGTGTTGTACTTTACACCCATACATAAGACTCTACTCAAAGCGGCTTTCAGACTTCCTAGGACACTTTAAATCCTTAGGCTCTAATACCAATTTTTGTCATAACCCGAGACTACCCCCTAGTTGTGACAATGGTGCTTATGACCACAAGTGACTACAAACTAATCCATGAATTGGTACCTGCTATGAGCACTAAAGAAAATAGAAATACATCATATGTATGGAAGTAAGGTTGTTAAGATACTATAAAATTGGATACTGAAATACGTATCAAAACATGTCTGAAAATATCTGATGGAGTACTAGAAACCAACTGTCTATCTGAAAATAACTAATAACACTGAAATGACTGACTGACTGTCTAACTAATTATCTGAAAGCCTCTAACATCATATGGAGTTGATAGGATGACCCCTAACTAACTCTAACTGGCTGAACATAAGAAAGAACCGAAATAACTAAAATAACAAATCATGTCCTCGATTGATGAGGACTCACCACTACTGTTGCTGACTAATGCTGAGCTGTCTAAGAGCAGTCGAAAACCTGTGCATCCAAACCTATGTTATAGGAAAACATAGCGTAGAGAAAATTGTATAGTCAGTACTTTTAATGTACTAGTATATGAGATGAGGACTAGCTAAAATACATGAGTTATCTGAGCATAAATACATGAACATGTATTATCTAAGAATACAAGATCAAGCATAAATATATTTCTGAGATAATTTGAAATTTGAAAGACTAAAAGATGTATAACTGAATAACAGAAAATCTATATACTTGGTCAAGCAAACCTGAACCGAAATACATTAATTACTGTACTGAGACTATGGGAGGTATTATGTAACCGACATGCCCCAATATGAGCTAATTGAGGTCCAACCTGTAACCCTAGTTGGAAAGGTGTCAGTACCGTACCATGGGTACTAACACATAGCTGACGATGTGGATCCACAAGGCTAATGTCCTGAAGGACTAAGGAATCACCCTCTACTGGCAGGAGCTCTTATGAGATATGTGTCAACCCTCAACTGGAAGAAAGATATCTCAAACCTACATTGGCTACGTAGTTCTAGAACTCAGGGATTGATACTAAGGGTCACACCCTCTATTGGCACGTGAGCCCCTATCCCTGAGTTCGCTCGGTGATAAATCCTATTCCCAACTAAAAGACACTGAAATACTAACTGGTGAATGCATGATAACTGATAAGCTCAGGTCATGGTATTCTAAAAATAATAGTACATACAGATTTTGAGGTAATTATAAACATATAAACTGATAATTCTTAACATGATCATAGTGTTATGAATATGGCATTAAAACCATGGTCTGACTACCTTGTTACTTGAAACATGGAAATCATGTAAAACACATAGATATGGGGTGTTCATAACCAGACAGCACTGAATGACCATAAAATATGATAACAGAGTTTAAAAACTATAGTATGGGATCATGGTTCAAAGACCCAAAACATAGACATTTCATCAAATATGTGAAAATCATAATCTTGAACATGGGAATGTGTTAAATATGAAAAATCAACATAATTACTTAGCTAAATTCATAAATTGGGGGTTTAACATGAAATTCACTTAAATATGACATGGGAAATTGAAACTTGAAGCATGAGATAAACTAACTTTTCATAAAATCATCTTTGGGCATGAATTGAACTAAATTACTAAGGAAAGACATGATTTAAACTCATCTTGAACATGTGCAACTTCAAAAAAAGGGGAAAACTCATATTGTTAATCAAAGTAAGGTTTTTTTGGGCTCAATGGTTGGAAGAGACCCATGGATTAACACCCATATACCTGAAGTAGAAGTTTTGGAGAAATTACATTAAAGTTGTTCTTAACCTTGAGAAACCTAGCTGCTTGGGAAAGATGTAGAAATTGTTTTCTCTTAATTATATTTAGTAAATTGATGTTATTGGTAGGACTTCTCTCTATACAAGTCGTACTTTGTATACAACTGGATACCACCCTCTCATATCCTGGATAGAACCTCAAGGGGTCAACACTGATATCCATACGACTGGGTTTATACGACTCATACCCTCATTACGACCAATGGGATCAAGTCACACCTACAACAGAATGTTTAACATGCTATACTGACTTAGGTATGAGTCCAACATAGGACTCGTACGCTGGGGTACGATTAAGGATCATGAGTTCTATGCTGCACCGAGACGGAAAAAGATACGGGGTATTACACCATATCTCCTCTCTGGCACATCCTTTGGTAAAGGATTTTTAAGATGTTAATATCTCCTCTCCGACATATCCTTAGATAAATGATTCTTAAGATGTCACATTTTATATTAGTAAAAGCTAGTGTTTTTAGTATTTTCAATATTTCTACATTGGTACCAATGTTTTGTGAAGTATATGATATGAGGATGTAAGGCTCACAATCAACTAGAATGAGTGTTTCCATATCTAACCAATATAGTAACTAAGTAAGCCATTAATCCACTCAATATTTACAACCATCCATGAAATCCAACATAAACCATAAGCCAATAGAGTAAAGTGCTTCAAATATATAACTGATACCACATTAGGTTTTTTCATTAAACAAGATACTACTAATTTCAGATATATTAGGCCAACAATAACATATAAGATCCCACATGGTTATACATAGAAAATAATATTTCAAATTCACCAAGTACATCAATATAGGCCCCCACATGTGAACAATATAATAATTTATCCATTTTCATGATTATTCCCCACACTCTTAACATGCTTTTGTATTAATATTATGTAACAACTTGGGAGTACACCCTGGATGCCACACGGTGCTTACGGTCCTATGAGACCACAAGCTAACCCATGAGCTGGTACCTACTCAGAGTACTGAATAAAATTGATAAACAACATATGTAGAATTATAACTGAAATGCCATAAGGTTTTAATAATTGAAATCAATACTCATTAAATAAATGATAATCATAACTGAAAACTTACCAACTGTTAATACTAGTCTAAAAACGTCTAAACTGTCTGACTGTGGAGTTGATGGGACAAGCCCCCAACTAACTCCGACCGACTAAATAACTAAACTACTGAAATAACTGAATAGATGATAACTCATTATCGAAGGAAGAGGACTCGCCATCGCTGTTATTGCTAATGCACTAGAAAATCCAAGTACGATCGGGAATCCAAGTGTCTAAACCTATGATATAAGACATCATAAGGCAAGAAAAGAGTATGCGGTCAGTACTTTTGAATGTACTAGTATGCTAAATAAGGTTAGGCTGATATGCATTGGTTCATGTTCATGAGTAATAACTGACTATATATATAGCAAGAGGTACGGAGTAAGAATACATGAAACCTATAAAAGACTCCAAAAGTATGACTACATATAGAACAAATACTGAAGTAGCCTATAAACTGAGATACTAAAATCTGATAGTTATATGACTGGTAAACTTTATACTATGGTCAAGCAAGTATAAACTGAGTTTTGAGCTGAGTACTGAAATGAAAACTATGGGAGCTTTCATCTAACCGACATGCCACAATATAACTTATTGGGGTCCAACCTGTAACCCCTAAGTGTGTTAGTACTGTGCCATGGGTTACTAATAAGGGTTGGGTCAACCCTAATTTGGTAGGAAGACTCGTGACATATATATATATGTACGTCAACCCTAAGCAGGCAAGAAGGCATTAACCTACACTGGGTACGTAATTTTATAACTCAGTGATAGCTACTAAGGGTCACACCCTAAACTGGAAGGAATGCCCCCATCCCTGGGTTCGTTCGATGCCAAATCCTACTCTCAACAGAAATGACACTTATCACTAGATTGGGCTAAGCTTGACTGAACTCGCCTTGATCGTGTTAACTGACTGAGTATCACTGCTTATGACATAATTGGGACCTTACTATAACTACTGACGACTAAGTAAAATAGCTAAATTTTGGGTATTAGAACCTATAGGACTCGATATAACTGACAATAGGGCCATACTAAAATTTAAAGGCATAGCAAATAGTCATAATTCAACTCTTACTCATCTAGACATTTTATTAAACACTTGAAAGGCATAACCTTGAACATGGAAATGGACAATATCTTAACATATCATGATTTTAACATTCAATTTATAATTTAGGAGTTCAACAAGATACATACATAAATCAACATATGCATTGGTTTATTCCACATGAAATTCATATATTCATAACTTGACACCCAAACAACAACATATACATGTACATAATACGATCTAAATTATACTAACTCATAACTTAAACTTTGAAAAAAGTTCTTAAACTCCAAGGGTTGGAAGGAACCAAAGGATGAATACTTAACATACCTTAATAGTTGAATTCATGTGGATTATTGGCGATTGCTTGAAGCTTCAACTTGGAATTGAAGAAACTAGGGCTTTGTTCTTAAGAGAATATGTGAAAAGAAGAATGAATTTCCCCTTTTGGATCCTTAATTTTGTGTTATGGGCCACTTAGGTGAGGGAAAAATACCTAAATACCCTTAATAACACAGATTTAAAATATTGAATGGGGCCACTCATCGCGACGCGACCCCTGGCCGAGTCAAGCAGCTATTGCGGTGTGACCCCTGGCTGAGTTAAGCAGCCATTGTGGTGCGACCCTGAGCTTTGGTCAACTAACCCTCATGGCGTGGCCCTAGCGTGACCGTTTACTATTTTGGACGTCCAAACTCGCCCTTATGTTGGTCCAAAAACTCTAAAACTTACCCGAGATGAGCTATAAGTAACCCTAATCATGAATCATCTTGGAAATTAGCATGTTAATGTTGGAAAGGTCAAATTAAAATTTATCGAATTTTAGAGGCCAAAATAAGACTAAGACTCTATCACTTAGCTAAATTGTCTAAGTCTTGGACCCTTTTAACATGCAATACAAGGCTGAAATAGACTATAATCTTATGGGGCTTTATAATATCTCCCATACAGGAACATTCATCCTCAAATAAGACCTATTAAGCTGAGAGATACTGAGGTACTAGGATTACATATTGAATATGCATGACTAAAACGTGACCATATGACTTAGCTTGAAATATGGTGACTGACTGAACTGATTCGTAAATGCTTAAATGACATAAGAATGTTATGCAACTGGAAATGAATATGAATTAGAATTAATCTAAGGAAGAAGATTACCTTAGGCTGAGTCTTAGTTTATAGAAAATATATTAGGGTACTGGGTTCGCATGTCTACTTCTGCTTCCCAAGTGGCTCCCTCAACGGATTGGTTTGGCCAAAAAACCTTGACCAAGGAAATTTCTTTGTTCCTTAGTCAGGAAATCTGACGGTTAAGGATTTTGACTGGAACTTCTTCGTAAGAGAGACTATTCTGAACATCTACACTTTCTAAAGGGACTACCACCACTTGGTCACCAATATACTTCTTTAGCAAAGAGACATAAAATACTGGGTGCACTAATGCTAAGTCTGCAGGCAACTAAAGTTCACAGTCTACCTTTTTGTAACGACTTAGAATTCTGTAAGGGCTAACATACCAGAGACTAAACTTCCCCTTCTTACCAAACCTCTTTACCTCCTTCATAGGAGAGATTTTCAAATAAACTAAGTCATCAATCTCAAACTCAAAGTCTCTCCTCCTCACATCAGAATAGGATTTCTATCAGCTTTGGGTTGTCTTAAGACTTACCCTAATCAACTGAACCTTCTCTAAGGCATAAAATACTAAATAGGGCCCTATCAACACGATCTCCCCTACCTCAAACCAACTAATAGGAGATTTACACCTCCTTCCATAAATACCATCAAATGAAGAAATCTGAATACTGGAATGATAGTTATTATTATATGCGAACTCAATCAAAGGTAAGTGATCATCCCAGCTACCTTTAAAATCAAGGACGTACGCTCTCAATATGTCTTCTAGGGTTTGAATGGTCCTCTCTGCTTAACCATCCATCTGAGGGTGAAAGGTTGTACTCAAGTAAACTTGGGTACCAAGACCCTTCTGGAAGGCTTTCCAAAAGTGAGAGGTAAATTGAGTACCTCTATCAGAAATGATGGACAATGAAATACCATGCAACCTAATCAACTCTCTAAGGTAGAGCTTAGCATAATCATTAGCTAAATAGGAAGTATGGACTAGTAAAAAATAAGTCAACTCGGTAATCCTGTCGATAATGACCCAAATCGAATCATGCTGATAATGAGTATGAGAAAAACCCATCATAAAGTCCATGTTCACTTTTTCTCACTTCCAAGTGGTGATACTGAACTCCTACATAGAACCACTAGGATTTTGGTGCTTAATCTTAACCTGATGGAAAGTAGAGCACTTGGCTACAAACTCTGCAATGTCCTTTTTTATCCCACTCCACCAATAGATTTCCCGTAAATCGCAGTACATCTTAGTGGCCCCTGGATGAATAGAGTAACGCACACCATGCGCTTCAGCAAGAATCTACTACTTCAGGTTATCTATAATAGCACACACAGTATACCCTAGCAACGCAACACACCATCTTTCCCTGGGATAAAACCTCTACTTTTTTTTATCTCTGACAAACTCCTTCAACCTAACCAAACTAGAATCCATATCCTACTTTTCTTTTACTTTAGCAACCAAAGAAGATTTTGAACTATTTTGCGCCTACACACTAACCCCGGCTAAGTCAACCAGACGGACGCATAGTCTGGCAAGCTAATGAACTAACTAAGCTTGCTTCTTCTTATCATTTTTAATGTGAGCAACGTTACTCATAGACAACCTACTGAGGGTATCTGCCACTACATTGGCCTTGCCCGAATAATACAGAATACTCATGTCCAAGTCTTTTATTAATTCTAACCATCTCTTCTGGCTCAAGTTCAAATTTTTCTACGAGAATACATACCGTAAGCTCTTGTGATCTGTGAACACATCAACATGCACCCCATATAAATAATGCCTCTAAATTCTTAAGGCAAACACAACAGGTGCTAGTTTGAAATCATGGGTAGGGTAATTTTTTTCATGAGGTTTAAGTTGTCTGGAGTCATAGGTTATAACCTTACCCTTCTGCATCAAAACACACCCCAAACTAGCTCTGGAAGAATCACAGTATACAACAAACCCATCTGAACCATTCGGTAATGTTAAGACTGGGGTTGTGGTGAGTTGAGCCTTCAGCTCCTGAAAACTTTTCTAACAAGCATCTAACCACTGGAACTTAACTTTTTTGAGTCAATCTGGAAATGGGGGACGCATTAAATGAAAACCCTCCAACAAACCGTCAAGAAGAGCCAGCTAAACCTAAGAAACTCCTAATATCTAACGGAGAGATAGGTCTAGGCTAGTTTCTTACTGCTTCAGTCTTTTGAGTATCAACTCTAATGCCATCACTTGAAACAATATGACCAAGAAAATATACTGACCTAAGCCAAAATTTACACTTGCTAAATTTAGTGAACAACTGATGGGCTCTAAGAGTTTTTAAAACTATTCTGAGGTAGTCTGCATGATCGTTCTTGTTATGTTAATGAACCAGAATGACATCGATGAAGACTATGACGAACATATCCAAGTACTAATTGAACACTCAGTTCATCAAGTCCATAAAGGTTGTTGGGTCATTTGTGAAATTGAAGAACATGACTAGAAACTCAAAGTGATGGTATCAAGTTTGGAAAGCTATTTTTGGAATGTCGCACTCTCTTGCTATGAGCTGATAATAGCCGGATTTGAGATCTATCTTAGAAAAGTAACTGTCACCTTGAAGTTGGTCAAACAAGTCATCTATTGCAGGAAATGGGCATTTATTCTTAATTGTGACTTTGTTCAACTGACGTAGTCGATGCACATCCTAAGGGAATCATCTTTCTTACACACGAATAGGACTAGTGCACCCCACGAAGAAATGCTGGGCCTGATGAATCCCTTATCTATGAGGTATTTCAACTACTCTTTCAACTCTTTGAGTTTGGCTGGAGCCATTCTGTATGGCAGAATAGAAATAGGCTAAGTATCCGGATAAAGGTCTATTCCGAAGTCAATTTTCCTTTTAGGAGAAACTCTGGAAAGATCTTCAAGGAACACATCTAGAAATTCACTTGCTACTGGAACTGACTCAAGATTGGGAGTCTCAAAACTAGAGTCTTTAACTCGCACAAGATGATAGACATATCCCTTGGATATCATTTTTCTCGCTCAAAGGTATGAAACAAGTTAACCCCTAGGCGCTATGGTACTACCCCTCCACTCAAGGACTGGTTTATTTGGGAACTTGAAATAGACAATTTTGTCCCTACAATCAACTGAAGTATAGCATGAATGAAGCCTGTCCATGATGAGAATAGCGTCAAAATTAGTCATCTCTAATTTCGCAAGATCAACTAAAGTGACTTTCTGGGATATTATAGCCAGAAAGTTACTATATACTTGCTTGGCTACAATAGACACACCTACATGGGTAGACACTGAGAAAGGCTCTATTAAGGTTTTGGGACTGACTTCGAAGTTGACCGCTATATAAGGGGTTACAAAAGTAAGTAAAGCTTTAGGGCCAAGCAAAGCATAAACATGTAAATGAAAGACCTACAATGTACCAGTAACCACATCAAAGAAACTTTCCTGATCTTGTCGAGACTGAAGTTCATAGATCATGCTTGGGTGTTTCCTATTGGTGGCACTGAAAGCGGTGCGCTGCTGACATGGGTGATCGAACTGAATTGGGGGACAATTGTACTGACTCTAAGGACCTGCCTAAGAACATTTTTTGATTCTATGACCTATCTTGCCATACCCAAAGTATACATCATTACCAGCTTTGCAAATGACCTGATGGCTCCTACCACATTTCTAGCAAAGAGGATTTGTTCGAGCATTATTGACACTGCCCTGAGACTTAGAGCCTGGTGTCTTATTCTTTGTTGTCATTCCTGAATTTGGGCATTGATAAAATATCCAAAGACGGAGCTGGGATTAAAGATTTTAGGAGAAATAGGGGATGGTTACCCCCCTCTGACTTCGGCTGGGTAAAATTAAAGCTACCTATTCTATCCCTTTTGTTCTCCCCCTCTCTCTCTTTAATGTTTTCCTTCTCTATCTACTATGCATGGCCATCAATCTAGACAAGTCTATCTCTTTGATCAACATTACGGTGCTACACTCCTTGACCATACTATTAGTTACCCCAGACACAAACTTGCTCACCCTAAACCTATTATCAGCTACTACATGAGGGGCATACCTGGCTAGTAGAGTAAACTTGAGGGAATACACTTTCACACTCATGCTGCCCTATTCCAGATTAATAAATTCTAACACCTTAGTCTCCCTCAACTCCAATGGGAAGAATTTATCTAATAATCTAGTAGCAAACTCCTCCTATTTTATGGGTCCAGCCTTTGTGTCCCTATCCCCTTTATACTACTTAAACTAAGTATGAGCTACATCTTGTAACTGGTAAGCAACTAGTTCAGCACTTTCACTAGAAGTCACCCCCATAATGTCTGTTACCTTCTGTACCATGTCTAGGAATTCCTGTAGATCCTCTTTAGACTTGGATCCTGAAAATAAAGGAGGGTTCATTCAGGTAAAGTCTTGAATACTGGAAACAACAGGATTGGCCACTGGGTAGGACTGAACAACAACTGGCCAAATATTTTGGGCTGCTACGGAGTAAGCTAGAGTGGTTAATTCAGTTCTTAACTCTCGATAACAAATATGCTTATTCAGGGTATCTTCCTGAATGGGCGAAGGTGTTAGCTGGTTTTCAGTTTTTTCTCTGTTAGTCTTTCTGGAAGACATATTTTGTAAACGAAAGGAAATATTGAATTAGATAGTTTAACTCAAGATCCTGCTCATTCATATGACATAAATACTGAAAGAAGGGAAATATTTCCTCAAATGTCTTGTAGCCTCTTTCCCATAAGTGAGACGTGCTACACATCTATGCATAAGACTCTACTCGACAGGGCTTTTAGACTCCATAAAGTGTTTTAAAACCTTAAGCTCTGATACCAAGTTTGTAATGACCCGAGAGTACACCCTGGACGTCACACGGTGCTTACGGTCCCATGAGACCATAAGCTTACCCATGATCTGGTAACTGCTGTGAGCACTGAATAAAACTGATAAACAACATATGCAAAATTTCAACTAAAATGCCATAAGGTTTTAATAATTAAAATTAATACTGATAATCAAAATTGAAAACTGCCCAACTGTTTGTACTAGTCTGAAAGCCTTAAAACTATCTGACGGTGGAGTTAATAGGAAAAGCCCCCAACTAACTTCGACCGGCTAAATAACTGAACTACTGACATAACTAAATAGAAGATAACTCGTCCTCGAAGGAAGAGGACTCACCACGGCTGCTACTACTGATACACTGGAAAATCTAAGTATGATAAAAAATCTAAGCATCTGAACCTATGATATAAGACATCATAGCTCAACAAAAGAGTATGTGGTTGGTACTTTTAAATGTACTAATATGCTAAATAAAGTTAGGCTGATATGCACGTTTTTCATATTCATGAGTAATAACTGGCTGAATATATAGCATGAGGTATGGAGTAAGAATGTATGAAAACTATAAAGACTGCAGATGCATGACTACGCATAAAACAAGTACTGAAGTAGCTTATAAACTGAGATACTAAATTTGATAGTTGTGCAATTGGTAAACTATTTACTATGGTCAAGCACGACTGAACTGAGTTCTGAGCTGAAACGGAAATGGAAACTATAGGAGCTTTCATCTCGACATGCCCCAATATAACTGATTGGGGTCCAACCTGTAACCCCCAGTTGGAAAAGTGTCAGTATCGTGCCACGGGTTACTAATAATGGCTGGGTCAACCCTAATCTGGTAGGAAAACTCATGAGATATATATATATATGTCAGCCTTAAGCTGGCAGAAAGACATATTAACCTATGTTGGCTACGTAGTTCTGTAACTCAAGGACTACTACTAAGGGTCACACCCTAAACTTGTAGGAATGTCCCCATCCCTGGGTTCGCTCGATGCTGAATCCTACTCCCAACTGAAATGACTCTGACCACTAGACTGGGCTAAGCTTAACTGAACTCGCCTTAATCGTGTTAACTGACTGAGTATCACTACTCATGATACAATTGGGACTTATCTATAACTACTGAAAACTAAGTAAAACAGCTAAATTTCTGGTATTATAACCACCATGACTCGATATCATTGACAATAGGACCATACCATAAATTTAATGGCATAGTAAATAGTCTCAATTCAACTCTTACTCATCTAGATATTTTATCAAACACTTGAAAGGCATAACCTTGTACATAGGAATGAATAACATGCTAACATATCATGATTTCGATATTCAATTCATAATTTAAGAGTTGAACAAGATACTTACATAAATCAGCATACACATTGGTTTATTCCATATGAAATTCATATATTCATAACTTGACACCCAAATTACAACACATACATAGACATAATACGATCTAAATCATGTGAACTAATAACTTATGATTTGAAAAGGTTCTTAGACTTCAAGGGTTGGAAGGGACCCAAGGATGAACACTTAACATACCTTAATAGTTGAATTCATATGGATTGTTGGCGGTTACTTAAAGCTTGAACATAGACTTGAAGAAACTAGGGCTTTGTTCTTGAGAGAATATGTGATAAGAAGAGTGAATTTACCCCTTTTGGATCCTTAATTTCGTATTATAGGCCACTTGTGTGAGGGAAAAAAACAAATGCCCTTGATGACATGGATTTAAAATATTAAACGGGGCCACCCATCGCATTGCGACCCCTGGCTAGGTCAAGCAGCTATTGCGGCACAACCCCTGGCTGGGTCAAGCAGTCATCGCGGCACGACCTTGAGCCTGGGTCAACTAACCCTCGTGGCGCAGACCTATCGTGACCCCCTACTATTTTGGACGTACAAACTCACCCTTACGTTGGTTCAAAAAATTTGAAACTCACCCGAGATGACCTATAAGTAACTCTGATCATGAATCAACTTGAAAATTGGCATTCTAAGGCCGGGAAGGTCAAATTAAAATTCATCGAAGTTGATAGGCCAAAATAAGACTAAGCCTCTAGCACTTAGCTAAATTGTCTAAGTCTTGGACCCCTTTAACAAGCAATACAAGGCTGAAATGGACTAGAATCTTACGGTGTCTTACACATTAACTACCCAGCCTAATCTAAAGAAAGTTAAGTCGTAACCTACCTCTAATGTCAAAAACCAGTCCACAAACCTTTATTCCACCCGAGCGGACTCAAAATCAACTAAAACTTGAAAATATAAAATTTATGCATCCAAAGAAAATCAACGATATCCATATTATCTATTTTCAAGTCAGGATCAAAATAGACCCTCGAAAAGAGTTTTCAAAAAAGTGCAAAAATCATAATTTTATCTTTGAAATATGTTCCACATATTTTTAGGATTCTACAGCTAAAAAGTCAAGCGACAATGAGTTAAAAATGAGGTCCAAGTTAAAGAAAAATCATGTTTAAACTTTACCAACAAAATCTCCAAAAATCCTTTTTGTAATTAAGAATCAAAAGCTGTTTTGAAGATTAAATTGAGATAAAACTAATAATTATAAGATTAGAAACTTAACCAAGTGAAAACGGGCTTTGATTCGAAGAAATATAAGTTTTAGGCCTTCCGGGCCAAAATTCCCAATTTTTCATTTTAATTCGAGTTAAAGCAAGAATTAGATGCTAGAATTGGAGTAAAGTAGTTGAAATAAGTGTTTAGAAGCTTACCCAATCTTAGGAATTGAAGAAATTTCTCAAAAGTGTGAAACCCTAAGCTCCAAGTCTCAAATTAACAATGAAAAAAAATGGTGAAACATGGGTATAGGGTCAAAGTTTCTGTGGACCCCTCGGGATTCATCCTGAATCCCTTCAATGCAAACGAACTATGCTATCCTATCAATACAATACTCCAGATTCAATGACGATATTAGATTTTCGAAAAAACATCATTTTTACAGAGTTGACTCCCGAGATCCAATTTCACAATATTTCAAACTGTGGGTTGAAATGAGATTTAAAAGTCATAAAGTCGCACCAACCATGCTACCACCCTAGAATTGATGTTCCAGGTCTGCTAGCGTTGTCAGTTTATCCATCCGACACACAGATCAATAAATGTTGACCGAAGTCAACTATAAGGCTTTTGAAGCCACCAAAAATCATAATATCGCATAAATCACAACGAAACACATTGAGAACCGTGCCAAGCATTCCCACACCCCAAAAATATCACAACGCAACCACGGAAAGGAATAAATGGTCAAATCACACAGAAATAAATATTTCACATAAATCATCAAAATGAAGTCGTTACACCAAAGAGGTATGAAACCCCCACTATTAATGCAAAATACAATGTACACTGTTCTTCAAACTTGTGTGGCATCCGAAACTTTCAAATCCTGAATTTGCCTCTGATTTACTTTGTTACAAAATTCTCAAAAAATAAATTTTACATATTTAATAAAATTACTTAGTGTATATATAGAATTGAAATTAAAATTACTGAGTTCTCGAAAAGCTACACCACCGCGAATATGCCCCTGGATGCTGTATGTACTTGATTTTCTTCAAAAAGTCATGAGAACTTCAAATGGAACTGTTTAGAAATTGTAGTTATATAGATGGAGGAACTACTATGAACGTGTACAGAAGAAATTTTGCACAGTATCACCCAAGGTAAGCAACAATTGGATTCTCCTTTTGTGAGTGCTTTTTATCATCAAGCTGGCCAAGACATATATTTATTTTATTATTGACAAACATATATAAATAAAGGACCACAAAAGAATAAAGAGAAATCCACCGTAGCATTAGATTTGCTTGAGGAAAAGCTGAGATGTTCCTTTATTCGAATATATTCCTTATTTTCCTTTTAATTAACCATTAGTATGCATTTGTTCATAAAAACTGTAATATTTGAATTTATACTTAAAAAAAGATATAAAAGTTAAAGGTATATTTAAAGAGTTAATACATAAAAATGACCCTAAACTTGACCTCAAATTATAACTTTGACCTTAAACTTTGACAGTGCACAAATATGACCTTTAACTATTCAAAACTGCACAAATATAACCTCCAATCCTACGTGGCAAAACGCATGTTCAATATGCAAAACTGGGCGCGGCCAGCTTAAAATCTAAGGGCATAATACATAAATATGACCTTAAACTTTGACAGCGCACAAATATGACCTTTAACTATTTAAAACTGCACAAATATGACATTTAAATGACTTTTCACTATTATTTTTTTATTATTTTTTGGCTCAAAGATGAAAATGGCATCTAATTTCTTTTGTTGTTGCGGAGATTTATTAATTATGTGGGTCAGCCTCATACGAAAAAATCACGCAGGTATGTATATATATTATAAAGCAGAGGGCGAATTTAAGTTATATAATATATCTAAATATAATTTATTTAACTATTAAATTAAAGATAAAACTATAATAATAATAATAATAATAATAATAATAATAATAATATTAATAAAATTATAGTTTTAATAAAACGTTATTAAATTAACATAATTAAGGATAGTAGTAGCAGTATATTAAATTAACATTATCAAATTAATGTTATTACAATGTTATTAAATTAACGTTATTAAAACATTATTAAATTAATGCAGGGGCGGACCTACGTGGTTGCCATGGGGTACACCCGAACCCCTTCAGTAAATAAATTACTTTATATATATAAGGTAGAAAATTTATATTTATATACGTATATTAATGTTGAACCACATGAAACAAGGCACTTAGATAGTCCAGTGGTGTTATTTTCTCTTTTTGGATGCTTCCTTCAGCCTACTGCGCAGGTTCGATTTTTTAATTAAAAAAAAAACTTAGGTGTTGCAACTATAGAAATAAAAAAAAAAAAATAATAATAATAATAATAAAAACGACGTCTTTTTAGCACAAAAAGCAAAACTTTGACAGTGCACAAATATGACCTTTAACTATTCAAAACTACACAACTATGACCTCCTCCAAGTCAGCCCTTTTAACGATGTGGCACCGTGTGATTGGATTATCTTTCCACGTAGGCGCGAGTGAAACTCACGCATGGGGTTGCAAAATTGGAGGTCATATTTGTTCAGGTTTTGAATAGTTAAAGGTCTTATTTGTGCACTATCAAAGTTTAAGGTCAAAATTATAATTTGGTGTCAAGTTTAGGGTCATTTTTATGTATTAACTCATATTTAAATGGGCACAATACATAAACGTGTCATTGAACTTGGTCTCAGATTACATCTATAACCTCTAACTTTGAGAGTGCATAAGTAGGCGGTTGAACTTGTATAAAGTTGAACAAATAGACACATATGTCCTATGTGGTGTCCTACGTGACCAATTCTTCTCCTATATGGCATCCTATGATATTATGCCACATAGAACGTATATGTCTACTTGTTCAACTTTATACAAGTTTAAATGTCTACTTATGTACACACAAAGTAGAAGATTATAAATGAGATTTGAGGTCATGTTAAAGGGCATGTTTATGTATTATGCCTATTTGGATGTGCACATAACTTTAAAAACTTAGTAAAAGTGATTTGATATATATAGAATATTTAAGGATGAAAAATGTGAAGCACTAATGAAAAGGAGAAGCATACCTGAGTGTCGTAAGTATCAGATTCGTTGCTTATTTTCTTGGAAAAAAATTCACTTGAAAATTCTATTCAAAAATTCTCTTTTCAAAAAATTTTAAAAGTCAATCCAATATATAACCAAATATTATTTTGAAAGAAAAATAAAAGAAATAAGTTCTTTGGACAAACGAATCCATAAATTTGATGTACAATATACGTGGATGAAAAATGTAAAATAATTAATCATAGTATATGATTATTATCAAGGGAGAAGGACAAAATGGCCAATCGGACCAAAGTATTTCCACCAAAATAGCTCTGGAATTCAAATTTCATTTCTTAGCCATTTTGGTAGTTTACGCAGCTTTCTTTGACTTTCTCTTTTTTTAAAAAAAAAAATAAAATTTGATGATTTTGTATTTTCCTACTCCTTTTAAAAAAAAAAAAAAAAAAAACTTTCTATTAATTTTTAATTTCAGTAAACATCATCATGAACATAAACCCACAATTGACTTTCTTCTCCAATTAATCATGAATACCAATTAAATTTTTTTCATTTGCTCATTCATGCAAACAACAACTCCAATTGAAATTGAGTTTTGTTTGAAATTGGGTGTATTTTGAGGTTTCAGGCTCGAAATTTTTTTCTTGCAGCTCTTTATATTTTAAAAAAAATATATATTTTTTCTTAATTGTATTATTGTGGAACAATAGAATACATGTCTACATATATACAACATAATATAATAGTGATATAAATATTTTTATACCAGAATGATATAGTTTCTACGTACATCATGTACTACACACATCATAGACAAAAAAATATCATATACTATACCATATTGATACAATCATTATACCATAGCGATAAAATCCCTATAATCATATTGATACACCCCCTATATCATATTGGTATTTATTTAGATACATCTTATATACAATTATTATACAATTTCTGTACACATTTTATACATACAGAAATTTTATACAATAATGATACAGTTTCTATACACCTTATATATATAGTTTCTATACATATTTTATACAGAAATTATACAATTTTATACACATTTAATACAATAATTATATAGTTTCTATACAAAATTTATACATATACAGATTTTATAGAACAATGATACAGTTTCTATATACCATAAAGTTTTTATACACATTCTATACAACCTTTAGCTGCAAATATTATTTGAATGTGTATTTTATACATCAACTATAAATTTCTATAGACATTTTATACAATTTTTTTCTATATATATATTTTATACATATATATATATTTTATAGAACTATATAATTTCTATATACATATATATATATATAAATCTTATATAGATACATATTTATATAACAATTATATCTTTTTTATATAATTATATTTAATTATTATTTTTTTGTAATAAAAAAATAAAATATTTTTCAGCTAAAAATTTTGTAGAAAAAAAAATATAAATAACATAAATACCAATCCTTTTGGAAGTAATTACACTCTCTCTCATTTTTTTAATTACTTTACCCTCTCTTCTTATTAATATACATAATATAGCTGACATATACATAGTATTCTGTGTATATGTTTAGATTTTTGTAATATATTTAGGAAATTGAGATTTTTTATAATATTAAAAACATAAATTGTGTATTTGTGTAATTTTTAAAAGAAAAAAAGAAGTAAAGCGTCGAATGACCAAGGAAAGGACCGAAAATAGCCCAATGAACAAAGGAAAGGACTGAAGATCCCCAATAATCATAAAGTGACATTTCTTTTGTCGATTAATTATCATGTGTCCATATGCTCAAATTTAAACTATTATTTTTTAAAAAGGTTATAGAATTTCTTTTTTCCTATTATCAAATCATGGCCTCATAATATGCCGATTATCAAATCACGGCCTCGTAATATATATGCTGATTAGGCATCAGCTTTCTTGAAGTTTGTGCACTGAGAAGACAAAAAGCAAATTGTCCAAAGTAGTGAAGTAATTTTAATGACAAAGGGGTCCCTCTTCTCCTATTCACCCCACATACGCAATCCCCATGAAGATTTGCCGTCTTTCCTTCTCTAAACTTAAAAAACCCTAGTCACCATAAACTAGATCCAGTCAACAACCATATATGTTCATTTATATGCTTCAATTTCTTTTTAAACTTTTAATTTATTTACTGAGAACATAATTAAAGATAACTTTAACAACAGATAATCAATCTAAAAGCTTCATATGACATCAACTAATGATCCGGAGGATGAAAAAATCAAATCCCATGGTCATCACATGATATAGGGTTAGCAAACCATTTTTTAACAATAAAATTCATTAAATAAATTCAAAAACTCAATTTTAGTAAACATGGACGAGACAAAAACTCCAGGCAAACGTTAGATATTTTGTTTGTGTGTAGTAATAACTAAAGAAAAGGGCAATTCACTAATGGATTCATAAAACAACAACGATTGATATATATGTTCAAGACACAACAAATGATTTATATCTATGACTTTATATCTGTATATACTAATATAGTATTAAAATGTCTCATGCGCTATACAAGTACAAAACAGAAAAAGGGGGGGAATTAATTAAGGCTCGCTAAGAATGGTGACGATAACAACAAGGCTTATGGTAACAAACTTGTGACGAAGAAGACAAGTAGTATTAATGGTGAATACCCGTTTTCTGCAGGGACATAAAAAACAAGCAATCACCTGCCGTTACAAACTCTCATAATATTCTTCAAGCTTCCATTCTTCTGATATAGTCTTTAACTCCATGTATTCCTTTAATAATTACCTGTTTGATATAGGATTTGGACCACTAGGAACTTCATGAGCAGCAGCACCATATTCTGCCTCGTGATGATTTTTCGGGATTTTTCTTGGATACAACCTCATTGTAGCTCTAGTAGTACTAGTAGTAGTAAAAGAAGATGAATACTTAGGATCTGAATTCTTGAAAGCATCATCATTAGAATGGACAAGGATGAGGAAAATGAAGAAAAGGGTAATGAAATAAAAGAAAGTTTGACAGATAAATGAGGGTTTCAATGTTGCCATGCAATAATCTGATAGAAAAAATAACACCCCCCAAGAGTCCACCAGAGATCAATATCCATCAACTACTCAAACACCCACCAAAATAATAGTAATGGAAATTAAGCTAGGGAGAACAAGAAAAGAGACAAGGGAGGAGAAATTTCAGCTTAGAGGGGAAAAGCTAAATAGAGAGGTTTATTTATTAAAATTCGATGCACACATTTGTTCAGGGAGAACAAAAGAACCTACTTATCCTGCAAGTATATATGAAATGAAAGGTACTAGCTTGGCCCAACACATTGGCTTTGCTGTCCCTCCCCTTTATACCTCTATTCACCAAAAAGATTACTCCCGGAGTTGAATCTAAGATTTAAGGTATTTTTCATATTCAATAAAATAGAATTTAGGATTTAAAGTTTGTGAATTTTTTACATTAAACAAAATAGTAATTACACGGATTTGAATCCACAATCAAGAGATCAATAAAATTTTTATAAGTTCCTCTAGTCCACTAGACCAACAAGGTACTAGAGACGATTTGGTAAAAGAGATATTTTGTAAACTTAATTAAAAAAAGAGACATTATTTCTTTTTTTTTTATTTATTTTGAACGTTTCGAGAGAATTTGTGGGTCATGGATCCATTTGTAAATTTCAAAAATTATTGTCACCCCTTATGTATTTTTGAAATATTTTTCATCACTCACTTTTTCTTAAAATATCCTTCAATTAATTTTCTCTCTTTTCACGTTCTTTCATTTTTTTCTTCAAACCCTAAATCTTTTCATTAGATTTATCTTCTTCTCGAATCTCCAAACTCTGCATTTGTAATTATAAAATATAAAAACTTTCAATTTCAGGTATTTTGAAATCCATATTGATATATTTTTTTAATATTTTATTTTTTGGACAAGATGAAAATCAATGATTTTTTCCTTAAAAACATTTCATCTTTTTCAATTTTCGATTATTTTTTCTATTCTCATCGAAAAGAACTCTATATCTGATAATAAGGTCATCATCACTTCAGTCATTGTTATGCATATGCTTTTAAATTGTTTACTATTGTTCTTAAAGCTCTTGTTTTTGGGGTATAAATTCTGACTTCATTAGTTACAATATTATAAAGTCGCACACCCCTTTTTTTGTTTCTTGATGAATGTGGTAGGAAGCATTAGAAGAATATGTTGTCCAACCTCAACATAAGTAGTATCCTCATTTTCTATAGCATGAGATCTTTAAAATGTCAATAATAATATCCGAAGTGAGAGAATATGAAAAATCTGAAAACAAAAATGTATTAAAACGCAACGAAAATAATTTTTATTTGCTTCTACTATACACACAAAACCTCGTGCATAATCTCTCAACCTCGATTTTTATCAATTTTCAACGTCATTATATCATTATTTTTTCATTTAATTATTGAAATATCTATCATAAACCATTTGTTATTAATCGGCCACATGATATATAGAAACTAGACTACTATATGAAGTATATAAATCACCCAACTACATCATTTATCAATAATCAATCAGTCACTTGATATATAGAGCAAATTAGATTAGTATTTGGTTAAAAGAAAAAATTAATTAACTAATTAACTAAAATAAAATAAATAATTTAAAATTATTTGAATATGATAGTAATATTTTATTATATTAAATGAGAGTTTTCATCAATTGATGGCATGATCTAATAAGTTTGTAAATAAATAATTATCATATAAAAAATTTTCACAAAATAAGATAGTAATAAATTAAATGAATTTTAATTAAATAAATTTATGGATAAGTTTTTTTTCTTCACCTTATACGTCTTAAAAGGACAACAATTAGGTAAATTAAATAGGATAACTTCAAATTCTAAATTGATAAATGTATACGAAATTGCCCATTCACCTTATTGCTTAATGCATATAAATAATGCATAATTATTGATTAAAAAACACATATTTTCAACTGCATAGTATAGATCATACTAGTGATTTATCATGTACGTAAAGAATGATCTAGATGTTACTATATTCTATAATCGATCTTTATAGTTTCGTGTTAGACCTTCTCCTTGTATGACCTAAAAGGACTATAATTTTAAATAAGTTACAGCTAGGGCTTCCTAAAATTCACAAATACAAAACATTCAATAGATAGTAGACTATGTTAATGGCATATTATCTGCTGATGTCATTTTTGATTAAATATATTATCTAGTATATTATAGATTATTCTATGCATCGATACAGGACTGTTAAACAAGTATACTATTGGCCAATTAAATATATTAACAAGTAAGATAGGATTAAAAATGAAGAAAATAAAATAAAATAAAATAAAATCATTCAAATAATGCAAAACAACTATATTGCAATATATAAGAGTCCACAACAATTGGACACATGATATAATGAGTAAGGAAAAGTAATGCTTGTGAATGTTCTTAATAAGTAATGTTTGAGAACAAGTCGTCCTTCTCAAAATATATGTTTGTTCCGAGTCATTAATTTTCATTATCATTTGCTCTTACTTATACTACATGATCATGTGTTCAATTGTTGTGTACTCTTATATGATGTGATGTAGTTGTATACAATACTTGAATGATTTTAGTTAATTTTATTTTATTTTCTTTTATTTTCTCCCTTTTTAGTCCTATCTTACTTGTTCATATATTTAGTCGGTCGATCGTAGATTTGTTTAACAGGATGTATCGATTAATAGACTAATCTATAATATACAGATATATAATAGACCTAAATGTCTATTACAAATCAGAAAAATAATATATACAAGATATCATTAGAGGTCTAGCATCAACTATATAAATATATTGACGGGCCTCTATTTGACTAAAAATAAATTAAGTTAAATTAAATTAGTTAATGTCATTCAAGCATTTCAAAACAACCAAATCACATTATATTAGAGTACGCAATAATTAGACACATGATCAATTGAGTATAGGTAAGAGTAATGATAGTAAGAACCAATTACTCAGAACAACCATATGCTTTGAGAAGGACTACTTGTTCTTAAACATTACTTGTCATAAGAACACTCACAAATATCACTCTTCCTTATTAGATTATGTGTTCAATTGTTGTGGACTATTATATGTTGTGCCTTAGTTATTTTGCATCGCTTGTGAATTATTTTATTTTATTCCTTCTCTTTAATCCTATTATAGTGATTTAGGATAATTGCATGCCTCAAATATCAATTAATCATATTCAAAAGTGATATAGACTCATAATTGATGTAGGTAAATAGTTTTACATTGTTTGTGTGGTGTTAATTGACCTGCTTTAATTTAAATTAATTTAATTTTTTTATTATTAGTCATAATTTTAACTTATTCATATATTCAATTGGTCGATCGCAGACCTTCACATTTGTCAAGTATTGATACGCATAATAATTTATAATATATTGTATGATTTATTATACTAATAATGATATCAGTAGATGATAAACCATAAGGATAGTCTACTATGCATTGAAAGTTCTAAGCTTATCGATTTTAGGAAGATCGTTTTAATGAATTTGTAGATCTAAAATAATCTTATAGAGTTTATGGATTACAGAAGAAAAATTCCTCTCCTATTCATCGTGTAACTAATGACTAAGTTGTTTGAATCGTAACTTAAGACCTCGCTCTTCATTATGCTTGCAATTATGTCATTGCAACTTCATTCTCCGTTCTACATTATGTTTATAACCATATTGGTGTATGAACCATTGCAACAAAGAAAAATTGACATTGTCTCCTTAGAAACGAATTTTTAAATTTAATATTTCGGAGTCTCCTCCCATTCACCCAAAAAATCACCATCAATAACTACATATTCTATAATAGACATGATATACATAGATGATAGTATTGAACAGAATCAAGTAGTAGTTTATGATCCTAGACTTAATAGATTGTAGTCGTCTTCTTCTTACTAGATTTTATACAGTACATGATATCACTTTTTCAATGACCACCAAATTAATGCAACAGATTAGATCTTTAGAATAAGCGAAGGAGTGTTGGAATATTGCTATTGAGCCTAGAATCGATTTCACAAAATGTGAATGATTTTCAAGATTTTTCAATGAAAATGGATGAAAATATTAGGATAAAAATATGAGAAGTAGCTTAAAACAATGAAGTTCGTAACACTTTTCGATGGATGATGAAAAAATCAATGAAAAAAGTACTAAAAAATGGCCAAAAAATTACTGAAAAATTATAAAATAATGGCTGGTAGTCGAGCTTCATTAAGAAACTTTAATTTTTTTTAAAAAAAGTTAAATATCTAATATTTATATTTTTGAATATGGTCTAAAGTGTAGTTTCTAAAATATAGGGGTTGAAGTGGGGTGAAACTAAAATTCACGTTTTTAAACTTGTGTGCCAGGGTTGGCAATTTTTTCATGGTCTCATTAGGGTGTCTTTTTTTTCAAATTTTTAAGACTAGTGTCTCTTTGTCAAAATAAGTTTGGCAAAATATCTATTTTATAAACTCTCCCAATATACTATGTGCATGGATTCCCAATTTATAATTTTTATATATTTAATAAATTTTTGTATATAAATACTAGATTCGCATGAAAGTTACTGAATTTTCGAAAACCCCACCGAGCACCCTCGATCCGCCCCTGCATATATGATATATAATCTTAGCAATCTTTAATTAAGTTTTCTAACAAATTAATTAGAGTACTTAATGAGTTTAAAACTTTAATAACGGGAGAACGGTTACTCTATCATAAGGGTGACTCAAGGGTACACTAATAAAACATTTGTTTTAATTATAAATTTTGAGCCCTCAAAAATTTTAATAGTAAATTTTATGATTTCAACTTCACTTGAAATAATAATGAATATTTTGAAATATATTTTAAAAGAATTATCTAAAAAAAAAAAAAAAGAAAGAAAAAACTATAGAATTTTTATCAGAAATATTTTATAGCTTTGAATTAAACAACTCAAGCTCATGTTAATAAATAAAGTTTTAACAACAACTTCCAAGTTAATATATTCCAAACAAATGACCAACATTTTATTAACTAGAATTAATTTTTATTTTTATTAATAATCATATTAATATGTGAAGTTAAAGGTTATGTGTCTTTTAAAAATACTAGTTTATGTGTACGTGCTTCACACGTGTACCTCAATTTAGTGAGTTTAATTTTATAAAGTCATTCAAGATATAATAAACATGACAGTCTTTCAAAATATTTATTGTATTTTTTATTAGTTGCCATCTTCGGTCTTCACATTAGGTTTGCTTTAAAAAATTATCCAATTCTATGAAAACGTAGAAATTAATCAATCGAAAAACATGTAATAATAATATATTACAAAGAAGAGTATATTATCTTTAGTCCTTCCTTGAGTCATTCTCCTTCACCTCCTCTCTCTTTCTTTAATCCTCCCAATCTCTTCTTTCAACTTCTCCAATTTCATATCAACACAAGAATTATTTTATTTGGATTCTTTAGGCTTGTCAGCTTCTGAAGAATCTTCCTCAACTAATCTGTTCAACCCAATCAATTTCTCAACTTCATTAGCTAATGTTTAATTTTTAATATATTGGGAAGATTCCTCGAAAGATATTTTTGTCAGCTAATATTTATATTCAGGATTTTATAGTAGTAGGCAGATAGATTAAACTAAATTTATAATGAATATCGTACTTGATCTGCTTTCAAACTTAATTAGTAAGCCTAAAATTGGATATAACCCTAAATTTATATATTCATCATTCAAATAAAAGTATTGCATATCAAGATTCAACACTTATTATAACCTTATACTTAGAACTCAACTAATAAGTTTAATTAAAGATTCAACTAAAATAACAACAAAATAGTCAAATAACTTGATCAAAATAAAGTCATAATTAAACAAAGGAAGAAGAAAAGAAAAGAGATGAACCTTTGATATTTTTGACTACTTCATTCGGTGGAGGCATACTTATTTTCTTTTAAATTTTTATCACAAATTTTCTACTGAAAGAAAAACATGAAAAATTATGAAAAAAGTAGAACCCGTTTTCAGTTTTTGATTATTTAATCATATTTATATATAATCTTTAAAGTTATTAACTAAAAGGAATAAAGAAAGATGAAGAAGATGATAATAATGAATACACAGACACACAAAAAAATAACTTGAATTATAACAAAATAAGAAGAAAAAATAGAAGTAGAGCTATGTTCCTTGTAAATTTTGATCCAAAATATTACTTAAATAAAATTTTAAAAATTCTTTTCCTATATAAGATAAAATTATAAGTGATTTAAAAGTGTTAAATATTATGAATTCTTACCTAGATTAAACAACCAAATCAAAAGAAGTTATAACAAAAATTAATTGTGACCAAAACTTTTATCCAAAACGATACATACGTGACGAAAAAATGCCAAAATAGTAATACCAATTAATTAAAGTTTTTAAGAATTTAATCAAGATACAATTTTTAAATGATTTAAAATTCCTAAATTTTAAGTATATAATTTAAATAAGGAAATATTTAAGAATTATAAGTTATAATTTTTTTCTAAAATAGTAAAAAGACGATTTTGTGTATTGCAGAGTTTTTTAATGAAGGAAAAAAAAGTTCAAATCATTTTTCTAAGGTCTTCACACTTTTAATATATTATTGTAACACCCCATAGCATTCCTGACTTGATACCACTCTTAGTTACATGCATAGGGAACTTAAAGCCTGAAAATTTTTGAAGTGTTGAAACACTTAGTCATATTTTAAGTCCTTAACTTCAATAATTTTTAAATTAATTATTCTAACCCTGAGATGTGGATTTTTTAGTTGATTTATGTTCAGGGGTGTAAAGGGCATGTTTTGGGGAAGTTTCAAATTTTTCGGACAAGGATTGGGGCACGTTTGGATTTCATTTTCCAGAACCTCACCGCAATTGCACTGCGTTGCAATGAGTATAGCAATGGAGGTTTTATCGCGTTGCGGTAATGTCCAATTCGGCGTTCTAGTTGTAAACTCAAATTATAGAAGGGAAGTCCTATCTTTTCCCATGACCCCAGATCGTGATAACAGTAGATTAAGTCATCATTAGGGCATTATATGCCAAAGGTTACTCAAGTTTCCTTCAAAACTAAACCCTAAGTTTTCTCGAAAGATCAAGAATTCAACCTTTAAGTTGAAGATTTAAAAAAAGAGCTAAGATTAGGGTTCCAATCTTCAAAATAAGGAACTTAAGGTATGCGGGACTACCCTAAACTCCATGGGCATAAGTTTTCTTATTTTTATCAAGTTTTAAAGATCTATAATATTGTTTACAAGAAATATTTGATATTGTTTCGAAAAGCATGGATCATGGAATCATTTTGATGAAAGTATATGTTTATCTTAAACTATTTTCACAAAATTTAAATGTAACTATGTATAAATGTTTTTATTTGTAATAAAAAGTTTGATTGAGAGCATGAATGATATAAGCTCCCTCTTCTTTCATCATATCTTTGATTTTATGTGTTGTGGATTGTTTAAGAGCATGAATTTATTAAAGATAATTAGAGAGTGAAATATTTACTAATGATCATGGAATGATACAGTTTGTGACATGTTGAGAGGGTGTTTTTGAAAGGTAAACATTTATATCAAATTAACAATTTCTATGGGTTTTGAATACTGCAAACATAATATGACCTCCTTATTATTGTACTATGCAGAGAAGAGTGCTCTTGATGCAAAGTTAAATGAAAATCTACTGCATAACTCCCCCTCAGTTTTTGTTTAAAAACTATAGGTGGTCATTAATATGACGATAAGTGAAAAAGGGCTATAGATATGTTATGATATAATTTGAATGACTTGCAAGTCAGGGTATGACGATTCCCGATGATGACATGCCCTTAACAGAATAAGTATTAAATGATTTGAAAATTTGAGGCATGATTTTGAAGCACTAAAATTTGGGCTTAAGAGAGTTGGTTAGTTACCTGAAGAAGGTGTTTGAGTGGAAGGGATCATCACCAAAAATTGTAGTTTCCGATATGGGAATTATGATATACTATCCTACATAGGTGCATAATTAGGACATCTCATATGGTGTACTCACATGAGGGGTATCACCAATCTTTATGAACTCTAATCCTTGCGGTAAACTTGGATTGAAGGCTTGACCTTCAAGTCAAGGGCGGATTCCATATAGCTTGTGGAATTACAGATTTGTAGGGTGTACCAACTAGCTCAGAAGAATAACAAAGAGTGAGTTAGAGTTGTCAAGAATTGTTTTGAAGTACACTAAAATATGCCCATGTATTTTTACTTTTGTTTTGTTCAGTGTTACTATGATACGCTCTCACCTATATTGTATAAAAATATGCTATTTTAGGTTGTTTTACATACCAGTACATTTATATTGACCCTCTATATTTCAGGATCTGAGGCACAGTCCTAGGGTCCCGCTAAGCAGTAGATTGGGTTTTTAGGAGTTTTCAGTTGGAGTGCCTCCCTTATTTAGGAAGGCTTTATTTGTGGGACATTGTCATTTGATTTTAGTTCATGGTCCGACTGGGGACCTTGTCTCAGTTTTCATATAGATATTTTTTTCGTATTGTTAGAGATTTTCCAAACTGGTGTTAGATGTTCTTAGATATTTATAAGTTCATATTCGTATTGCTCAGTTGAAATAAAAGAACAACCATGATTCTATTTTTCTAGGTTTTTCCGCATTTCTTTATAGTATATGAATTGTGTATATGATTTCCAATTAGAAAAGGGCGCTTGGGCCTTCATGATTTGGAATATTCATCGCGGCCAGGGCCTCAATTCAGGTTATGACAAACTTGGTATCAGAGTATGGTTCATGGTCCTAGGGTATCTGCAAAATTGAGTTGGGTAGAGTCCTATTTATGGGTGTATAGTGTGCTACACTTATAAGAAAAAAGCTAATAGGATTTTAGGAATGTCTCTCTTTCTTTCATGATTTAGTTCGTGCTATAGAGTCTGAATATTCTCTAACCAATGATTTCCTATATTTCAAAAATTAATCATGCCTCCCCGTAGATCCAATGAACATAATACTCAAGCTGATGATATCTACCCTACTCATGGGATGCGTACCCATAATAGAGCTCGGACCCCAGAGCCTGTTTCCACTCTCAGAGTTTTTCTAGCACAAACTAGTCCACTTAGCACTCCTTGGACTAGTGTTAACCATCCCCAATCTTCTCAGAGAGAAGTTTTGAGTGCTGAGTTTCGATAGTCCATCCATTAATTGCTCAGCTGGTGGCCTCTCAGACCCGTCGGTCTGAAGATGTGGGTTCTATGTCTGATTCATCTGAACTTACTCGGGTTGGCCAATTCATAAGGCTAAACCTACCCACCTTTGAAGGAACAAAGGTTGAGGAAGACCCCTAAGGATTCATTGATGAAATAGAGAAATTTTTTATAGTTAAACATGCTAATGAAGTTGAAGGAGTTGAGTTGACAGCCTATCCGTTAAAAGACGTAGCAAACTAGTGGTATAATAAGTGGGAGAATTTGAAGGGTGATGATGCTGAACCTTTTTTGTGGGGTGAGTTAGTAGAAGCTTTCTTAGACCATTTCTTTCTCCAGGAACTTAGAGAGGCAATGTCTGGAGAATTTTCGAATCTGAAACAAGGCAAGATGAGTGTTAGGAGTATGCATTAAAGTTCACTCAGCTGTCTCATTATGCTCCAGAGTTAGTGGACAACATGAGGGCTCGCATGAAGAAGTTTTTATTTAGTCTCTCAAATGAGTTAATGCTAGAATGTAAAGGGGCTATGATAAATAAAGACATGGAATTCTCAGGTTATTAGTGCATACACAATAGGTAAAATAGCAGAAGAAGAGGCTAGCTAAGGTAAGGGAAAAAGAAAGGCAAGCTAAGGGATCTAGGTCTACAGATCAGAATAACAGTCAGCACCAAGATGGTAATTAGGGAAATAGGTGGTCTAAAAAGAAGTTTTAAAGCAATGTTAGTCTTCAGCAAGTGAACCTATGCCTAGGACTTTGGGTAAATAGAGGTTTTAGTTAAGAGATAGGCCTAGAGCTTAGGGCACTCAGTCCCAAGAGAGTGTGATTCATCCTTTTAGGTCACACCCTTATTGTGGTAATTGTGGAAAGAATTACCCAGGGAGCTACTTTTTCAGTGATAAAGTGTGTCATGTGTGTGTTCAGCCTGGGTATCTTCAGAGAGACTGTCCCTCAGCTAGAAAGGATGCGAGACTTTGCCAGAGGTTGTTATTGGGATATTATAGATTTTCTCCCGTGATGTGTGTGTATTACTTGATCCAGGGTCGACCTTGTCTTATGTGACCCCTTACGTGGCAGTTAGTTTTTATTTTGAACTTGAAATCATTCCGGGATGCTTTTTTATTTCCACTCTTGTTGGTGCCTCTATTGTGGCTAGGAGAGTTTATAGGAATTATGTTTTATCTATTTTTCATCGTAATACTATGGATGATCTTGATGAACTGGAAATGATTGATTTTGATTCCATTCTGGGAATAGACTGGCTCCATTTATGCTATGCTACACTAGACTGTAGAACTAGGAAAGTCACCTTTTCTTTTCCTAATAAGCCATTGATAGAATGAGAGGGATATTTTCTAGCCCCTAGGGGGAAGTTCATCTCTTATCTTAGGTCCTAAGAACATATATCAAAGGGTTTACTATACTACCTTGTCCGGTTCAAATATTCCAGTACTGAAAGTCCTGCGGCCTTTATGGACCTAATGAATAGGGTGTTTCATAAATTTTTAGAGATGTTTGTCATAGTATTTATCGATGACATCCTGATTTAATCTAAGAATAAGGAGGATCATGCCAATCACCTCTGAATCATCCTTCAAACCCTTTGAGATCATGAGTTGTATTCAAATTTTCCAAGTGTGGATTCTTTCTTAGTGCTATTACTTTCTTGGGGCACATTATTTCTAGTGAAGGGATTAAGGTTGACCCCTAAAAAGTTGAGGTAGTGAGAAAATGGCCAAGACCCATGACTCCAACCAATAACTGGAGCTTCTTGTGTTTGGCAGGGTATTACAGGAGACTGTAAAAAGGTTTTCCTCCATAGATGTTTCCTTTATGAGATTATCTCAGAAAAAGGTAAAATTCTTGTGGTCTTACTCTTGTGAGAATAGTTTGGAGAAACTGAAGGATACGTTGACTACCGCACCAGTTTTGACCATTCTTGAGGGTACAAAGGGCTTTGTTGTGTACTGTGATGCATCTTGAGTGCGAATTGGGTGTATGCTTATATAGCATGGTAAGGGGGTGGCCTATGCATCTAGGTAACTAAAGGTACATGAAAGGAACTATCCTACCCAAGACTTAGAATTGGCAGCGGTGGTATTCACACTAAAGATTTGGTGTCATTACTTTATTGGGTGCATGTTGATATATTTAATGACCACAAAATTTTGCAGTATGTTTTTACGCAGAAAGAACTGAATCTCAGGCAGAGGCAGTGGTTGAAATTACTGAAGGATTATGATATGAGCTTGCATTATCATCCGGGCAAGGCCAATGCCCTTAGTAGGTTGTCTATGGGCAGTCTCTCTCATGTACAGAAAGGAAAATGGAATATGGTGAGAGATATTTATTATCTTGCAAATTTGGGAGTTCGATTCCCGGATTCTGAAGATGGATGAGTGTTCATGCACAAGGTAGCTAAATCCTCCCTATGTGCAGAAGTTAAGAAGAAACAGGTTGAGGACGCCATTTTGTGAAGACTAAGAAATATGTTGGTCAACAAAAGGTAATGGCTTATAAAATTGGTGGTGATGGGATTTTAAGGTATCAAGGTAGATTGTGTGTGCCGAATATGGATGGGTTGCGAGAAAGAATTCTTGGTGAAGCTCACACTTCCAGGTAGGTGGTTCGCCCCGGTTCTACTAAAATATATCATGATCTGAAGGCTATTTACGGATGGAGTAATATGATAAAAGATATTGCTAACTTTGTGGCTAAGTGTTTGAATTGTCAACAAGTTAAGGTTGAACATTTGAGACCAGGTGAGACTTCCCAAAAGATAGCTCTGCCTATGTAGAAGTGGGGATGATCAACATGGACTTCATTATGCGACTTCCAAGATCCCAAAAACAATATGACTCCATTTGGGTGATTGTAAATAGGATGACTAAGTCTCATTTTCTTCCAGTACGGACCAACTACTCGTGGGACGACTATGCTAAGTTGTATATTCGAGAGATAATTCATTTGCATAGGGATCCTATATCTATTGTATCCGACTGAGGTATGCAATTTTCTTCTCAGTTTTGCAGGTCTATTTAGAGAGGTTTAGGTACCCATGTAAACCTTAGTACTTCCTTTCACCCTCAAACTTATGGCAAGATAAAGCACACTATTCAGACCTTAGAAGATATGTTGAGGGTTTGCGTAATTGACTTCAAGGGTAGTTGGGTGGATTACTTGCCATTGATAGAATTCACCTCTAATAATAACTGCTATTCTAATATCCAAATAGCTCTCTTTAAATCCTTTTATGAGAGGATATGTAGGTCCCCAATTAGGTGGTATGAAGTGGGAAAAGCCTAATTATTTGGGCCTGAACTTGTTCATAAAGCAATAGAGAAGGTGAAGATCATTAGGGAGTGGCGTAAGACTACTCAGAGTCACCGAAAGTCTCATGCTGATGTAAAAATAAGGGAGTTAGAATTCAAAGTCGATGATTGGGTATTTCTAAAAGCCTCCCCTACGAAGGGAGTCATTCAATTTGGGAAAAAAGAAAAGCTTATTCCTCATTATATTGGAGCATACTAGATTGTGAAAAGGATCAGTGAAGTTGCACATGAGTTGGATTTGCCAGCAAGTTTGGCTTCTGTAACATTCGGTATTTCATATATACATATTGAAAAAGTATATTGGAGATTATTTCCTTGTGCTGCCTATAAAGGAGATCAATGTAAAATAATCATTGTCTTATGAAGAAGAACCCATTGCTATCTTGGATCACCAAGTTCGAAAGTTAAGAAGCAAGGAGACAGTGTCAGTTAAGGTGTTGCAAAAGAACAAAAAATATGAGAAAGCTACTTGGGATCGGAGGATGACATGCGCGCAAGGTACCCGTCTTTCTTTGAACCTTGGAAGACGACATGGAAGGTACAACTCCTATACTACTCTTTTCTTTCCATATAGTGCTTGAAATCATGTTTGTTATGTCTCGAGTCATCATTTGGGGATGAGTGATCCCAATTAGGGGGTAATGTAACACCTCGTAATATTCTCAAATTAATACCACTCTTAGTTTCATGCATAGGGAACTTAAAGCCTGAAATTTTTTGAAGTATTGAATGACTTAGTCATGTTTTAAGCCCTTAACTTAAAATATTTTTAAATTGATCTTTCGACCCCAAGACATGAATTTTTTAGTTGATTCATGTTCAGAAGTGTAAAAGGCATGTCTTGGAGAAGTTTTGTACTTTTTGGATGAGGATTGGGGAACGTTTGAATTTCATTTCCAAAACCTCACGACGATTGCACCGCGTCACTGTGAGTATAGTGATAGAGGTGTTATCGCACATGGTAATGGCTAATTCAGCGTTCCAGTTACAAACTCATATTACAAAAGGGCAGTCATGTCTTTTTCTATGACCCCAAATCATGATAACAATGCATTAAGTCGTTATTAGGGCATTATATGCGAAAGATTACTCAATTTTCCTCAAAAACTAAATCCCAAATATTCCCCTAAGATTAAGAATTCAACCTCTAAGTTTAAGATTTCAAGAAAAGAGTCAAGATTAGGGTTCCAATCTTCAAACAAAGGAAGTTAAGGTATGTGGGACTACCCTAAACTCTATGGACATAAGTTTTCTTATTTTTATCAAGTTTTGAACATTGTAATATTGTTTACAAGGAATGTTTGATATTGTTTCGAAAGACATGTATCATAGAATCATTTTCATCACAGTATATGTTTATGTAGAACTATTTTTCATGAAATTTAAATGTAACTATGTATGTATGATTTTTTTTTGTAATAAAGAGTTTGATTGAGAGCATGAATAATATAAAATCCCTCTCCTTTTATGATATCTTTGATTTCAAGTGTTGTGGATTGTTTAAACGCATGAAGTTCTTAAAGAAAACTAGAGAGTAAATTCCTTAGTAATGATCATGGAATGATATGATTTGTGACATGTTGAGAGGGTGTTTTTGAAGGGTAAACATTTATCATGTCAAGTTATCAATTTCCATGGGTTTTGAATATTGCTAACATGATATGACCACCTTATTATTGTACTATTGAGAAGAGAGTATTTTTTATGTAAACTCAAATAAAAATCTATTTCATAATGTCACTTGATGTTTAAAAACTATGGGTGGTCTTTAAAATGAGGATAAGTGGAAAAGAGCTATAGATGTGGTATGATGTGATTTGAATGACTTGCAAGTTAGGGTATACCCGGTGATGACATGCCTTTAACAAAAAAAGTATTAAATGTTTTGAAAATATGAAGCATGATTTTGAAGAACTAAAAGATGGGCTTAAGAGAGCTAGTTGGTTACTCGAAGAAGGCATTTGAATGGAAGGGCTCATCGCCGAAAACTATAGTTTTCGGTACGGGAATTATGATATGCTATCCAACATGGGAGGATAATTAAGACATCTCACATGGGGGGTGGGGGGTTCCTATGGTGTACTCACATGGGGGGTTTTACCAATCTTTATGATCTCCAATCCCTGTGACAAACTTAGATTAGAGTCTTCGCCACTGAGTCAAGGACGGATTCTATATATTCCATGGAATTATAGATTTGTAGGGTGTATCAACTAGCTCAGAAGAATAACAAAGAGTGAGTTAGAGTTGTCAAGAATTATTTTAAAGTGCACTAAAATATTCCCATGTATTTTTACTTATGTTTTGTTCACAGTTACTATGATATGCTCTGACCTATATTGTATAAAATATGCTATTTTAGGTTGTATCACATACTAGTACATTTGTATTGACCCCCTATATTTTAGAATCTGAGGCATAGTCCTGGGGTCCTGCTGAGCAGTATATTGGGTTGTCAGGAGTTTGCAGTTGGTAAGCCTCCCTTATTTTTGAAGGCCCTGTTTATGGGACATTGTCATTTGATTTTAGTCCATGGTCTGACAGGGGGCCTTGTCCCAATTTTCAGATAGATGTTTTCATGTTATTAGAGATTTCACAGAGTGGTGTTCGATGTTCTTGGATGTTTATGAGTTTATATTCGTATTTTTCATTTGAAATAACAGAACAACCATGATTCCGTTTTGCTAAGATTTTTTGCATTTCTTTATTGTATATGAATTTTGTATATGATTGCCAATTAGAAAAGGGCGCTCGGGCCTTCATGGTTCAGGATGCTTGTCGTGGCTAGGGCCTTGATTCAGGTCGTGACAATTATATATAATTATACATGGTATAGATTACACTAAAAATAACTAATACACAAGATAAAAAAAGACAACACTAAATTGGTACAATATTATTTTTGTATGTATGTCTATATATTTAAAGCATCTTATTAAAGTTTTACTTTAGAACACTAATTTTATTGAGACGTAAATGATAAATCGAGTCATCTAATAGATAATTACACATCATTATCTATTAGAAAAGGGGGAAAACCCCTAAAAATAAGATATAGTATCTGCTACAACAATTTTAAATGAATTGACAATGTTAATACCTTTTTACACGATTAATGTATAAGTGTGAGGATTCGTATCTATAACCGATTTCTACTCATTTGAACTGAAATGTAAATATTATTTTTTTGGTTTATATAATCAAATACAAACTTGATATTAATTACCTCATTTATATCACCTAGATCATTTTGTTTATCCACTAAATATTTCCACTAAATAATAATAGGGGTTGAGTACTACCATTTGGATCTTTCTCATTCAGTCTCCTATTCGTTTTTAACGAGGACTCAAACAAGTTTTTCAACTATTATACATTTACAATCTTACGCCAGTATGTCAATTTTGTGCGGGTGGGGTAGAGATTTAAACGTAGTGTTGGTGCATTTCAATATTGAAATAAAACTGCATGATAATTGATGGACATAAAAGTGAAGAAAGTAGTGTCATTATATTTTGATAACTCTTGAAACTCTTAATAATTTATTTATCCATTATCTACCATATTATTTTGTGCCTTTAATCTTATGAGTTAGTGGTAGAATATGGTCAAAAGTTTCTTGTAATATCTACTATTATTCTACATCTTTATGTATGTAACTCATATAACATATGAAACCCCTAAAACTTTCATATTCCTCACTTAATATCCACTACACCCTTATTTACTTGATTGAAGGATACTACACCTATATAAATGATATTTTCTTCTTGTGTTGAATAACATATGAAAAGAGATGAGTGGTAGTACATTGTGAGTGATAAGAAAAAGATGATAAGAGTAAATGCACCAGTGAAAGAGAGAGTTGAGACAAACAAAATATTCTAGGTCTTCAACTACATTCACTATACAAAGAGAATAAATATATTAGTGAAAGAAAGAGTTGAGAAAAAGAAAATATTCTAAGTCTTTAACTACATTCATTATACAAAAACAAAATTTTAATATGTTGAAGGAAGGTGTTTTTGTGATGGAGATTTGGACTCTTGAACTAATACAGAGTTGCTTGAGTTATGCATTGTTGATGAGTTGTTGCATCCTGGAGGGGACAAATCAAGAGATATACTACTGAATCTGTGCAGATTATGCCGCAATGGGCTTGAATCTTCTTAAAGAGAGCGAGATATCCACGTCTCATCCAAGAAGAAGATTACTTTATTTTTTTCCTTTTGTATTTTCAACTATAATTTAATTATTGTGGTATATTACACCAATACATAATATTCTGGTCATTGTTTTACTTTGCTGGTGATGGACTTAATTATCAAGAAGAGCAAGAAAGCAGAGGAGGATCGGCCTAGGATTAAGTGGGTTGGCTTGACGCCAGGTAGTGCGCTGGAGATAGATGACAAAGTGGCAGGATTGGGGCTGTGGGAGTGTAGGGGGACGTGGATGTTGTGTGGGATAGAGCTTCCAGTTACATCATGGAGACTACTAGAGAAGTGTTAGGTGTTTTGAGGAGTCGGCCAGGAAGGCATAAGAAGGACTAGTGGTGGAATAAAGAAGTTAAGAAGAAAGTGGAGATTAAGAAGGGGACGTATGTTAAGTTGATTGAGAGTAAAGATGCAGAGAAGAAGTGGCTGAATAGGGAGGTCTACAAAGTAGCAAGCAAAGAGGCTAAGCTAGCAGTTACGGTTGCTAAGATAGCAATATTTGAGAGCTTGTATGCGGGGTTAGAGGAGAAATCTGGGGAAAAGAGGTTGTATAGGCTTACTAAGGCTAGAGAGCGAAAGGGTCGGGACCTCAATCAAGTGAAGTGTATTAATACAGAGGATGGTAAAGTTCTAGTGAAGGATGTTCACATTAAGAAGAGATGATAGGAGTATTTTCATGGGCTTTTAAATGAGAAGAGGGAAAAAGACATTGAGTTAAGGGAGCTGGAGCACTCGAAAGAGAGCCGTGATTTCAGTTATTGTAGACATTTTAAGGTTGAGGAGGTCAGAGAGGCTATTCGTAGGATGCGGAGGGAAAGGGCGACAGGGACTGATGAGATTTCAGTGGATTTTTGGAAGTTTATAGGTGGGGTAGGTTTAAGGTGGTTTACTAATTTATTTAATAATAGATTTAAGACGGTGAGAATGCCTAAGGTTTGGAGGTAAAGTACGATGATTCCGCTATATAATAACAAGGGTGACATTCAGAGTTGCACCAACTATAGGGGTATCAAGATGCTGAGTCATACTATGAAGATTTGGGAGAGGGTGGTTGAGCCAAGCTTGAGGAGGATCGTGTCCATCTCGAAGAATCAGTTTAGTTTTATGCTTGGTCACTCATAGACAAAGAAAATCCACCTGGTGAGAAGATTGGTGGAGCAGTATAGGGAAAGAAAGAGTGATTTCCATATGGTGTTCATCGACCTAGAGAAGGTGTATGACAAAGTCCCTAAGGAGGTTTTTTGGAGATGCTTAGAGGTAAGAGGGTTCCTGATGGCATACATCAGAGCTATTAAAGACATGTACGATGGAGGGAAGACCTAGGTGAGAATGGTGGGAGGGGACTCAGAGTATTTTCTAGTAGAAATAGGGTTACATCAGGGTTTGAATCATAGTTTGTTTCTGTTTGAGTTGGTGATGGATGTGTTGATGTGGAGTATTCAAAGGAAGGTTCCTTGGTGTATTTTATTTGCGGATACTGTAGTACCGATTTATGAGATGCAAGGGGTGTGAACTAAAAATTAGAGGCTTGGAGGCAAACCCTTGAATCTAAGTGGTTCAGTTTGAGTGGGTCTAAGACAGAGTATATGGAATGAAGTATAGTGACTTGAGGCAGGAGGATGACGTGGTGGTGAGGTTGGATTTCAAGGATATTTGTAAGAGGGATAATTTTAAGTATCTTTGGGCTATGATTCAGGGGAATGGCGAGATTAATGAGGATGTCTCTAACCATATTGGAGCAGGTTGGATGAAGTGTAGGATCACCTCGGGAGTATTGTGTGATAAGAAGGTGCTCCAGAAGCTTAAAGGAAAATTCTATAGAGTGGCAGTCCGTCCAGCCATGCTGTATGGAGCAGAGTGTTGGCCAGTCAAAAACTCCCACATTCAAAAAGTGAAGGTGGCAAAAATAAGAATGTTGAATTAGATGTATGGGATTACTAGAGGGATAGAGTTAGTAGTGAGATTATCCGAGACAATGTGGGAGTGGCTTCGGTGGAGGACAAGATGCGGGAGGGAAGGTTGAGATGGTTTGGGCATGTGATGAGGAGGGGAACAGATTCCCCAGTTCATAGGTGTAAGAGGCTAGCATTAGATAGCTTTAGGGGGTAGAGAGGTAGGCTGAAGAAATACTGGAGGGAAGTGATTATATATGACATGGAGCAACTTCAGCTTACTGAGGACATGACCCTAGATAGGAAGGTGTGGAGATCACAGATAAGGGTAGAAGGCTAGGATGAGTGTGTGGGTTGTAGCAAGTAGTTAGAAGAGCTCATGTATAGCTGGGTTAGTAATCCTAGAACTATTTCCATAGGTAGGATCCCCTAGTCAGGAGTGTTTAGGTGTGGTGGGTGTCTTTGGTCTGTGAGTGTATGTTGCTACTAGGTGGGTGTCCTATTGGTATGGACTATGTATATTTTAGTCTCCCCAGACCCCACTTTGTAGGAATACACTGGGTTTGTTATTGTTGTTAAAAAGCAAATTATTATATATATATATATATATATATATATATTTAATATTACTTTTTAATTCAAACATCTTACGTGGCATGCATGTTTAAAATCACAAGATCGACTCAAAAGATATTTTGGTATATATTAAACTCTTTTCAATCCATATTGATTGTCATGTTTCATTTCTTGAGAGTCAATTTGACTAGTTTTCATCAGAGCTAAATTGGATTTGATTAGTCTAACATTTTAACTTGACAATTAAATATTCAAAAATTACATAAAAGTACTAGATTGTGATTCTTTCATATCAAATTAAAAATAATGTATTTTAAAATATTGATCAAAATATTAATTTAACTTTGGAAAGGTGAACTATGAAAAAGGTTTTGGGTTGGAGGGAGTACACCTCTTTGGTTAATACCTCAAACTTTAATAACTTTATTAAAACTCTTGAGCCTATCAAATTAAGACATACATATAATTTGCAAAATATATAGTTCTCTAATATACTCTCCTCACCCCTAAGAAAAGTGGCATTTTGACAAAAAAGAATTTTTCAAAATAAGTCTCACCTTAACAATTTAAGACAAAAATCAATATGTTTCTCCAATTATACTTTATATTAAAGGATTATTTTTTCTTCAAAATTCTTAATTCTCAAGAAATATCTAATAAATAAGGACAATTTATTAAATTACACCTCTTATTTATTACTTTTTGTAATAGGTGTGAAATAAGCCATATAATACTGAACTAAAGGGTTATACTAATTCAGTATTATCTGGCTTATTTTAAATCGAAGTCCACCCATCAACTAATCTCACCAATACAGGGTTATCATAAAGAGTATATCCCTTAAGAATTATACTACTTCCAAGGTTCAACCACTTGGCACTTCACTAGGTGTGATCTCATCATTTTTAAATAAAATATTATACTTAAAGAGAGAATGATTAATACATGATAGCATTCTTTACTGCATAATAGAATCATATGCCAGCAAAACATTAAAAACACTCTCTAAAGTCAACTTCGAAACCCTAACCCTAGAATACTGAGTTTGCTTATAGCCACCACGACCGTTGGGTAGACTCTGCTGAAGGTTGCTCAACATCAGATTCCTGAGCTCCAGCAAGGGTTGGGAATGTATTATGCTACTACTCTTCAACCTACTTTGTCAAAACCTATCCCAATACCTTTAACGCCTATCACATATTTGCATGGAGAACCAAGGGTGGTGCAGGAAGAGAAGGAGATTACATAGATGATAGTGAGTAAAGAGTTGAAATTTGTAGTGATTGGAAAATTTTCATATGGATGGCCTGGCATCCAAGATCTGAGAAAACTTATTCCAAAATAATGTGCATTGAAAGAAGATGTGAATATAGGACCGATATGTATTGATTAGGGCCACAAGGATTGAGGACTATATAAACTTGTTATCTAAACCTACTTTTTATATTACAGATCGTAATTGGAATTACCCAATGAGGACGTTTAAGTGGGATCCATTATTTGATCCAAATGAAAAAACTTCGATAGTAGTTGCATGGATTTCACTTCCATCAATTTTTTTTACCAAAAAGATAATTTTTTAATTTCTTTAGTAGTTGGAAAACCATTGCAAGTCAACATAGCTACAACAAATAAGACAAGACCTAGTTGTGTGCGTGTAAAGGTGGAAGTTGATCTACTAGGAGAATTTTCAAAGAGAATTAACATTGTGGTGAGGAAGAAATCAAGAGAAATTATAGAAAAATGGATTACTATCAAACATCTTCCTAATTATTGTAAGAATTATAAGTTGCTAGGACACAATGAAAAGGAGTGTTTCATCTTACATCCAGAGTTGTATTAAAAAAATGGTCAATTATCAGGAAAAGAGTCAAGTAAAAGACAAAGAGAAGGAGGGTCTAGAAAGAGGAAAAGAGTCAAAATACAAAGGCAAAGTACCATAATTTCAAGAAAAAAAAACAAAGGAATGGAGCTAGAAGAGGAACATATCCATATAGTGGAGCATACAAATAAAGATAGAATCAGAAGACAAGTCAGAGAATCAAGATGTAAAAATTTACAATAAATTTGATGTACTGGATATAGAAGATGAAATATCTGAAGAGGACATAGTGTATGATAAATGCAAAAGTTATACTGAGGACGTGTTTCAATAAACAGAACATAGATCAACAACAAAAAAAGATAATGGCAAGAAATATATGAAAGCTGATAATAACAAAGATGGAGATGGAGAATTAAATAAAGGTAATAAAAAGGAAGCTGACAAGGGGAGTGCAATAAATATGATGAAGGAAAAAGAAAGTGAAAAAAATGATAGTAGTGATAGAGAAGTAAAAGAAAAGAAGTAAGAAGAAAGAATCAACAATAGATAAACAAAGGGAAAGACAAAATCAAAAAAAGAGAGACAAGAAAACCACCTAATCCTACTGTGTCAGAAGGAAGAGGAGAAATACAGAAAGAATATAAATCAGAGGTAGAAAAATAGTTAAAATGATACAAGAAGATAATGGAGCAGATACAGATGAGGAAGATAATTTTCAAGAGAACATTCAGGAGGTAACAAAAAAAAGGGATTTATCTCTAAGACATAAAAGGGAACTTTAGAAAAAAAGAGGGGAAGAAACAATGGGCATATAAAGAAAAGGAAAACAAGGAGTAGCTCTGCCGAACCCATTAGTAGTAAATGATGTTGAAGAAAATATTGTTCTGGAACATAAGTTGAAATAATACTCAAGATTCGTTTGAGAGATAAATTGATCCTAAAAAGAAAAATCACTTTTCATATATTGCTTGGTTATAAAGAACCTTTCCAAGTGCCTCAAGAATACGAAGGTTATAAAAGAAGGTAGAGATTAGAAAATGCTTATGTAAATAGATGTGAAATTATTTGGGTGATTTGGAAGGTGAAATAGAATGGAGAAGTAAAGATGGACACTCACCAACAAGTTACTATTAAGTATAATCATATTTTAAGTAATAAGGGGATATATGTTACTATAGTTTATGTAGGATATAGTGCTATAGAGATGTTGGAGTTGTGGAAAGATCTAGGAGAGGTTACAGAAGACATAGCAAAGGCTTAGATTGTGGGTAGAGATTTTAATGTTATTCGTAATGATTTAAAAAAGCTGGGAGGGTTGGCAGTGACTCAACATGATATAATGAACTTTATGCAGTGTATAAATATGTATAAATCTAGTGAAATAAAGTTTACTGGTAGTTCATATACATGGGGAATGGTAGAGTTTAGGATGCATTTATTTTTAAAGGTTGGATAGAATTTTTGAGAATTGGGAGTTCATGAATGAATTTGCAGATTCAAAGGTTCAAAATGAATGAATGCTCCTTTATAGTTAACATGCTGTGTTACTCAAGATCCAGTCACTGGGAATTTCAAATTTCTAAAATTTTAGATCAAACAAAAGCAATTCAAAAAGAGAGTGGAAGAGAATTAAAAGACAGAACAAGGGGAGTGAGGACGATCCCCATTTCAAAACTTACATATCAAAATGAAAAATGTGAGAAAAGCTTTAGAAAAATAGAACAAAGAGATATTTGGAGATATATTGAAGAAGATAGCTACATAGGAAGATGTGGTAAAGATGAGAGAAGTTTAATTGGAGATTTATCTAATAGAAGAGAATAGGGCATAATTAATTAATGTTAAGGCAAAATTAGTAAAGATACAAAGGGTAAAATAAGAATATTGACAAACATAGCAAGCATGAAGTAGTTTATAGAGGGTGAGAAAAACACAAAATTCTTTCATGCACATGTGAAAGGCAGGAGGGGAAGACTGCAGATCCATAATATAAAGAAATAAGAAAGGACAAGTTATGGAAACTACTCATGAAATTGGAGAGGAAATAGTAAGGGTCTTTAAAAACAATTCACAGAAAGTGCGAGTAAAGAAGATTATTCTATGCTTCAGGTTATTCCAAGAATACTTACCTAGGGGAAAAATGATAAAATATTGGTGACTCCAACCTTTTAAGAGGTTAAAGATGCAATGTTTCGGTAAAATAAAGATAATGCTAGTGGGCCAGATGCTTTCCCTGGAGAGTTTTTCCTACACTTTTTGGATATAGTTGGGGAGGACGTATTATGGCTGTAATATCTTTTTTTTTGTGGAAGTGAACTGCCCAGGTATGTAACTCATACTAATTTGGTATTACTTCCTAAAAAAGAGCAGGCTACTAGATTTAATGATACGAGGCCCATAAGTCTTGAGTACATATGTTAATAAGGTTATATACAGGGTGATTTATGGAAGGATTGCAGAGGTCTTACCTTATATTATATCAAGAAACTAGTCGGCTTCATTAAGGGTAGAAGTATTACAGAAAATATGTTGCTAGCATAAGAAATTATGAGAGATATCAACAAGAGGGAAAAGTTTCAGAATATGAAGGTTAAACTTGATATGGCAAAAACTTACGATAGAGTTTCTTGGATTTATCTAACTAAGGTGATTAGAAAGTTTGGCTTTAATGAGAGAATTGTTGAAACAGTTTGGAGATTAGTGTCCAGTAATTGGTACTCAATGTTGGTGAATAGAAAGAATTATGGTTTTTGTAAATCATCAAGGTACTTGATGTAAGGTAACCCTTTTGTTGCCAACATTATTCATCATTGCAGTAGAAGTTTTAGCTAAGGGAAGACAGAGGTTTATAGGATATGGAATGCCCAAATAGAGTGAGAGAATAAATAATTTGTCTTATGTAGATAATATTATCTTATTTTGTTCAGGACATAAAGGATCTATAAAGAAGATGATGACGGTCCTTAGACAGTATGGGGATGTATCAGGTTAGTTGATAAATTTAGACAAGAGTTTCCTATACTTGCATGTAAAGGTGCCTATAAGAATATGCCATAGAATAAGAAGATGGACAAGAATTGGACAAGGAAAGTTACCTTCTAATTACTTGGGGTGTCCTATTTTTTATGGGAGCAAGAAAAAGTTTCACTTTGAGTGCCTAGTGAAGAAGTTCATACGCAAAATTATGCATTGGTAAAATAAGTTGTTATCTTTTGGAGGGAGGCATACTTTGATTAAACATGTTCTATAATATCTACCAATATATCTTATATCAGCCATGAATACCCCAAAAGGAGTAATTGATCAAATATATAAGATTACGATAAAAGTATTTTGATGAAGTATAGATGATCTCAAAGGAAGACATTGGGTAGGTTGGCAAACCTTAGGTCTACCTATGAAAGAAGGTGGATTGGGATGGATTAGGCTTTAGATCATTGCATCAAGTAGGTCATGCTTTATTTGACAAACTTTGGTCGAATTTTAGAACATCTACTAACTCATTGTGGAGTACTTCCATGTGGAATAAATATTGTATGAAATGGCATCTCATAATGGCTCAAGGATTTGGTTCCTCACATGTATGGAGAAAACTAATGAAAATCAGAGAGGTTGTGGAACATTGTATATGGTATCAAATTAGAGGAGGAAATTCAAGTTTTTGGTTTGATAATTGGACAAAATAAGGTGCTTTGTGCTATGTTGAGCAGACAAGCAAGGAGAAGAAGAGTCAGAGGTAAAAGATTTCAATATAGAAGAGAGATGGAATAATTAGAAGCTTTTTAGTTATATTTCAGAAAAGATGGTAGAGCACATAAAAGAGACACTTAGCCAGATGATAGTTGAAAGAGGGTCATATAAGCCATGGTCGATGGGGAATGCTAGTGGTCAGTTTACAGTGCAGCCAACTTGAAATATTATTAGAAATAAAAAGAGAAGCAGCAAAAATATGACATGATATAAGGGAAAAAGAAATCCTTTTAAGATTAATTTCTTCCTGTGCAAAGTGTATAAAGAAAGAATTGCTATAGATGATAACCTGAAGTGAATGAGAATTCCTATAGTATCAAAATATTGGTATTTTGAAGGTAGAAAGGAGGAGACCATAAAACATCTTTTTGTAACAACTCTTATAGCTCAATGACTATGGAAATTTTTGTCTCATTTTGCAGTTATAAAGATGGAACGAATAGAGCTTCATCAAGCAATCATGGAATGGTGGAACAAAGATGGAAATAACAAGCTGAGAAATATATATAATGCAGTTCCTGCACTAATCATTTTGGCGCTATGGAAGAGAAGGAATGGTATAAGACATGGAAAAGATGTGGGTTTTATTCACATAGTGCAACATGTTTTAACAGAAATCGATCAAATGGTTCAGCTATTATATTCTAGACTTAGAAGGACTGGAAGAGAATGAAGGTATGTAATAAAAGATAATGGAAGTCATAAGAAAAAAATATATCATCATTTAGTGACTTGGAAGACTCTAGAGAAAGGAAGATACGAGTATAGTACAGATAGAGCAAGTAGAGGAAACCCAGGTTTAGGTTCTTATAGTTTTGTCCTCAGGAATCATAATGGGATCTGGAGTATATAGAAAGATGACAAATCGGTAAGACTACTAACATAAAAGTAGAAGAAAGAGCAATTTAGCAGGCACTACTGCACAATCAAAGCAGAGGGATACAAGGATGTGTACTGGAAAATAACTCCTTAATAATGGTCACAATTATCACAGATGCATGGAAGGTACCATGGTAAATAGTAAAAATAATTAAAGATATTAATAAAAATATGAGAATGAAAGACGCTATAATTCAACATATCTTTAGGGAAAGGAACCATTAAGCAGATTATATAGCAAGTCAAGCAATTATACAATAAGAAATTATGTGCAACAATTTCAGTGAAGTACCATTAAAAGGGAAAAATGATAATCAACACAGACAAATCATAAACTCCAGCCATTAATTAAAAATAAAAAAAATCATCAGTCCTTAAGCATGCATTCATAAAGCAGAAAAGAGGAGAGCAACAAGACCAACAATATTAAAATTTACATCAGTGTTCACCCATGGAATAGGGTTTATAAAGATGCTAAGTTAGGTAGGATAAACTATGTTAGCCCACAAAATCAGTCATAAAAAACAAAGGAGTCTTCCGTCAGATCTAACTTAAAAGGAAGGAGGTCAACTATAGTTCGACATCTGCATTAGGAGACATATCTGGAACAAAGAAGGAAGGGCTATTAAGGAGTATTTGTGTGTGGGAAGAAAGGGAAAAGAAACTTACAGTGGGAAAAGCTTCAAACTCTAGACATGTACATCCTTTAGTTCCATATGAAAATAGAACAACCTCACCTATAAATAACAAAAAAAGAAATGAGAAGTAGTGTAAGGTGAGAAATTATAGAAGCAAAAGAGAGGATGCAGGACCTTGGATAGATGAAAGCTTTTGTGTGAGCAACACAACATTATCACCATCAGGAACCAAATTTAGGACCCAAAGAAGGAGGCGATAGAAATGGAGATTCACCGAGAACCAGCTGGGAGCATGACTAGGGAAGACCAAGAGTCTCTTTTGGAACCTTGGGGCAAGGTGGATAGAGAAAGACATTTTTATAGATGGTCGGGTCATATGTGTAACGGTCTTATCTCATACTTATTTCAATTTTTTTCTTTTTGTTTTATAAATTTGGGCCTATGGCTGGATCTTGATTTTTTATAAAAGGACTTCACAGTTCATAAAAAATTCATCAAAAAAAATGATTAATACATGCAATTTCCCTATCAAAAAGAAAAATATTATTTTTTGAAGCACATTCAAGCACATGATAAAGTTGTTACAACCCTCTCACATCACTTCTCTGAACCTCTCTTTTTTCTTCTCTATAGTTGTCACTTTTCACATCCTTACTCCTCTTAATATTTTTTCTCTTAAGTTTATAGGATTCATAATAAGTTCTAAGAATTTCTTGGGAAAATTTTGGAGATCCCTTTACCTCTTACTTCCAATTTTATGTATAAGGATTGGCCTTCTTGGATTTGTTTAGGCTCTGCTCAATATAATAACATTTATATGGGGAATTATGATTTTGGAAGAAAGAAAATCCCAAAACAATATTATAAGTATTTAATATGCTTACACCATAACATACCTTTTCTTGACACTCTCCTGGTGAAATGAGTATCGTTACTTGTTGATCAATCCAAAATCCTCATACATCTTGAATAAGATTTTGTATTGGATGTAAAGATAACCCAGGATATGTCATTATTTCATGGGATATGACATTGATAATACATTAATCATCAAGTACATGATGAGACCCGTAAGACAAAAAATAGTCACTTTTGTTCTAAAAATTCGCCTCTTTAGATAATGCACATCTTTAAACATTGAAATTACTCTACTCCCATCACCTATTGATCCTTCTACACCACCTTTAACCCCATTACCATATGGAGAACTAGTTACATTGGAATGAGGATAAGAAGTACAATATCTTGCATCCCAAGAAGTATAAAATATTCTTCGCATATGGTCCATATGATGTCTACGAATAGATTTCAGCCTCACATATATAATATATCAACTAGGATAGGAAGTACCACAAGATAAGTAAGGTATTACATCCTGACAAATTCCCCTTCTATAATAATCTTCCTCAAAGGGTTCATAAGTCTTATGGGAGAGAGCATCGTACCTCACACTATCTTCATCACTATGATATGTAATATGAGAACCAATATGCCCTTCATCTTCATTATTTGATTCTTCATAAGAAATTTATCCTACATCATGTTCATCATAAGAACCATAATCCACATCTATTTCACATTCATTTCTGATGTAGTAGTTGTCACCATTATATCCCTCACGATCACAATCATATCCTTCATAAGACTCGCCTTTAAATAATTCTAAACCTTTTCTACCTACAAAACTAGAAAACAAATTAGTAAGAAAAATCTAACGTCACTCATATATGGAGTCTCACCTAAATTTTAGGGCGTCCTCTTAAGAATTCTTATGAACTAGCTTTACTTAATCAATTCAAGGTCACCATCTTTGTGGTGGAATGGATTCTTGTGACTGTTGAATGAAGGAAAATTCAAATGATGCTAAAAGTACTTTAATCAAGAAAGTTATCTATGAATTACGACAAGTATTAGATTAAAGAGGCGTAAAAAATCTAGACAAAAAAATTGGCATAACAAATATAGAAGAAATTATATGTTGTTGCTTAATTTGAAGAATCAAAGAGATACTTTGATGTTTAGAAACAGTTAACAAGTAATAAAAGATGTTATTTAGTTTTTAAATAGTACAAAAATAAAAGAAAAATGAGTTTAGAAAAAGAAGTAGGAAGTTTGGACACATGAAAAATTTTTTGGGTCCCCAAAAACTAAGTCCACAAGCCTGATTTTTGCTTTCTCTCTGCATGTGTATCTCACTGGATGCAAGTGAGATTAAAGAAATGGGAGCTGCCTGGGCTCCATTAATCGGTGCTATGTCAGCTACATGAAAAATATTTTTTAAATTTTCTTCAAATTTTATTTTTCTAATTTTCATTAGTGGACCCACAAACACTTTGACCAACTTTGAATTAAAAAATTTGGATCAAAGTGTACCTTTTTATTTTTCTTCTTTAAGAACAACTTGAAGACTCCAAAAGTACCTAGAACACCAAGAGCATAGACTTAAAATTTAGGATTAGCTTCCCTTTAACGTAGGGAACAAACCTCAATAGTTTTTAAGCTACAATTTTAACCCGAAAATACATTTATTTTCTCAATCCTCAAGCTATGGAGAACTCCATGAACACTGAAAAATTTAACTCCAATAAAATATGCTTTGATTGACACAAAATATTTGATACGAGCTCCTTTCAACACCTCAAACAAACTCCCATAACTTTTAATCTTCAATTTCAAACTCCCCAAATTGAACCTACTTGAAATTTCTTCAAACCATGAAGAACACCATGAACACCAAAATTTACCCTTGTAAAAGTTAACTTGTTTGCCTTCAGATTTTATATCTATGTTTCAATTGACTAAGAAAAAAACCTCACTAAAATTGAACCTCCAATTTTGCCTTAATCAAGAAACCGAAATTACCTTCTTCAAGATTTTACAAACTCAATAACGGTGAAATTTCTAAATAACTCCAAATTTAACCAAATTTCAAATTCAAGCTTCCAAAATACTAGAGAAACACCAATCTAATACTAGAAATTCTAACAAAAACATGAATAGCATGTTTATTTTTGAATTTTTTAATTTTCTTAGAACTTTTAAATATATTAACCTAGACTTAAGAATTGATGGAACAACTCTTAATCCTATGCTCCGATACTAAGATAATAACAATCTCAATCAAGATGACTAAACTAGATTTCAAAAATTCAAAATTAAAAAACACAAATTGAAGCTAGAGGGATATATTAGAAAGAGGAATGATAATTGAACAAGGAAAAGCCTAAATGAATTTCCAAATAGAGGAAGGAAGAAGAGAACTCAAACAAATGTATGAGAAAACAAATTTAATCAATAACATAACAACTTAGTGATTTGTCAAGTGAAGAAGATAACATAAGAAATTTGGGAATCTACCCTAATCACTCATTCAAAGCTAATAATTGGAATTGAAACCAACCACTACCCTAACCAAGAGTAACCAATGGGTTTATTAAAGACAATTCATTCATCCAAAATTTTCGTATGAAAAATGCTAAGACATATATTTATAGTTTTTGCCTTTACCAAAATAGCTTATTACAAAAATAAACCAATAGTGAATATTATGGAAATAACCCACATGCCCTTCTTGATTGCCCATATGGCATCTTAATCTCTCATGGCCTTGTGTATTTATTACTTCATGACATTTTCGGGCCCCAAGTTATAATCCATATGTAGAAACCCTTTTTAATGTGCTCTAATCTAACCAAGCTCGTATCAGTTATGGGCCTAAGCTTATAAGAATACTATACCTAGGCCTTATAGTACAATAACCAATAATACTGTTACAAGTATCAACCCTATTATAAATACTGGCTAATATCCTCTCGAGGGATCAAGATAGTACATTGCTTGTTCACACATCTGATGTACCTAACACCCTTGTTCCATTCTCTATTTGTTCTTCATATATAATTTAAGTGAAAATGAAGTCATATGTGAATGTTCACTCTGAGATGTCCATCTTGACAATTTTTCTCAATAGCATGACCTGAGTAATCATCTCTTGATCAACCATAGGTCCATTAGTTCACCTAAAGAGACTTCACTCTATCACATGTCCTCTAAAGTATCTTACCCAATACAAATAGTTCCTTCATCCCTCAGTTGTAATGTCACTAGAGATCAAGGGACAAAATAACTTTATGTCAAACTCTGTCACACCTAACACATCCTATCAAACCCAAAAACAAAGTATTTTCTTTATAAATATTGTTTTTTAACTGCATAAATCTAGAGAGATTCTCCATCATATAAGATATGCCAATAGATTCTTTATTCTTTATCAATGATTTATTGCATTTTCTTTCTTTTATTTGTGCCTTTACTTTTTCTCCTACTTTTATTTTTTTATAAGGTCCATGATGTCACATAAATTACACATTGCAATGAGCTATAAAGTGGTCACCGAATAAAATATAGAACCCAACCAAGGTTAGGATCGATCCCATATCAATATGGCTAGGAGCTCGATTGATGAGGTTATTTAATCTATCATTTAGTTATTTCCATAAAAAGATTTTTATAACAAGTAATATTTATACATAGTGAGTAACCAAGTAACAAAATATTAATTAATGTTGTTCTAAATCAATTAGAGATGATCAACTAGGATTGTGTTCCTGATAATTTCACAACGTAGTAAGTGTGTAATACAAGTATCTATCCTGGTGCTTAGCATACGAGATCGATAAGATAGGTTCATCAACATGGATGGTTCTCTATAAATATGAATATTCTTAATTACCAGTTAGGTCTCTTAATCTTTGGATACTAACCCTTAACTTTGATCCTAAATTATCTCTTCCCGTAAAAGTTCAAGCTATTAGATATTGTTTGTAGCTTAAAATCTCTCTTATTACTTCCGTTTTCTCATCCTCTACCTCTACGGTTAAACTAGTACAAACTTAAGGTGAGTTATAACATTGCACACTATTAAAGTAATCAATACAAACTGAAGAACAACATATGCATAAACACCATTCAATAAACCCTAAGTATTTTTGCGTACTTTATTAATTAATCATGTTCCCTTAATTCTAGTTTTGGGATATAGCTACTCATAGTTGCAAAAACATAATATAATTTAGAGAAAAAAATGTAGCCATGAATTTACAAGAAGAATAGAATAAATCAAGAACCTCAACTATAATTAAAATTTGAATATGTTCTACAACCCTTAAAAGGGTATATATGAATTCACAAAAGATAATGGAGCACAACCTCAAAAATAAAAGTTAAGAGGAGTATTTATAGTTACAAAATAAATCCTATACTAAACAATATAGGACAAAAAAAGTAAGTAGTGACCATGAGTTATTGGGTTTTTTCCATGACCCCGAGTGATTTTGGTGAACGCTTGTTATCTTGTTTCCTGTTGGCTTGTGACACATCTAATGACGAATCATCATGAGTCCTGATGAGTTGTTTACTCAATCATTTCCATGAAGCTCACTTTGTCAATTTTCATCTCTTCTTCCAATGTTTACTCAGAACGAATGCATAGCGACCCATAAAGTCTCTTTATGACTCATAGTGAGAGATTTCCCATTGAGTGTATTTTTTATCCTTTAGATCGTTTAGCCATTAGTAAGCAACTACTTGTTCCCATTCTTGATGACTCACTACTAAGTGTCATCATCATGGAATTTATTTGCATATCTACTGGACATACGATAATTTGTATAAGATGGTTTATGTCATGACTCATCATTCGACCCAACGAGTCGTGACCAACACTAGATCCCTATACTATATAAAATTCAGTTTTTTTCCTCTATTCACTCCCAACACCTATTTACATAAAAAACTCCTAAACAAACACATGATATCCACAAAATACTCCTAAACTTCTTAGACATTTTCTTCATTTTAAGCATCCAATGTGCTGTGAAACTACAACACATCAACAACCTCAACTTAGAATGATTCCTTCCTTGGACAAACAACAAAAAAACTTCTATGATTATGAATTAAGAAAAAGCTAGGAGACCTACGAAAATCATATAATAATCTCAATATATATTTTCCTACCCCTCCTATATAGTCAGAACAAAAAATTACCGCATAAATATGTATCTCTTTACCTTTACACAGATGGATATAGAGATGGCATTACATTATGAACAAATACCTCAGCATGTATATAACTGACATTACTCAAATAAAAAACAGCTAACAGTGAAATCCATACACACTCAGAATAAATAATTCTCATACACTCACAATCTAATCATCCATATCTAGTCGAGGTCTAAATAGAAGCACCCACTCTCACGAAGAAGTCATACAATGCAAGAAAAATATCATAGGCTTGCTTTTATTTTCTTTGTCTTTTCTTGGGTAGTTGAATGGGATCATTGTAGGATTTTATTGGCTTGTAATGTATACTTGTGGATGGGTATGGTATATATGGATCATTTGAATCAACCCACCATGGCACCACACTACTTATGGTTCCATTCATCAACTTTAATTTTTTTACTTTTTCCCCACCTTATCCTTCTTTTATTTTTTCTTAGAGTTTATGTGTGGTTTTTTTTTGCAACTCCTTTTTTTCCAAACTTTATTCATTTTTTACTTTTTCCTTTATTTTCTCTTTCACACTTACCACACCCAAATCCTATTTCAATCACCATCTTTTTCTATATATCATCTTTTACTTATGTACCATAAAGATAACCACCCTCAACTTAGGTGATTTTCCTGAGTTGAGGTACATAGTGTTCAAAGAGGGACCAGGGCCAAAGTAGGTTCGTTGTAATAGAAATGGAAAGATGAATGGGTCATTAATGAAAAGGTGTATTTAGACTAACAATTGGGATTAAGGGAATCTATTCCTTTGTATGACATTTAAGCTGAAGGTGGACTATTAAAGAACAACTTAGATCCTTTCTTAAACAGCTATCCCACAACCTAGGCAAGGCTAATAGAGAAAGTTCTAGATCACACACACTAAGCCGAACTAAGTAAGTATCTCACAAAAAAATGGCCTAGGGTTACATTATCTACTATTACCGATCTTGTTTATGCATCATTAAGCTATAGTTATCATGCCTATAATTCTAATTCCATAACAAGATAAATAATGGTTATAGTTCAAAACAGACATACACATAGTCTTCAAATATTTATTTTGGGAGAGGTATCCCTAAAACATTTGAATCAAAACATCAAAGCCTTTTATTTGTCTACACTAAGTTCTCTTGTTTTACCCTAACTAAACACACAGACATAACATAAATGCAACTTAAGTAGAAATAAAATCTTAAACATGCCAGATCTACTAGATATATCATCTGAGGGAAAATAAATATGATAATTAAAACCCTCTAATATTGGTATACCCTCTCCTCAACAAAGAAAACATGCAATTATAATAAAATTTAAAATACAAGGTAGGGAAACACTTATGGTTCTTTAGGAACTTGTCATATACTAATTAGTGAGGGTCATAGATGCAACCCCTTCATTCTCACAAATAATTGAGGTATCAACTGTAACCGTAGCCTTTTTTTTCATGGCATTAGAAATAACCAACATACTCAATGAAGTAGAAATTGTGGATGTAGCCGCCATACCCCCACCATTCTCAAAGATAGCAATAGCATCATCCCTCAAGGACTCACTAGATATAAATCTCCCATCCCTTTGCACCCTCTCATACATCTCCATCAAGTGTATATCGAAGGTTCTCTTTTTCTTATCCATAATTTTTTTTTCAAATTCTCTTTATCCTTCTTTCTTTTTCTTTCATAGGGACAACTCCTCACCCCTTTAGCACTTATTTTTATCCTTTATCTTTATATACTAGGGCTCAGATGTAAAAAACCTTACTCATAAAAAACATTCTTAATCACAGGACTACTGGAGTGATAAAATGCTGGAAACTAATTAGGGGACTCTTGGATTGCTGCCTGAGTGAGGTGAGCTCACTTTTTATCCTAGCCAGCTCTAGAGACTGAATACCCTCAAGACTAGTAGTCATTTTCTGTCAAAACCTATAAAATTGGGTTTGTATTCCCTATATTGTTGTATTAATATGATCCTTCACCCATGGTTTGACCCTTCTAGTTTGGTTTTAAATTTTTAACTCAATAGTGGCCAATAGTTTTAGGACTTTTTACAAAAATTCCCGTGGTACTATGACATTGCTACTGTAAGTAGGTGAACCACAGCTGAACCTAAAGTGGGAGTCAATGAAATTGAGAATAAAGTTGGTTATAAAGTAGAAGAGGTAAGTGGCATCAATAGTAGTATAAGCTTAGGCCTCAAGGCCTCAAGGCCTCAGTTAGTTACTTAGAAAGTTCACCCCCTAAATCAGCAAATTAAAGTGTATTAATCTTTATGCCCATAACCAACTAGAATTCCTTAGCTAATAATGTTCCCTATCTACTATCTTTGCCTTGGACATAGGATTCATCGGGTTTCAAATCAACCCAATATTTTTAATACAATGAACTTATACAAAATGATCAATCTTGAGTAGTTCCAAAACACCAGAATCCAAATACAACTAAGTAAGGAAACTTGGAAATAGTATACTCTCCATATCCTTTATAGCTCTGTCCTAGATTTTCTAGGAAATTGATTTAGTGATGTCTATCTCATAGCCCTTAATCAATCATAAACCAAAATACACCAAGACTTTATAGTGAAGTTGTAATGACCCTTCATGTCATTTTCTATATTTCTGCTTATTTTTTTATATCATTTCTATAGCTTTCTAAGTCATTTAGGACTTGCTAGGACTAATAGTTTGGTTACTAGGCAGTTCATTTGGGTTTTAGATCCAATTCCCTAGTTAGAAGTTTTTGATGGTTAAAAATGACCACCGGAAAAAAAATTTAGTGAAATTATCATGAATGTCAATTTTGATTGCACCACCAGCTATAAAAGATCAATTTTAGGCTAGGTGGACCTTTGGTTTGGATGCTTAGATACCTGAGTTTATTTTTACCCTATTAGTTAGAAAGTTATGAACATGAAATATGAGTGTGGGACCCATATTTGATCAAAACAACCTTAGATGGAATATTCAAGTGCACCATCGAACCTGGAATATCAAATTTGTTATGATTACATAGTTTATTTGCATATACAAGATTTTAGATAAATTCCAAGGGCTTGACAAAAACATAGAAGAATTTCAAGGTTTCAACTGCTATCTGGTGCAACTAATATCGCAAGGAAGGGTCACAATCATGGTGGTACGACGTGGCATAGTTGCAATCACAACCAACTTATGCATCTAGTAGATAGTGCAATAACAGGTCGTAGGCTGCGATAGCAGGAACCGAGGACCTGGTATGATTATAAATAGACCCTAAAGTCACGAATTTAGCCATTTTTCATCCATTATTTGAAGGCAAACACCCTAAAGAGTGAGATATTGAAAAATTGAGACTTGTGGGTGACTTCGGAGTTATGATTATCTTTTAATTTAATGTAAGAATTCACCCATTTGTTGGTGAAATCTCTTGATTTCTTGTTCAAAACCCCAATACCTTTAGGGATTGAGTTTAGCCCTAGTTAAGCTTAGTTTTCACCAATTTTTGAATGTAATGATTCCTTGAGGTTGGTATTATGTTGGGTTGGTTTTGGAAATAGGATTTATATGAGTAGGACTCACATGGGGTTTTGTGTGATTTTTGGACTCGAAGTAGATTGGTGCAATATAAGTATTATTATTCTTGTATTGATGAGTAAAATGTGTTTTTGATACCTTGATATCTTGAGGAGGCTTCTAAAAAAGAAATGGTTTAGTGGTTAGTTGAACTTTCTTTGTCATCAAGGTAGGCTAAGTTTATCCTTTGTTAGATTGTGCTATGTCATAGTATTCTTATGACATTATGTGAGATTTGGGATAGGTTTTAGGTGTCGAATTGATGAAATACAAGACTTGGGTTAGTTGGATCATTTAAGCTAATTTGGAATTGTAGAGTTCAAACACTTGATTTGGTTTCTTATTCCTTAGGTAAATTAGGCTTCATATCTCATAATTAGCATGAGAATGCATTAGATCACTCAAGTTAGATAAAAAATTTTTAGACACCCATAGGGTAAGATTTGCCTTAGTTCCCTCATTAAAAAAGGCTACCTTGGTACTATTTGGCTTTGTTGTTGTGTTTGGGAATGATCCTCTACCTTAGGACTAATTGTCGCTTGATATATATCTAAGAGTGAATTTATATACCTTAGCCTAGTCTGTAGTAAAATTTAACATAGAATGTATTTTAGGGATTTAGAAGTGGGCTCTTTGACCTCACTTAAGTCAAGATTAATGTTAGTTATCTTGAAACCCTAGTATTCTTAGTAAATGCCTAGAGAATGCCTTTTTGAGGCAATATTGGGAGACATGGTAATTGATTATGGTGATAACGACATTAGAAATAATGATCATGGACTAATTGTTTAGATTGTTGGCTACCCTATGACTAGCTATGAATCATGTTGTGGTAAGTTATTGGATATGTTATGGATTCCTCTATGAATGTGATAAAGATCATACATTGATAACTATCGAAGATTCAAATGATAAATTATTTTTATGATAATGATAATCCATTGAATATACTATTGTTAAACCATTGCTCATGATATTTCTTATGATTATTATCATGCTTGAAAACCTCCCTATTTATCAATTATACCATAAAATTTTTTAGAAGTCATGCTTATTGATTATATGATAAGTTATTCTATTAATTATGCTTTAAATAATGGTGCTTGATTTTATGATCACTTATGCTATTTATTTTACCACCGATAATGATATATTAATACCAGGCAAGGCCAAAGGATATTATGATGATATATTGAGCTGGCAAGGATGGAAAATATTTTGATAATATATTATACCCAGTAAGGCTCGAGAATATTGTGATGATATATTGATACTCGATAAGACCAAAGGATATTATGATGATATATGTGAATCAAGGCTAGAGGATGACTATGAGGATATATACCGACAAGGCTGGAGAATGATTATATTTATGTGCCTATATGTATATCGACCAGTTTGAGTCTAGGTATGCCCTATGTATGGCTATTATATACATGCTTATTCGTAGTTGGGTATGTTGCTAATATTAGGGATGTTAGTTATAGCCCACAATTGATAAATGATTTTGAAGAGGTATAGTAGATGATTAGTGATAATTAATGGTTAGGGATAATTAATGATTAGTGGAAGTTTATGATTAGCGGTGAATGTTGTTAAAGTGACTAATAATGACTAGGTAAAAATTGAGGATTAGTTGGTAAATAATGATTTGATAGTAAATGATGCTAGATGATAAATGTTGGTTTCCTAATAAATGGTGATTAGAGGATATGTGGTGAATAGGTGTTAAATAATGACTAAAAGTTATATGGTGTGTAGTTATTAAATGGATTAGTTAATAAGAGATGGCTAGCCAGAAAATGGTGACTATTGAGTATCGATAATAAGATTGTCAAATGATGGTAGTATGTGATAAAGTTGGTAAATGGCATATTGATGTAAATTGTAGAATGATGGTTAAATAATGATAAAGGTTAGTATAATGTTGGTTAATTGTTTTATTCTACTCTTGAGAGTACTCTCTAGGCATATGTGGGAGCGTGATCAATTATTTACTTGTCCACACCAATTGGCATATGGGAGCTAATTTTATAGATATGTTTGCTTGTGTTGATATGTTATGACAAATTATTTATTTTACATTGTTTACTTATTATGCATGACAATACTGGTATGTGCTGATTACTTATATTATCTTGTTATTCCTGGCTTAGTTACTTATTATGTACAATGAATAACATTAGAGGTAATTCAGGTTCGTTACTGTACCTTGACTTAGTTATGTTATCTTGAATTTGATCATACTTATATCATGATTTAGCTCAGTCGGCCAGTGATGCCTAATGAGTACCCATTATTTTGGTACTCATACTATACTCCTGTACCTTTTTAGTGTAGATCTGAGTACTAGTTACCACTATTGATCGATGTTCATATGGTGATTGGTTTTTAGAGATAGGGTGAGCTATTGGAGTTTGAGTCTCCCACTTTTCCTCTATCTTTATATTCAGTCTTTTGTTTTGAGACATATTTTATTAAGTATTCTAAACATTTAATGTTGTATTTTTGTCATTAGATGCTCTTGTACTGGCTTGGTATCTTGTATTGACTACTTTATCTAATTAGAACACTTCGCTTATTTATGAATTATGTTTTTTAATTTTTTTCTATGATGGGCATTTCCTAATGAATTAACCCATTGCGTTAGATCTAGGTTATGGTCTGGCTTACTTACTGGTGAGATTTAGTAGGTGCCATCATGAATCATAAATCAAGCCATGACGAATTAATATCAGAGCCAGGTTTCACTGGTATTATTTGTACAAGGGTAAATGTCTAGTAGAGTCATGTAGATTAGACTGATGATACCCTTTTCCTATCTCTCAGAGGCTATGGGATATTTTTAGGAGTTCTTTAATTCGTTCATTCATATCGTGCTTAAGTTTGAGTTGGTGTAAAGAAAAATTCTTTGATTTTACTCTTTTTTGCAGATGGCCAAGACACATGTTACCGCTACATGAGATGAGTGACCCGAGATTGAGCCTAGGGATCTCACTCCTATTCGTGGATGACCTAGAGGTCATGGACAACCATGATGTTCCCCAGCTAGAGTCCAGGATAGGCCTCCTTCTTTTAGCCTTATTCTCTCTCCTGATCTAGAGATTCTTCTGGTCCAGCTGGTAGTAGGCCAAGGAGTTACCAAGACACCACTAGGTTTTATTTCTTCTTCAGTTCTCAGAGATGTATTGGTTCTTCTTCTGGGTTTAGTTGGTGGTACACTATCTAACTATGCACAATCTATAAATCAGAGTGATGTTGAGGCTGGGGCACAACCAATAGCTGTGGGTCCTAAAGTTGAGGTCTCTTCCTGCATCGATAGTTGCTCAGTTGGTAGTTTCTCAGCCTGTAGTTTCTTAACCTACTATGTCTTTTGAGAAGCAAAAGATATTGGGTGGATTTTTAAGATTGGCTCTACCTAGGTTTTCTGGTGCTCCAGGAGAAGATGCATATGAGTTTTTGATTGCTTGTGAGGATAGGCTCTGTAATTTGGGCCTTGTTGAGACTCATGGTATTTATTACACCATATTTAAATTAAATTTGGCTGCTCTACATTAGTGGAGAGGTTATATGAATTCTAAACCAGCTAGATCTTCTCCCTTGATATGGGCTCAATTCTTCAAGATATTCTTAGAGATATGTATGCCTCACTACCTTAGAGACCATTTGATGGATCAGTTCTTTAGATTGGAGTAGGGTTCCATGATAGTTGTAGAGTATGAATCTCATTTTCATGAGTTGTCTAGGCATGCGACTTCTATTCTGGACACTGAGTATAAGAGTGTTCACTGCTTTGCTAGAGGGTTGAGACTTTTCATTTATATATCTACTTAGATTTTAGTTACTGCATGTAGATTTTTTACGGAGTTGTCAGAACACGCTCAGGTGATGAAGGAAATACATCATTAGGGTTAAGAAGGCTGTAATAAGAGGCCTAGGTTTCAGGACAAATTTAATCCGAGCCATTATAGTTCCCAACCCAGAGATGGTAGTTCTACGAGTAGGTATCTTCCGCGTCCATCCTATAAATCTTAGAATCAACCCAGTTGACCTATTCAGGTATCTCTTTAAATTATAGTAGGAGGTCAGTCTAGTGCTAGTGATCATCCTGGTAAGGGTAGTGGTAAGTAGTCAAGAGGTTCATCATCTGGTTATTCTAGGTATGGTGGTTATTTTAAGTCAGTCAGATCTATTGGTTCTAGTTTAGCTTCTATCTCATGTTATACTTATGGAGCTCCTAGTCACTATTCATAAGGTTGCCCTAGTTGTAGGGCAATTATTGTTTTAGCTCAGAGTGCTTTCCCTATTAAAGCAGTTCATACCTCAGCCAAAGATGGTTGTCATGGTTCCGGGGGTAGTTTTCAGGGTACTCGAGGAGGTTTCAAGGCAAGCAGGATAGGAGGTTGGTCAGGTGCATAATCAGGTGGTAGGCTGTAATACCCCATAAAAGTTTTAGCTCATCTCAGTGCTCAATTGCATGCATAAGGGGTCCAAAGCTTAGAAATTAGCCTAAGAGTTGGGACTTAGTCATTTCCAAGGCCCCTAAACTTTAATGATTTTTTTTTTATCTTCGCTACCTTAGAACATCGATTTTTATGTTAATTAATGATCGATATTATTCAAGGTGTGTCTCGATTAATTTCAGAATTCTTAGATGAGTGTAGGGGCATGTTTGGAGAAGCAAAATACTAGCAGCACTGGGATGAGCCCACGACTCTCCCTCCAGTGCACCACTCTGGATCCTGTGGCATCCCCAATAGTGCACCACTCCAGAGCCCGCGATGCACCCTTCCTCACCCATATTGCTTTTTTTTTCCTCGATAATTAAGGGTATTTGGGTCATTTCCCTTTACCTAATCAATCTATAACATGACATTAGCTCTCCATAGAGCATTATTTGCTATTTTAATCACAAAGTCTCTCAAAAGAAACCTTCCTTTCCTCAAGAACAAACCCTAACCCATTCACACGAAATCAAGGAATTCAACCTTTAAACCTCAAGAAATTCCCAAGAATCTTCACGAATTTATCTAGTGAGGTATGTGTGATGTTCATCCGTGGGTTCCTTTCACCCATGGAGTCCAAGAATTTTTTTTTTGTTTTAAATTATGAGTTTTTCATGATTAAGTTGAAATATCTCCTTGAATCTCTTGTAAATTCAATCATAAGTTATGTTTATAAGTGTTTCTCAAGTGGTGTGAGATATTACATGTTTTAAATATTGTAATCTTCAGTTTAAATCTCTGAGTTATGATTTTATTCTTGTAATCATGTTATTCTAGGATGCTTTACCCATTCCCATGCTTAAGTTCACGACTCTAATGTGTTGGATGGAATCCCGAAGTGTTGAGTTTTAAACAATGATCCCCTACTATGGTTTTAAAGCTTTTATATGGAATTATTGTTAATTCTATTCGTTGCTGGTGGGTTATGAACACTCGATACCTATATAATTTACATGAATTCAGATTTTCAAGTACTCAGATAGTTAATCCATGAATCTTATCAGTATCCTCAGATATTCATATTCATGATGAGCACTACCAGTTCAGTACCAATGTCAGTTCAGTTGGGAGTAGTATTCAGCATAGAGCTAAGCTAGGGATGGGGGGCTCACCCGCTAGTTAGGATTGGGTCCTTAGTATTAGTCCCTAAGTTCTAGAACTATGTATCTAGTGGTAGGATTATGAGATGTCACCCGCTAGTTTATGACTGACACTCTATTAGGGGTCACCCTATAGTTTAGGACTGACTCCCTAGTCCTTCAGGACATCAAATTAGTGTATCGACACAACCAGAGTTAGTACCCATGGCATGGTACTAACACCCTTCCAACTAGGGTTATAGGTTTGACCCTGATTAGCTCAGATTAAGGCATGTCTCTTAGATGATACTTCCCATAGTCTCAGTACAGTATTCAATATAGTTTTTATTTACATTTGCTTGACCAAAGCATACAGATTCACAATTATTAAGTTATCCAATTTTACTACTTCAGTTTACAGATGATTTTAGATTATAGATTTATGCTTGGTCTTGTACTCTCAGATGTCACGGTTTTCATGCATTCATGTTTAGTTATCTCATTCTATTCAGTTAGTTATTATTTCATATGCACATTACCCCATGCATATTGGCCTTTACTCATCTCATATACCAGTATATTCAAAGTACTGACCACATGCTCTTCTTTGTGTAATCATGTCTTATATCATAGGTTTAGATGCATAGTTTCCCAACCGTAGTTAGACAACTCAGTGTAATCCAGCAGCCATAGTGGTTATTTCTCATCCATTGAGGACATATTATGATTATTCTATTATTTTAGTATTTTATTTTGTTCAATCAGTCGGAGTTAGTTGGGTGTATGTCCCATTAACTCCTTAGTCAATTTAGAGGTTTTAACAAGTTCAGATAATCAGTTAGACAATCAGCCAGTTGCTTTAGTATTGATGGATGTTTTGGTTAAACCATTGGTTTCTATTATTTTATCAGTTGTTAAGACATACTTTCATGCATGTTGCAGTATTCAAATTTCTGTACTATGTCAATTTATTTTCTACTTTTGTACGTTGTTACTATTTATTTAGTGCTCACAACATGTATTAGTTCATGGATTAGCTTGTGACCCTCGTGGTCGTAATCACCATTTTCTTGACTATATGGTAGCCTCGGGTTGTGACAAAACTTGGTATTAGAGCTAAAGGTTTTAAAGTATCCTAGAGAGTCTAAAAGCCGCGTTAAGTAGCGTCTTATGCATGGGTGTGAAGCTCATCACACTTATGGACAGGAGGCTATAAAATATTTTAGGAAACATTTCTCTTCTTTCTGTATTCATATTGTGCAAATAAGCATGATCTCTATTTAAACTCTGTTTCTAACTCATGCTTCACTTCATTTTAGACAATGCCTTCTAAAATAAATAATGAACGAAAGAACAGGAACCAGCCCGTACCACCACCTGTTCAGGAAGAACCCCTAAACGATCATGTTTCTTATGACAAATTTAGAGCTTCTTTCACTACTTTATCTTACTTAGTTGCTTCTCAGAACACTTAGCTGGATATTGCCCTAGCTAATCTATTGGTAAATATAGTTGCATCTAGGATTTAAGATTTCACCTGAATAAATCCCCTTTTGTTTTCACGATCCATGTCTGAGGAGGATCCACATGAGTTTCTTGATATGGTTTAGAAAGTGACTAATATCATAGGTTTCACTTCAAGTGAGAGTGCAGAGTTGGCTGCATACCAGTTGTAGAATGTAGCTTACACCTGGTGTAAGTAGTAGAAGGAGGATAGGGTTGTTGCGGTAGGGCCCTTAAAGTAGGAGGAATTTTCCATGGATTTCTTAGAAAAGTTCTTTCCTATAGAGCTGTGGAAAGCTAAGGTGCATGATTTTATCCACTTGAAGTAGGGTAGTATGTTTGTGAAGGAATACTCGCTTAAGTTCACTAAGTTGGCAAGGTATGCTCCTTCGATAGTAGCTGTTAACAGGTCTAGAATGAGTAAGTTTGTATCTGGGGTATCTGATAGTGTAGTCAAGGATATAGGACTGCCATATTGATAAAGGAGATGGACATATCTAGGCTTATGGTTCATGATCAACATTTTGAGAAAGAGAATCTTAAGGAGAAAGAGAGGGAGAATAAGAGGGCTAGAACAGGTAGCTTTAACTTTTCTCAACCTAGGTCAGATGGTGGTAACTATTCTCAGTTATGTCAGAAATTCTAATCTCCAACTCCATCTTCATCTAGTGCTCCAGTGCCAAAGTTCAGGAATAACAGTTGGGATAGATCACTAAGATCTAAGTCACAGGGTAGAGTGAACAGTGGTCGCACCAATTTTCTTTATAGAAAATATGGCAGGAATCATCAGCGTGTGTGTGAGGCTAGTAGTGATGTGTGTTTTAGGTGTGGCAAGCCAGTCCATAGGGTTAGAGAGTGTCTAGTAGTTGCTCAGAGGTAAAAGAATTTGCGCCAACAGGGCTAGTACAATCTGTCATCAGCTCCAGAAGGTTACCAGACTCAGCAGGGTGCCACTTCCACTGCCATCAGTGGTGTCAGTGTCAGAACCTATTGTATTCACTCTATTCCTAATAGGATTAGTAAAGTTCCCCTGATGTTGTTATGGGTATGTTGCAAGTCTTTCATCTCTATGTTTATGATTTATTAGATCCTGAGGCTTCACTCTAATTTAAATCCTTATATAGCTGTCAACTTTGGTGACAGTACTGAAATATTAGCAGAACCCTTCTCAGTGTCTACTCTAGAGTTGTCTCTATTGTATCTAGGTAGATATACAAGAACTGCCTGATCACAGTATCCCAAAAATTCACCTTAGTTGACCTTGTGGAGTTACAGAAGATTGATTTTGATGTCATTCTTGGATTGGATACTCATGTTATGCCTCAGTTGATTGCAAAAATAGAGTTGTTTGGTTTTAGTTTCCCAATGAACAAGTTATTGAATAGATAGGTAGTACTTCCACGCTTAGGGGTCAGATTATTTCATATCTTAGAGTGAGAAAGATGATATCTAAGGGGTGTGTTTACTATCTTGTTCGATTCAAACACTTTAGTTCTAAGACATCTATTCTCGAGTCAGTTTAAGTGGTAAGGGAATTTATAGATGTGTTCCTTAAAGACCTTCTCGGAGTTCCTCCTAAAAGAGAAATTAACATCGGAATATATCTCCTTCTATATTCCTAACCTATCTCTATTCCACCCTACAAAATGGCTCCAATTCATCTTAACGAAGTGAAAGAGTAGTTGAAAGATCTCTTAGATAAGGGTTTCATCAGGCTGAGTGTTTGCCTATTGTGCACAGTAATTCTTTTCATGGGTAAGAAAGATGGTTCTCTCAGAATGTGCATCGATTACAGTCAGTTGAACCAAGTAATAATCAAGAATAAGTATCCATTCCCTAGAATTGATTACTTATTTGACAAACTTCAGGGTGCTTGTGATTTCTCTAAGATAGACCTCAGATCCGACTACCATTAGTTAAGAGTCAGAGAATGTACCATTTCAAAGATAGCCTTCAGAACTCAGTATGGTAACTTTGAATTCTTAGTTATGCTTTTTAAACTAACAAATGCCTCTGCAGCTTTCATAGACTTAATGAAAAGAGTGTTCAAGTAGTGCTTGGACATGTTTGTTATAGTCTTGATTGATGGTATTCTTGTCTATTCCCGTAGTGAGAATGATCATGTAGACCATCTAAGAATTATATTGCAGACCCTCAGAACTTATCAGTTGTTCTCCAAGTTTAGTAAGTGAGAATTCTAGTTAATATTAGTAGCTTTGTTTGTCCATATTATTATTGATGATGGCAGTAGAGTTGACCCTCAAAAGATCAAAATTAGGAACTGGCCTGGACCTATCTCTCTATTTGATATTAGAAGTTTATTGGGTTTGGATGGCTATTACAAATGGTTTATTGAAGGTTTTCTTCTATATCATCCCCCATGTCTCAATTGAATCAAAAAAAGTCAAGTTTCAGTGGTCAGATTCTTGCGAGAAGAGTTTTTAGAGGTTGAAGACTTGACTCACTTTTGCTCTAGTATTGACCTTACCAAATGATTTAGATGGGTTTGTAGCTTACTATGATGCTTCCAGAGTTGTTCTTGATTGTGTGTTGATCCAGAGGGGTAAGGTCATAGTCTACGCCTCTAGACAGCTTAAATCCCATGAAAATAATTATCCTACCCATGATCTAGAGTTAGTCTAGGAGGTTCATTATCTTACTATATTAGGTGTTCGATTAGTTGACTTATCTGAAGGCAGTATATGTGTTCAAAATTGTTCAAAATCTTCTTTGGTTGCTGAAGTAAAGAAAAAGCAAGATGGAAATCCTAGTTTGGTTATGTTGAAGGAGGCGGTTAGAGATCAAAAGGTAGAGTTTGTCTCTCAAGGGGGAGATAGTGTATTGCGTTACTAGGGCAGGTTATTTGTTCTGAGTGTTGATGACTTGAGAGAATGAATACTTGTAGAAGCGCATGGTGTCTACACTCTATCCATCCAGCAGCCACTAAGATGTACCATGACTTGCGGGAAATCTATTGGTAGAATGGTATGAAGAAGGATATTGCAGAGTTTGTGGTTAAGTATTCTAATTGTCAGAAAGTTAAGGTTGAACACCAGAGGCCTAGTGGTACATTGCAGGGGTTCAGTATCCCTACTTGGAATTGGGAGGTAGTGAACATAAATTTTGTGATGGGTTTGACTCGTACTTATCATCATCTTGATCCGATATGGTTCATTATGGATAGAATAACTAAATTAGCTTATTTCTTACCAGTTCATATTTCTTACTTTGATGAGGATTATACTAGGCTCTACCTTAGGGAGTTGGTTAGGTTGTATGGGATTCCATTATCTATCATATCAGATTGGGGTACTCAGCTTACCTTTACTTTTGAAAGGCTTTTCAAAAGGGTCTTGGTACCCAAGTTCATCTAGTATAGCTTTTCATACCCATATAAATGGTCAGGCAAAGAGGACCATTTAGACCTTAGAGGACATGTTGTGAGCTTGTGCTATCAACTTTAGAAGTAGTTGGGATTATAACTTACCTTTAATTGAGTTTTCCCATAACAATTGCTATCACTTCAGTATTCAGATGGGTTTATTTGAGTCTATTTAAGAGGGGAGATGTAGGTCTCCTATTGTTTAATTTAAAGCAGGAGAAACTACTTTGGTTGGACCAAATTCAGTGTTTGAGGCCATGGAAAAAGTTTAGTTGATTCGGGAGAGGCTGAAGATGGGCCAAAGCTTTCTAAAATCCTATACAGATGTGAGAAGAAGATATCTTAAGTTTGAGGTTAGTGATTTAGTTTATTTGAAAATCTTACCCATGAAGGGAGTGATGAGATTTGGAAAGAAGGGGAAAATCAGTCCCCATTATGTTGGCCCGTATAAGATCTTGAGTCATTCTGACAAGGTAGCTTATGAGCTAGAGTTGCCTACAGATTTGACATCAGTGCATCCAGTGTTCTATGTTTCCTTGTTAAAAAGGTTATTGGTGACTCAACTGTAGTTGTTCTGTTAGGAAGTATGGATGTTCAGGATAGCCATTTTTACAAAGAAATCCTAGTTGAGATCCTTGATCGTCAGATTCATAGACTAAGGAACAAAGAAGTTCCATTGGTCAATGTTGTTTGGCGGAATTAGTCCATTGAGGGAGCTACATGGGAAGGAAAATGAGAAATGCAAACCAAGTACCCTCACCTTTTCTCCGCGAACTCAGAATCAGCTTAAGGTAATGATTTTTTTTGTATTGACTCTCTTTCATTCTTAATTTTAGCTGTGTTATCCATATCATGTCATTGCATACATTTAGTTCTATTCATGTATCATGTTTCAGACTCAGTTATGAAATCATGTTTTCAATCATGTATGTTCAGTTTATCATCTTAGTTTCTCTAGTATTCTTAACTAACCAATCTCATTCAAGAATAAATGTTCCCAAGAGGGAGATATTATAATACCCCATAAAAGTCTTAGCTCATCTTAGCTCTCAATTTTATGCATAAAGGGTACAAAGCTTAGAAATTAGCCTAAGTGTTTGGACTTAGTTATTTCCATGTCCTCTAAACTTTGATGACTTTATTTTTGATCTTCCCAACCTCAGAACATCAATTTTTAAGTTGATTCATGATCGGAGTTGTTCAAGGTGTGTCTCAGGTAAGTTTCATAATTTTCAAATTAGCATAGGGGCATGTTTTGAGAAGCAAAGCATTAGCAGCACTGGGATAAGTCTGCGACGCCTCATCTAGTGCACCGCTCAAGAGCCCGTGATGTACCCATCATAGCACCACTCCAGAGCCTATGATGCACCCTCCCTCACCCATCCATATTTTTGTTTCTTGATAATTAAGGGCATTTGGGTTATTTTCCTTCACCTAATCAGTCCGTAACACGAAATTTTGCTCCTCAAAGAGCGTTATTTGCTCTGTCAATCACAAATTCTCTTAAAAGAAACTCCCATTTCCCAAAAAACATACGCTAACCCATTCTCAAGGAATCAAGTAATTCAACCTTCAAACCTTAAGAAATTCCCAAGAATTTTCATGAATTCATCTAGTGAGGCATGCATGATGTTCATCCATGTGTTCCTTTCACCCATGGAGTCCAAGAACCCCTCTTTGGTTTTAAATTATAAGTTTTTTAGGTTTAAGTTGAAATAATAAGTGTTTTTCAAGTGGGGTGACCGATTACATGTTTTCAAGGTTGTAATCTTCATGTTAAATCCTTGACTTATGATTTTAGTCATGCAATTATGTTATTCTTGCATGCTTTACCCATTTCCATGCTTAGGTCACAACTCTCATTTGATAATTGGAATACCTAAGCATTGGATTTTGAATAATAATCCCCTACTATGGTTTTAAAGCTATTATATGGCATTATTGTTAATTGCATTCGGTGTTGGTGGGTTCTGAACACTCGATACCTATATAATTTATATAAATTCAGATATTCAAGTACTTAGACTTTTAATCCATGAATCTATTAGTATACTCATATATTCATATTCATGATGAGCACTACTAGTTAAGTAATAACATTCAGTTAAGTTTAGTTTAGTTTAGTACTAGCGTCAGTTCAGTTAGGAGTAGGATTTAGCACCGAGCGTACCTAGGGATGGGGGCTCACCCGCCAGATAGGACTGGGTCCTTAGTAGCAGTCCCTAAGTTTTAGAACTACATAGATAATGTAGGATTATAATATGTGTCCCGCTAGTTAGGACTGGCTCCCTACTTTTTTTGGACATCATATTGGTGGATCCACACAGCCAGTGTTAGTACACATGGCACGGTACTGACACCCTTCTAATTAGGGTTACATGTTGGACCCCAATTAGCTCAAATTAGGCTATGTTGGTTAGATGATACCTCTCATAGTCTCTGTATAGTATTCAGTATAATTTCAGTTTAGGTTTGCTTGACCAAAGCATAAAGATTCCTAGTTATTCAGTTATAAAATTTCATTTCTTCAGTTTACAGATGATTTTAGATCACAGATTTATTCTTGGTCTTGAACTCTCAGATGCCACAATTTTCATGCATTCATGTTTATTTATCTCATGCTATTCAGTTAGTTCTTATTTTATATACACAGTACCCTATGCATATCAGCCTGTCCTCATCTAATATATCAGTAAATTTAAAGTACTAACCACATACTCTTCTTTGTGCTATGATGTCTTATATCATAGGTTCATACACACAGTTTCCCAATTTTAGTTAGGCAACTCAGCATTATGCAAAAGCCAAAGTGGTGAGTCCTCATCCATCAAGGACATATTATGATTATTCAATTTTATTTTATCCAGTCAGTCAGAGTTAGTGAGGGTCCTATCCCATAAACTAATTAGTCAGTTTAAAGGCTTTTAGACCTTCAGACAACCAATTAGGCAGTCAGTTAGTTGCTTAAATAGTGTTAGACATTTTTGTTAAATAGTTGGTTTCTAGTATTTTATAAGTTGTCAGACATACTTTGATGCGTGTTGCAGTATTCAAATTTTTGTACTATGTCAGTTAATTTTTTGCTTATGTACTTTATTACTATTTATTCAGTGCTTACAGTAGGTATCTGTTTATAGGTTAGCTAGTGACCCTTATGGTCGTATGTACCATTGTCACGACTAGGGGGTAGGCTCAGGTCATGACATGGGCATGGTCAGTTGTATGCAGTACCTGTTAGACCCAAGGTTCATACTTCAAATTTGATAGTTATATATATAATTTTAGTGCTTCGCCAGTTGACCCTTACTTTATTTAATCTGGGATCCACTTATTCTTATATATCTGCTTATTGTGTACAATAGTTAGAGTTGACTTGCAATTTAGTATCAGTGCCAATGCACATATCTACCCCCACGGGTGATATTTAGTAGTGGATTAAGTTTTCAGATCATATGTTGTGACTAATAGAGATGTTGATACTTCTACTAATTATTATTCTTAATATGGTGGATTTTGATGTAATTCTGATCATGAACTAGTTATCTTGCTATCATCCAGTCATGGATTGTTGTTCCATGACTATTACCTTAGCCATGCCCAATATACTCTCAGTCGTGTGGTAGGGAGCTATTATCCGTGAGCCGACAGGGATTATTTTCCAATATACATGCTAAGAGACTTATTTTGAGGGGTTACAAGTCTTATCTCACTTATATCTATGATACTAGTATGCAGAGTCCATAGCTTGAATATGTTTCTATTGTTTATGAGTTTCCTGATGTGTTCCCTATCGACCTGTCTAGTATTCCCCCAATTCATGAGATTGAGTTTGCTATTGCTATTGAGCCTAACACATGGCCTATTTCTATGACACCTTATCATATAGATCCTACCAAGTTTAAATTGCTGAATTCTCAACTTTTGAATCTTCTTGATAAGGGTTTATGAACTGAGTATGTCTCCTTGGGAAGCTCTTGTATTTTATGTGAAGAAGAAAGATAGATCCATTCCCATCTATATTGATTATAGTCAACATAATAAGGTGACGGTGAAAAACCATTATCCTATGCCAAATATGGATGATTTGCTTGACCAACTTCAGGGTACGATAGTGCTTTCTAAGATTGATTTGAGATTTCATTACCATCAATTGAGGATTGGGGCTGAGGATATCCCGAAGATAGTTTTAGGACCTATTATGGACATTATGATTCTTAGTAATGTCATTTGGGTTGACTAATACCCCAACACCATTCATGGATTTGATGAACCGAGTATTCAGGCCTTATTTAGATTCCTTTGTAATTGTGTTCATCGATGACATCCTTGTGTATTTAAGGATTAGAGAGGAGAATTCGCAATATTTGAGGATCGTGCTCTAGACTTAAGAGATCATGTGGTCTTTACCAAATTCTCTATGTGTGAGTTTTGGCTTGAGTCAGTGATATTCATTAGATACGTGGAGTCTAAGGATTGTATTATGGTAGACTCGACTAAGATTAAAAAATTTGTTATTAGGTTAGATCTATATCTCCGGCTGAGGTTTGTAGCTTCAATGGTTTGGTTGGTTATTATAGATGGTTCATTAAGGGTTTTGCTACTATTTCATCCCCTATGACCAAATTGACTCAGAAGGAGGTTCCTTTTTGATGGTTTGAGGAGTGTGAATCAAGCTTTGGAAAGCTTAAGGATTTTCTCACTTCAGCTCTTATGTTAGCTCTTCTTATTAAGGGTTAGGGATTCACCATGTTTTATGATGCTTTTGGTATTGGTCTAGGTTATGTATTGATGTAGAAGGGCTGTGTTACTGCCTATAATTCTAGACAACTTAAGGTGCACGAGCGCAATTACTTCACTTATGATTTAGAGTTCTCACCATTAGTTTTTGTATTTTAGATTTTGAGGTAATATCTCTATGGTGTGAATTATGATAGTTTCACAAATCATCATCGACTTTAGCATCTTATGATCTAGACGGATCTTAATACTAGATAACATAGATGGATGGTGTTGTTATAAGATTATGATATATCCATCTTGTATCATCTGAGAAAGGCGAATGTAGCAGCGGATGCCTTGAGTCGTAAGGTAAAGAGTATGGGTATCTTGGATTGCATTTTAGTTTCTTAGAGTTTGTTGACATGGTACATTTAGTCCTTATCCAAATTTATGATCCACCTTGATATTTTGGATCCTAAGAGGATTTTGGCTAATGTAGTGGTGAGGTCCTCACTATTTGAGAAGATTCGAGATTGTCAGTTTGAGGATAGTAAGCTTTGCTTCCTTCATGATCAGGTGTCGAGTAGTGAGTCCAAGAGAAACACCATAGATTCTAAAGGTGTTTTGAGATTTAATGGCCGTATTTGTGTTCTAAGGAATGGTGACTTGATTTAGTTGATTTTGCATAAGGCTCACAACTCTAGATATTCCATTCATCTTGGCACAGCCAAGATGCATAGAGATTTGAGACAACACTTTTTGTGGAGGGGTATGTAGAGAGATGTGGCAGATTTTATGGCCTTTTTCCTATAGTGTCAGCAAGTAAAGGCTGAGCATCAACGACCAGATGGTTTGACTCAGAGGTTGCCCATTCCCAAATAGAAATGGAAACGAATTACCATGGATTTTGTTAGTGGTTTGCCTTGTACTTCTCATTGATCCGATAGTATTTGGGTCATTGTAGATCATTTTTCCAACTCAGCACATTTTATTTCTATTCAAATGTCCTTCAGTGCTGATATATTAGAGCATATCTATGTTTAGGACATAGTCCATTTGCACAGTGTGTCTATTTCTATCATTTCAGACTGTGGTTCTATGTTTACTTTGGGATTTTAGAGAGCATCCAAGGAGTAGTTGGGCACTAAGGTAGATGTCAGTACAACCTTTCACCCATAGACAGAATGGTCTGTTAGTGTGGACCATTTAGGTTCTTAAGTATATGCTCTGACCTTGTGCTATAGAGTTTGGAGGGTAGCGGGAGGAAAACTTAGCTTTGGTAGAGTTTGCATATAATAATATCTATCATTTGAGTATTAAGATGGTGCCTTTTAAGGTTTTGTATGGTAGGAGATGCGTTCTTTTGTTCGATGGTTTGAGACTTCCAAGTTAGGCCTCATGGTACTAATTTGCTTCAGGAGTCGTTGGATAGATTCAGGGTCATTCAAGATAAGTTGAGAATGGCTTAAAGTAGAAAAAAGGCCTATGCAGACCGGATGCTTCGTGACTTGAGATTTGGAGCTGGTGATTATGTATTTCTCTATGTATCTCCCATGAAGGGTGTGATGAGGTTCAGGAGTAAGGCAAAGCTTAGTCCTAGATATATTTGGCCTTTTGAGATTCTTTGAGAATTTGGTGCAGTGGCTTATGAGTTAGCCGTACCTCCTGATTTTGTCACTGTCTATCTTGTTTTTTATGTCTCTATGTTGTGGCGATATATTACTGATCCTTCTAATGTTATTAGATAGGACTTAGTCCAGTTAAATAAGCGTTTGACCTTTATAGAGAAGCCGGTGCTCAGTTTGGCTAGTGATGTCAGGAGGTTGCGCACTAGAGAGATTACTATAGTTAAGGTTTGGTGGAGGCACCGCCTAGTGGAAGAGGACACTTGGGAGATCGAGAGAGAGTTGTGGATCCAATATCCTCACCTATTCAAGGCTATAGATATATCCTAATCCTTAACTTTTGTGGATAAAAGTTCCATTAATAGTGGATATTGTAATGACCCTTCAGGTTATTTTCCATATTTTTTCTTATTTAGAACCTTTCCATAGCTTCCCCAGGTTATTTATGACTTGCTGGGACTGATAATTCAGTTACCGAGTAGTTCGTTAAGGTTCTAGAACTAATTCCCTATTTAGAAGTCTTCTTTGGTCACAAATATCCACGGGTAAAAACGGCTGATCTCGAATGCAAATTTTGACTATGCCAACAACTTCTCAATTTTAGGCTAGGTGGACGTTTGGTTTGGGTCCTGAGATACCCAATCTCATTTTGACCAACTGGTAAAAAAGTTATGAAAATGAAAAATGGGTGTGGGACCCATATTTTGTTGAAATAACCTCGGATGGAAAATCAGAGTGGTCTATCACATTTAGAATGTCAAATTTGTTATGGTTACATAGTTTATTTGCGAATATGGGATTTCACATGAATCTCGAGGGCTTGACAAAAATTTTAAAGAATTTCCAAGTTTCAGCTGCTATTGCAAAGAAGGGTCGCGATAGCGGTGGTGTGATAGCATAGCTTGGGTTCCGATCTTAACCAGTTTATGCAGCTAACAGATAGCACAATTACAGGTCCTGGGATGCAATAGTGGTACTCAAAGACATGGTATGGGTATAAATAGACCCAAAAGTCACGAATTCAGCCATTTTTCATCCATTACTTGAGAGCAAAAACCCTAAAGAGTGAGATATCTCAAAATTGAGATTTGTGGTTGATTTGGGAGATTGAATAACATTTATTTTTACGATTATCTTCTGATTTGAGGTAAAAATTCACCCTTTTCTTGGTGAAATTTCTTTCTCAAAATCCCAAAACCTTTAGGTCTTGATTGTAGCCCCAATTTAGCTTGGTTTTCACCTATTATTAAGGGTAATGATTCCTTAAACTTGATACTATGTTGGGTTAGTTTAGGAAACGCGATTTCCATGAGTAGGACCCATATGAGGTTTTGTGTGATTTTTAGATTCGAATCACAATGGTTCAATATGAGTATCGTTATTCTCGTATTAGTGAGTAGAATGTGTTTTTGATAGCTTGACATCTTGAAGAGCCTTCTCAAAATAGAAAAGTGAGGGTTTAGCAATTGATTGATCTTTCTTCAACATCGAGGTAGGCTAGGTTTATCCCTTGTTAGATTGCGCTATACCATAGTATTCTTATGATATTGTGTTAGATTTTGGATGTGTTTTAGGTGTTGGATTGATGAAATGCAAGACTTGAATTAGTTGGACCATTTAAGATAATTTGGAATCATAGTGTTAAAACACTTGACTTATTTCCTTATGCCTTGGGTGAATTAGGCTTCAAGTCTTATGTTTGGCATGAGAATGCCTTAGATCACTCAAGTTAGATAAAAATGCTTTAGTGCCTATGCTTAGGATAATATTGTCCTTAGTTCCTTCATTAAGAAAGAATACCTTAGTACTATTTGGCTTAGTTGTTGTGTTGGGAAAAATCCTCTACCTTAGGGCTAATTATGGCTTACTATACATCAAAGAGTAGATTTAGATACCTTAGCCTAGTCCGGGGTAGAATTTGACATAAAATGTATTTTGGAGATTTAGAAGTGGGCTTTTTGATCCACCTTAAGTCAAGATTAATGTTAGTTATCTTAAAACCCATGTACGTTTAGTAAATGCCCTTTTGAGGCAATATTGGGGAACCATGGTAATTGAGTATGATAATAATGATGTTAGAAGTAATAATCATAGACTAATTGGTTAGATTGTTTGCTACCTTATGATGAGCTATGGTAAGTTAATGGATATGCTATGGATTCCTCTATGAATATGATATAGATCATACTTTGATAACTATCGATTATTCAAATGATAAACTATCTTTATGCTTATGATAAGCCATTGAATTTACTATTGGTAAGCCATTGCTTATGATTATGATCATGCTAAGAATTTATACTAGTAATCATGCTAGAAAACCACCCTATTGACAATATTAGCCTTTGTGCCTTAAATTATCTTACAAGTTATGCCAATGATTATATGGGAATTTATGCTATTAATAATGCTTGAAATCATGATGCTTGATTATATGATCTCTTATGCTATTATTTTTCCATCGACTATAATTTATTAATACTCATCAAGCTAGGAGGACATTGTGATAATATACTGATACCCGACAAGGCCGAAGGATATTGTAATAATATATTGATACCCAGAAAGTTTGAAGGATATTGTGATAGTATATTGATACTTGACAATGCCAGAGGATATTGTGATGCTATATTGAAACCCTACAAGGCCAGAGGATATTGTGATGGTATATGCCCGACAAGGTCAGAGGATGACTATGATGATATATACCCGACAACGAAAGAGAATGATTATACTTATGTGCCTATGTGTACATCTACCTGTTTGAGTCTGGCTATGCCCTATGTATGGCTATTATTTATATACTTATTCGTAGTTGGGTATGATGCAAATATTAGGGATGTTGATTATAGCCCATAAGTAATAAATTAGTATGAAGAGATATAACATATGTTTAGTGATACTTGATGATTAGTGATAATTTATGATAAGTGATGATTGATGATTAGCGGTAAATGTTGTTTAAGTGACTAATAGTGACTAGTTGACAATCGTGGAGTAGCTGGTAAATGATGATTAAATAATAAATAATGTTATATGATAAATGATGGTTGACTAATAAACTAATAAACGGTGATTAGTGGATATGCGGTGAATATCTATTAAATGATGACTAGAAGTTATATGATGACTACTTATTAAATAGATTAGTTAATAAGAGATGGTTAGCTTGGAAATGGTGAGTATTGAGTATCTTTGATTAGGTTGTTAAATGATGGTTTTATTGTGATAATGTTCGTAAATTTCATATTGATGATAATTGTGGAAAGATGGTTAAATGCTGATGAAGGTTAGTATAATGTTAGTCAATTTCTTTATTCTACCTTTGAGTGTACACTCCAGGCGTATATGCGTGTCTGTGATGAGTTATTTACTTTTCTGCATCAATTGGCATATGGGAGCTAATTTTGTAGATATGTTTGCTTATGTTGATACTTTATATGTTATGTTATTATTCCGTGTTGTTTATTTATTATGCACGATCATATTGGGATGTGTTGATGCCTTATGTTATCTTATTATTCTAGTTTAATTACTTGTTATGTACAATGATTTTTGAGGTTATTTAGGTTCGTTTTTGTACCTTGTCGTAGTTATGTTATCTTGTATTTTATCATACTTATATCATGATTTAGCTTAGTCGGCCGATGATGCCTACTAAGTACCCATTGTTTTGGTACTCATACTACACTTCTGTACTTTTTTAGTATAGGTCTGAGGACTAGTTGCCGCTGTTGATCGACGTTCATGCGTTGATTGATTTTTGAGATAGGGTGAACTCTTGGAGTTCGAGTCCCCCGTTTCCCCTCTATTTTTCTATTTAGTCTTTTGTTTCGAGACAAATGTTGCTCACTATTCTAAATATTTGAAGTTGTATTATTGTCATTAGGTGCTTTTGTACTAGCTTTACCAGGCCGTGGGATGGTATTTTGTATTGACTATTTTATCTATTTAGAATACTTTGCTTATTTATGAATTGTGTTCTTGCATTTCACTTATGATGGGCATTTCCTACCGAATTAACCCATTGCACTAGCTTTGGGTTATGGTCTAGATTACCTACTAGCGGGATTTAGTAGGTGCCTCATCACTCTTAATTCAGGTCATGACAAAAGCTTAATTCTCTCTTTTTGAAATGAAAATCACCATCGGCCACCCACCCAAGTCTTTTCCACTATGTAGAAATGATATTTACCATCCATTTGTAATGCACCATTTTATCCTTGATGCCAATCTGCTTTAATTTCACTTTCCTTATCTAATCTATCTAATGATCAAGCTTTGTTATGTTGGTCAGTGGAATCCTAATCATGTAGGAACAGTAAAACAGTACGCTCTAAATCGTCAACCTATGTACCACATTTATATCGTTGGAAGTAATGGTTGACCCTGCCAAAGGATGCCTTGTGGAGTTTGTATCTTTGGCATAGACTGATATGCAATATAAAATTCCTAAACCATCTTGATACTATATCTATCAAGCTTCTAAGTTATCCACACCAAACCTATACATGTTGAACAACCTCTCAAACTCGATCATTATAGACATACCCAGGGTCACTAGTCTAGGATCCTTATAGAATCCCCTCTTGGTCAACCCTTGTCAATAAGTGCTAAATCCCAAACATATATGCATTTCTATACTTTGACCACCCAATCTTTCCATCTGTAGAGCTATCTGAACCAATGGTGTAGGTGATGACTGTGGAGGACTTTCTGTGCAGGCCTCCTCAACATTATCATTTGAGTCCCAAATGGTGGAGTCTATTCCTTTTCCATCTTTCAAGGGACTATGTGCTAAGGTCCCTTCGTCATCACTAGATTCACGTTCATCTTATCCTTCCTCATATTTTGAATTTCCTTCCTCTTTAAATATGAGAGTTCTTTTATGCAATGGGGTAATGTTCAAAGGTTTATCCCCGAGTTCTTTATCTAGGCCCCAAATTCTTTGTCTGAGGCGATCTTAAATGTCGCTCAAGTGAAGTTATAAGTGGATGCTCCACTACTAAGGCGCTGGATTTTTTATTTGTAGGCTCCTTGATGAAGCCTCAACTTCAGCCTTGGTGGGGGTAGGTTTCTTCCTTTTCGTGGTCCTTTCCAGGGGTTCCATGGTATATGTGGAATGTAAACATTAGTTCTCATAACATAAAGAACTAAAATACAAGAACTTATGTCACTATTAGTCATGATGGGTGAGGCAGCGAGTCATTACCAGTGGGCATGACTTTTTTGATGACTCATTGTGTCCAACTCCTAAATTATAAAGTTCAAAATTTCAGAATGAGTGGTCACGATGAGTCATCGATCACCCAATGAATCATCATGAAAAAATTTGAGAAACTTTAAAAATATATAAATTTTCAACCCCAGTTTTAATGATCACTACTTACAGAAAGACATGTTGCCTTTGGGTATGATTCGTTGCATATGTCGTGATAACTGCACTGAGGAAATTTCCTTAGTACATACTATTTCACCTTATTCCCTTCTATTAAACCATGTATCGGGGCTACTCAGAATTCACGCCAAATATAAATTCAAATTAAGATTTAGTATATATCAATCATGAAAAACAAATTATGCACCCATTATTCCGAGTTTTAACCAATTTTACAAGTGATTACACTGCTACTTCAAACAAATCCGCTTTTCGTACTCAAGAAAATTCATCTAGGGTTATTATAATGATTGGAACACTCATAGATGAATCTCGAAACAAAAAATCAAAGCAAAAAATTTCTTATTACTTACTTTTGATATTGGACTTTTATGCTTGAAGGAGAAAAACTCAAGACACAATCACTTGACTCCATTTTTTGGGACAAATTAGCAATTTGAGAATGCAATGTTCATTTGGACAATGATTAAGAATAAATTATAGGAAAATTTTAATTAAGAGTGACAGTTTAGGTAGTGGAGTAAGTTAAGCAATTCAAAAGTGGGGAAAAAAGTTAGATCGAGTGATTAATAGGTGTTTTAATCAAGTAGATAGAATCAGCCGGTCAGGTCATTTAAATAGTTGATAGATTCTGATCAAGTGACCATAACTAACCCAATGACTCATTTTTAAGGTCAACAAATCATCACTACCAACTTTTACACACAATTTTAGAACACTTACCTAGTCTATCACTTGATTACCTTATGGGAGACACAAATACTCATCATGAGAAGCAATGACACCTCTTGAGTCATCATGATACTCATGGCATGAAAGTTTAATTAGATTACCCATATCCAATCCTCATAATTCTTCATGATGAGTCATCATGAAACCTTATAGATCATTTTGACTCATTCTATGATTTATAAGGTGGAGTTTCTGTAATCTTGTAGGTGCAATTTGTCTACTCTTAGTGGTGACGAATGACTTCTTGAGTTGTTTCCCCTAATAATGGTTTGTGATGTCTATGCACAAATTTTTATTCCTATCTTTATATTGAATCCATAACCACCTATGTAGTGCAAAACTCATTAGCTCTACTTTAAACTAAAATCAATGAAAACCAAAAATAATCCTTGGGTTGCCTTCCAAGAAATGCCTGATTTAACATGACAACACAACATGGTTAATTTGGTTACTCAGACTTCACCAAACTAAATCATAGGTTTCTTTCCATGAAACACCTGATTTAACATTGTTTCACTATCTAGTTCCCTTGGTTACTTAGACTTCACCTAGGGTCCATTCATCAATTACATTTATCTCCTCCTCAGTTCCCAAGTATGTTTTTACTCACTGACTATTTACCTTGAAACATTTTTATCAATTATTTTTATGATTAATTGCACTATATAAGAACACATATACCGCACTAAATGACCCTATCCACTTAGACCTTAATATTCTAGGAAACAAGCGATGTTATTAGCTGAACAACATCAGCCAAATTAAATTGTCTCTTCTCAATCATCTAGTCATGTTATATCTTCATCTTCTAATTGTAAAGATCTGAACCCTCATATTATTTTTTTCAAAATATATACGACCAATTGAAATGTAAGGCCTTAAGTTAGAGTCATCACCCTAATTTATATTCAACTTTCTAAGTGCCCACAAAGATTTATGCTCAAGCTCAATTGGCAGATGACATGACTTCCATTTACGAATTGATATGGATACTTACCCATAGTGGTCTTGAAAGAATTCTAGTATACCATTAAAACATAATCTAACTTCCTAGATCAATCATTCATTCCAAGGATTATCTCTATCTCATAGTTGAAAACCTCTACTTGCCCACTAGATTATGGATAGTATGGTGTTTCCACTCTATGCTTGACACCATATTTTTCAAGCTGGGTACAAATTAACCTATTACAAAAATGAGAGCTTCCATCACTAATGATTTCTCTTGGCATACCACATCTCAAAAATATATTCCTCTTCAAGAACACTATGACCCACTTGCCTCTATTATTGGAAACCACTACGTCCTCTACTCATTTAGACACATAGTCAATAGTATAAGTATATATTCATCCTATTTGAGCTCATAAATGTACCCGTAAAGTCAATACCCCAAACATTAAACACCTTAATCCCAAGAATGAGAGAGAAAATATTCATTTTTTAATATACCCTTTTTCCTTTGGCATTGTTTGCATGAACTATCATAGTGATGATAATCTTGATGAATGGTTTGCAAAAAACACCAACATTGTAAAATTTTTTGGGCCATTAGAATTCCGCTATGATGACCCCGAACAGAGGATGAGTAACATGCCTCTAAAATTCTTGTCATCTTGACCTCAGGTACACATATACAAATCATCCTATTAGCACATACGAAAAAAGTATAGATAATCCTAGAAATTTTTTTACACATCAAACATTAACCTCTTTCGCTATTGGATGGACACGTCTAAAGGATTCATATCACTCACCAAGTAATTAGCAAAATCAAAAATTATGAAATCAAGTCTAATAATGAAGCCAATACTTTCTCATCTAGAAAAATATCATCAATGTTGATCTTATCTTTCAACTTCAACATTGCCTCTTCCTCATGTCCGAAAAAGTGATCAACCACTTGATTTTCAATCCCTTTTTAATCCTTGATTTCAAAGTAAAATTCTTCCACCATAAGTACCCATCAAATCAATCTAGGCTTTGCATTCATTTTCACCATAAGGTACTTAAGATCTATATGGTTAGTGTGGACAATCGCTTACATTCCAAGTAGCTAGAATTAAAACTTCTAAATAGAAAAAACTACAACAAGCAACTTTAGATTCGCCATAAAGTAATTTTTCTAAGCTAGGTTAAGTATGTTGATAACATAATAGATCTAAAGGAGTATCTTCTCATGCTTTTGACCTAGGATTTCTCCTAGTGCCACTCCAATATTATCACATATAACCTCAAATAGGATGGACCAATCAGGTGAAACAATGATAGGAGCCAATGTCAATTTCTTCTTAAGGCACACAAATGCCTTTAGATACGAACCAACAACCACATCCTTCATCTCATTCTCCAATAATTTATATTTAGGAAGTGAAATCTTAAAGAAATCCTTAATGAACCTACGATGAAATCCAACATTCTCAAAAAGTCTTTCAATACCCCTTACGTAAATAGGTGGAGGAAACTTTTTAATAAATTTAAACTTCTTATTAATCTCGATCCTTTTCTTTAAGATCTTATGACCGAGCACTATCCTTTTTTAGCATAAAGTGGAACTTTTCCAAATTTGTCACCAAATTTTAGTCTTCACACCTTGTCAAAACACTACCCAAATGGGCAAATGAATCCTTACAAGAGACACCCACTACTGAAAAAGTCATACAAGAATACCTCAGTAGTGTCCTCCACTATGTTTGAGAACATAAACATCATTCAATGTTGAAAGGTTATTGTCACATTACATAATCCAAAATGCATCCTCTTTAAAGCTAATGTCCCATATGGACAAGTGAAAGTGATTTTCTCTTGGTCTTCACGAACAATCAAAATTTGATTGTATCTCGAGTAACCATCAAGAAAACAACACCATTCTCTACTACTAAGATGGTTTAACATATGGTCCATAAATAGTATTAGAAAATGATATTTTTCAATATATGTATTGAAATTTCTATAATCCATGCACACTTTCCAATCACTAAATGATCTTATCAGAATAAGCTCATTCTTTACATTAGAAGCATAGTGATTCTACCCTACTTAGGAACACATTGAATAGGGATCACCTATGTATTATCTGTAATAGGGTAAACCATGTATGCATCCAACCACTTAATGATCTCATTTTTGACTACTTCTTTCATAGGTAGATTTAGCATATGGTGATACTCAATACTAGGAATATAATCTAGATCAAACTGGATTTTATAAGTGCAGGTTCCTAGCGGAATGCCAGTAATATCTGTAATAGACTATCTAATGGTCCTCTTGAACTTATTTAAAATCGATACTAGATCCTCAATATGTCATTCAACCATATCTGTTGCTATTATGAATAGAAAAGTATTGTTGGCTCTTAAAAAAACATAGCAAAGGTGGGATGGGTTAACTTTAAGCTCTATATAATGGACTCCATAATATAAGGCTTGGATAATGGATTTTCACTATTATTCAAATCCAAGTCTAACTTTTTTAGAGAATAAGAGTAGGTACCCACCACTAAGTACACTCACCATCTCATCATACTCATTAGAATTATTTCCCTCAAAGTTTATGGTCACTGTAATTAGTTCCTCAACACCAAGTGTCTTCTAAGAAGGAACTATCAAGGACTCATCATAAACTATATTAATAATTGAGAACAGAAGTATGTCATTCAGTTGCTCATAAATTGGCAAACACTAAGAATTAATTCCTCAGTATTCAACCTAAACAATAATTGACTAGTTTCTACGTGAAGTAATGCTTATCTAGTCGATTAGAATAGTCTCCCTAAGATGATGGGAATCTTAAATCAACTTTATAGTCAAGGATGAAGACAATATAATTTTGAAATATGACTAGGTTGACCTTCACTAAAACATCATAAAAGATATACACAGGTTTATTTTACAGTGCGATCTGTAATATGAAATATTACCAAAGTTGGTTTAAGAGATTCGAACCCCAATTGTCTAAACATGGCTTGTGGAATCAAATTAATACTAGCACCCAATTCACATAAAGTTTTTGAAAAATTGAAAGCCACTATGGTATAAGAAATGGTGAACACTCTAGGACATTCCATTTTCTACATATGAGATTAAGAAGACTTTGCACTACATTGATGAAAATTATCAATAGGCTAATAACACATAATACTCTTCTTTCTAACTAGATACTTCATAAACTTGATATAACCAGACATTTTCTCAACTTCCTTGATTAAAGAAATATTCATAAAAAATTAATTTAGCATTGAAATAAATTTGTGATACTTATTTATTTAGATCTCTTCTTTAATATTTCTGGAAAACGTAGAGGAGAGTATTGAATAGGAGTCAAAAATCTATGGGACCTGCTTTTCTCCCTCGTTTTAGCCCTAGTCTTTTTTTCAGCAACTACACTTTTTAGATGACTTTTTCTTAATAACTTGACTTTAATATTTGGTTACCTTTTAAACATCGATCATCTTGGTATCATCCTTATCATCAACAACAACTAGCATAAGTGTGCCAAAAGTCATATTTCTACTCACAGTAGTCTCATCCATATAGTGACTGTCATTCTTTAAATTCTAGATAGTGTTGCTCAGAATTGTACCTTTTTGACATTGGTTCAAACCTACAAAAATTTGCCAACATTTCTACTCAAGTTACTTAATATAAACAACATAAGACTCTAGTTTTTGGATCATCCCAAAAATATCTGATGAAATCACCTTAACTGTAATTTGTGTTTTCTATTCTTTTTAAAATTCTAGAAATATGCTCCACCATATAAACATTACTTGACTCAGTGTTGTGACTATTGAGAGGAATGTACAAACCACTTTTGTCGTCTTAGTAGCCATCTCTTTTCTTTCAATCACCATCTCTACTTATACTTTATTTTTTATACCTCAATCTATTTTAGTTGTTGCCCTTGTTGGATTTGGTAATTCTATATAGTATCATTGAAGCCTAGTCTCAAGTTAAACTAGTGAATACACCTCCTATTACAGTACAGCTATAAACTTGTTATTAGAATTCAAAGACCAATAGAAGATTTCAAGAAAATTATTTTCAAGTATTCTAAGATTTGGGACTTGCTATAGTTTCTTCATGAATTTCAATAAAGTTTTATACAATGCCTTTATATGTAGTTATATAATGTTTTAGATCTCATATTTTAGCTATAATATTTTAGATGGTGGGAAAAACCTTTCTATGAAGGTGTCTTCAACTCATGCCAGGTAGATATCAATCTCCTTGGTAACTCTGTGATATGCCATAGTTTCATGGAACATTCAATGCCTAAAACTCAAAAATTGTTTAAGTAGTTAGGTATTGTTGTTAGATGTGATGTGCATTTATTTTAATTTTGCATGAAAACAAAGTTTGAAGCCAAGAATGAGAAAATCTGATGAAGAAGAGCTGAGAGTGCTACCTATGAGTCAACCTAAGGCTCGTAGGTTGTATTTACGAGCCTGTAGATGGCTAAGTATATGGAGATCCTGAAGATTCTGAAATTCACTGAGTTGATATGATTAGTATTCCCCTACCTATAAGGCGCATGTACAACCTACGGACCATAGGTTGCCTAAAGGTAGGAGTTCTGCAGTCTAAAGATTTCTCTGATTCCCACGAGCCTACTTACTCCATCAGTACAACCTATGATTCGTAGGTTGCCACTTGGGTTAGTGCTGACTGTGGTTTCCTACATTTCTTAGTATAGGTTTTCAGATGTATCTATAAGCACCCAAGGGACTCTTTTACTATAATTGATGCACTTTATACACTTTTTACATTGTTTTGAGTTCTGAGATATATTATTGATCTCGAAATTATTGTTCTTGATTTTTAGGGTTTAAAATGAATTTGAGATTTTGGGTTTTCATTATTATTCTTTGGAAGTTCATTCTTATTCTTTCATCTATGTAATCTATGTGTGTTCTTAAAATCATGATCACCTAAACCCCATAACTAGGGTTGTGGGAACACTATTGGACTAACAAAGTAGCTATAGTGCAAAATCATTCTAAATTGATGTTTTTCCTTGTATTAACATTTATTTCATTTTTATTTATTTCTTAATGGTTGAAAATATTAGAAACTCACATGTATTCAATACGTACTCAAGAGAAAGGTAGAGTTAGGAAAAAGACATCACAATAGAAACTTAAAGCTATTAACCTTTATCAAATTAACTTGAGACTAAAAGGAGATAGTTAATCTGAGATCAAGAACAAGGGTTAGTAGTGCCACACTCTGAGATCGAGAGGTGATGAGCAAATTTAACACAAACTAAGGTCGTGTGATCATTAGGTGATACATAACTTGTTAGATTTTGCATTCAAGGCACCGAGATAGTCTGACGAGCATGAACAGTCTGTGGATTTATGAAATTAGGGGGAACAAAATTCTAGTGATTGTTTCATTTTCATATTGACAACAACACTAATTACCCAGAATTGTTACTTTACTATTTCTTTCACCAAAACCCTCATTTATTTTCTGTAATTTCTAATTACATCAGTAAGCTCATGATAGATTTTTGACCTATTCCTCGTGGGATCGACCCCAACCTTGTTGAGTTCTATATTTGACAAGCGAACACTTTATACTTTATTAGAGGTATAATATAGGTGATATTAAATTTTGGCACCATTTTTGGGGAATATAGTTACGGATTAATTGATTAAGTTTTTTGAAGTAGTTGGTTTCATTGTTGAGTTTTGGTCTTCTACTGTTTCTAAGGCACACTCTATTGTATGCCAAGTACTTAGAGTCAAGGCAATCCCCTGCTTTCATATGATCTTAAGCATAAATGGACCTTTCAATAAAATTGTAACATAAAGAGAGAAGAAGAGTATGAGCATGAAGCTTATTTTTTATTTGAGTTTACAGTCGTAGTTTTTTATTTAACCTAAAACTTTCCTATATTTTATGCTTTCCATGAATTAAACTCTTGTAACTAAACCATTATATATTCAATCAAGGAATAAAGTTAAAAAAGTTGTTTTCTTTATTTTTTAATCAAGAATTTATTATTCTTTCATAAATAGAAAACAAGAAAGGGATTTGACCCAACACAAAGGGGTTCATGATTACCCAGCAGCATTGAATCAACCACATCTACATGGTGTTCAAGAAACAATAATGTAAACTACTACCCATCTAATAGCTAACAAAAATGCAAGGTTAGCACATGCCCAGTGTGCTGAAGAAAGGGTTAGACAACATGAGTAAGAAGATCATCGAGAAATATTTGATATAGATAGTGATAGAAGGAACAGAGTTCAACTACTTTAGTTCATCAATATTTACCAGTTTATGATATTCCAGAAGAAGTATTGGGGAATGCTAAACCAATTAAGACACGTGCTATCATTCCTCTAGAATTTCCCTATGGACTGAAATTTGGTATTAAAAGGACCATGATCCAGCTGCTAAATTTAAAAGGATTGTTTTTTGGTTTTCCTATTGATGATGCAAACATACACCTTATGAATTTTGTGGGGATTTGCACTTTGTACAATATGTTGGCGGTAAGTCAGGAAGATATATCACTCAAGTTGTTATCATTCTATTTTATAGGTAAAGAGGCGTTATGGTAAGAAAGCTGCCTTGTAGGTCTATTACAACTTAGAACTAGTTAAGAATAAAATTATTGGACCAATTTTTTCTACCTACTAAAGTGATATAGTTGAAAAGCGAGATCTATAATTTCAAACATTCTAGAATGATATAGTTGAAAGGTTAGATCTATAATTTCAAATAGTTACATTTAGAGTCACTCTACGAGACATGGTTGAGGTTCAAGAAGAAGCTGATAAATGTTTCGAATTGTGAAACCATGGGAAGGAACTTGTTGGAGATATTCTATAAAGCCTTGAACGCTAATACCAAGGCTATGTCTGATAATGTTACATGTGGAGGTTTCATGAGTCTTTGATAGGATCAGGTTGCAAAGATCTTAGACCAAATTACTAAAACCAATTAAGGGTAGCCAATTATAGAGGTAGACAGGTCGACTGGTACTTATGTTATTGGTGCTTCCAGTGAGTAGAGATCCTTAGTTCAGATAGTGGATTATGAGATAACACAATCGAGAACTGAGTTTGTGTGTCTTACTAAGTAATTTTCAGCCATGGAAGCAGAAAAGGTAAAATTCTATTGGTATTCATGGCAAGGCTTGTAAACATAATGAGTCTAATTCAAAAGAAGAAGAAAAGTAATAAGATAAAAAGATGGTGGGTCTTTGAGGTGAGGTCCAAGGGTCTAATCAAGACACTTCGAACTCTAGGTGAGGGAATCAAGGTTAGAACTACTATGGGGTTAGGTATAGGGATATTAGTAGAGAGTGTGATGGTTCTTGGAGGAGAAAGCATGATTACAAGAAGAAAAATAGTCTGTATATTCCACTGGGGAACAAAAGATACAGAGCCTGGGAATTTGAGAATGGAAGAGTCACTTGCTAAGATTATAAAGGATTTAGAGAGCCAAGAGAGTTTTCTTAAAGGGATTAAGGCAGATATTGATGTGCTAGATTTTTGTAGCACATTTAAGACTTTTTAACTCGAAATAATTGTAAGTTCTTAAGTAACTATTGGTGTTTTTGATGTTATTTCTTAAGATTTTATAGGAAAGTCAAGATGCATGGAAATAAATAACAATGGAGAAAAGAGCTGAAATCTGAGCAAAAACAGCTGAAAACATGGCTGACGACGACATTGATAAGTCATCAGCCTTGTGTTAGGCTATCACCATTGGCGTCAGCCCTAACTAGAAATGTGAAGCCTGAGAAAAAGTTCTAATGATATTGGTGATAAGGTATCACGTTGGTGATAGGGCATCAAGAAGGGCGTCATCTTAAACTAGAGAATTGAGTTCGAAGAAGAAATTTGATGACGTCGGTGATACGCCATTAGATTAGTAATGCGGCGTTAGCTACATCGTCAGCCTAAGATAGATTTTAAAGGCAACTGAAGCATTATGACACCATCCGTGATAGGGCGTCAGACTCTTGATGTGACGTCATCTTGGGCGTCATTTGTTTCGAGAATTTTATTAAGTTTTGTTATTTTATTTCCTTAATTAGGCTTTAGTATAAATAGCATCTTGTAGGGTTTCATTCACAACTTCGGAAGCAGCTTTTGACATCTTGGACATCTAGGAACGTCTAGAACTTATTCCAAAGATGACTTTACTTTTCTTTAGTCTCTTAACTTAGAAATTCGATTTTCCATGTTTTGATTTAGTTGTGGGAAATTCTTATTGTACTTAAAGGAGAACAACTTTGAATTTCATATTTTGTAAGTTCACTTGCTTTAAGTTATGAATTCAATCTTTGTTATCTCTTTCTATCTTATGAGCAACTAAAAACCCACAACTAGAGTTGTGGGATCTATGATTATTATTTTACTAATTTAATAGTTGGATTAGGGTTTGAGTGATTGTGGGAATGTCTTGAAATTCTGTTGTTTTAACTTGAATCTATTGGTTGCAAACATTAGGTTATGCCTTAGATTTTATTTGCTTCTAACGGAGAAATAGACTAAAGGTCGTGGATTGTCAATAGGGACTCAGAAGCTACCAATATTCTGTTTAATGATTGATGCCGTAACTGGATCAATCTACCTGAGATAACACCTAGTTGGGAATAGATAAGTTATCTAAGTTCGAGAGAATTAGATAATAAATTGTCTAGTGAGGTTGAGAGATAAGTCAGATAGTATAATCGTCAGGGATATTCTACTGTTCCCGCCTATCATGATAATCATGAACAATTATTATTCAATGGAGATTAATAGTCATAGTGATCACAGCCCTAGTTTCTCTATATCATTGATTCGAAATATTGAAATCAAAGTTTTGAGTTCAAAAATAAGTTAAAATGTTAGAATTTGTTTGATTGATAAAAACCCTTTCTTATTATTTATTTGAATTTAACTTGTAGCTATAGTTTTGAACTAGTTTAATCGCCATTCACATTGTTCCCTGTGGATTCGACCCCGACTGTGAAGTTGGGTAAATATATTGACGACGACCGCCTTGCACTTATTTGAGGTGTAAGTTGAGCGTTATCGGATATATATGGGTTGATCCAGAAAATAGAATAACATGCCACCACAATTAACCATCTTTTACAGAAATTTTGGAAGATGTCATCCACATTGAATCAACATCAACCAAGCACTCTTCCTATCAACATGATTCAGAATATAAAGAATGATAATCATTGTTTAGCTATTATTACTCAAAGCTGTAAGGCCACTATTGATCCACCTATGCGTATGGCTGATTAATTGATGAATGATACTGTGGATATTGATGATATGGACAAATATGAAATTAAAAATTTAGTGATGAATGATGAGGCATATTAGAAACCTATAGTTATAAAATAAAGAGCTCAAAATAAAAAAAGGGTAAAGAGGTAACACCACCACTAAAGCCTATTTCCCCACCTCCTCCACCTTTCCCTAAAGATTGAAGTAGAAAGCCAAAGATGAAAGGTATAAGAAGTTTATTTCTATGGTGAAAGAGTTGACTGTGAACTTTGCTCTTCTTGAATTTCTAGAAAAGATTCTTGGCTATGAAAAATTTATGAAGAATTTGGTGACAAAGAATAGAATCGTTAGTTATAAAGATGTGGGTGGGTTTCACAATTAGTGCGATTACATCTCGATCTCTTATGCAAAAGAAAGGTGACCCCGATGCCTTTATAATTCCTTGTATGATAGGGTCATCTAGTTTTTCCAAGGCTTTGTGTGACTTGGGTACAGGGATTAACTTGATGCCACTGGCAGTGTTTAATAATTGGGCTTGAGACCTCCCCAACTAATGGCGATGCAGTTATTGATGGCAGATCATACATCGAAAATGCCCGTTGGCATATCATTTAATGTTTTGGTCAAGGTGGACTATCGTGCCCTATTGTTCTTATGAAAAAGAGGTATTTGACGTGGCAACTCATTTTTGAAATGTTTAAAGAAAAGAGTCGCCACCTAACAAATTAAGGTGTGTTAGGGCACCATTCTTGGCTAATTATGAACTATTGAATTAGTCTACCTCACTAGAAATTAGGTATGGGTTCAAATTACCTCAAAAAGAAGGTGCTAGGCACCTTTCACATTTTGACGTCCACAAATATGGGTCCCAATCGAATTTATATATTACGTAGAGATTCTACGTGATAAGAAAAGTCAATTAGTTTAATTAAGAAAAATGATTAGGTTATTAGACAAATAAATATTTATATCAAAAATAAAAATAAATAAGAAAACTAATTGTCAAAATAAGTATAAAATGAACAACTAAGCATGCTGTATGTAAAGTTGATTAAACGTTAATTAACATAATTTTGAATAACTAAGTGATTGATCATGAAAAATCCTTATTTAAAAATAAATAAATAATTAGGCAAAAAAATATTTTCTAATTAATACTAATGTAGGGGATAAAAAAGAGTTAATTTGCAAAATTTAATTATTATAGTTTAAATTAGGTGAAAACAAGGCTTGATCGTACAACTCTATTTAAACAACTAAGTTATAAAAATTATATTTTATCAAACAAATAAATTTAACGAAAATCCCATTTGACCTAATTAATAAGAAACTAGATGATGGAGTAGTTAAGTATATAAACTTGTAAATTAAAGTAAGGAAATGAAATTAAATAAAAATATGAAGGATATTAAATAAGTGAGAAGAGAGAATTGAGATGAATATGTGAAGAAATCAGCTAATTAATAACTTAAATTAAGTTTCACGGTCCAAAACAAATAAAGAGATAAAACATATCACAGTAAAAAATTTATTTTAATAGAGTAACAATTTTTAAGATTTAAAAGAAACCAAGAGAGTTTCTATTTCTTTACAAAAATGAAATATTTGTTGCTTTATAGGAATGATGCCACATATTAATAATCACACTAATTTGACCTTAGCAACATTTTTTATTTGAGGTCAGATTTCAGTTATAAAATAGTAATATTATAATTTCTTAAGACAATTGAAAATTTAGAGTTTCCATATATAAACACATAAGAATATTTACATATAGATATACATAATCTCGATTTTTCAAAAGCTTTGGCAAGTGGTACACCCGGAGCTGCGTTAGCTTAATTTAAAATATAAGAATTAGAGCTCACAATTCTGTTTACTTTTCCACTAAATATAGGTTAGGAGATAGTATTTATGTAATTAATAATTTTAAAAGATATTGTATGATTTAAGTTGTAGAAAAAGAATTGAACAATGATTTTGGCGAAAAAGAATTAAATAATTGATGTTGCATTCTTCAAATTTTTTGCATAAACAAAAAGAAGTAAAAATTTGAGAATTAAGGATCAGAAAGGAGGCACATAACAAGTAATTTCCCAACCCCTATAAACAGTCCCCATAACTTCCACTATGTATATCAAATATTTGCAGAATGAATCATTATAGATTAAAATAATATAAAGAAATAGACATCAACATATGAGAACATGAAATTGGTAACGAGTCCCTCACTTTTTCAGGAGACTCTTCAATCCCCCGAAGCAACTAACTTTCTACTAAGAACCTATTAACATATCCTAATACACAAAAGAATGAACTAGTAAAATCCATCCAAAGAAGTCTTTTTAATGTTGATATTAGCCTTATATGGATGTTTTCTAATATGCCCAAATTACAAATCTCCTAATACAATGTAAGTGATCGCTGTCAAATATATAACCCAACTAAGGTTGGGGTTGAATCCTACAGAGAATATGGTGTTAATTAAGCCTAATCATTATTAGGCTATTAGTCATAAGCATCAAGAAATAAGGGGGGTTGTGATGTTAAGAATATTTGGTTGAATATTTTCACAATATTAAGAACTAGTATTTAAATTGTAATGTATAATGAATGAGAATTGGAGAACTAGAATTATGATCACCAAGGTGTTTCAATACTAAGGGTTGTGGGTTATTTCAAACCCATACTTCACGATTTCAATTGCATGGTCAATTGTTTAATTAATTCCATCGAATTGTTTTTCAGCCTTCAAAGATGGATTCACTTTAATTATTTTAAACTTAAAGTGATAAATTAGTTCAACAACTCAATCCTCAAGAGATTGATCCGATTAAGAAATCAATCATAAAATTAAAGGATAATTACTCAAATTACCTTGTAACTCTTCTTTTTTCTCAGCACCGACTTCTCTGCTTAAGTAAGTTGTGTTCATGGGAATATCCCTCAAGTTTGCAACCAAGAAGAATCATTAAATTAAAGAGAGAGTTATGCAATTGAATTTATTTTCAGGATTTTATCAACCCCACAATCCTAGCAATAAATTACACCAAGGCTCCCATAACCCTTGTTAGGGGAGATTTAGCCATACATAATTAAGGAGAAGAATTTAAACATATATTTCATAAACAATTCAAAAATAACGTACAAATACAAGATGTTTTTCGAATCCAGAATTACTAGTGACAAATGTTAAAATCCCTTATCTCTCAACTAATTTCTCAATGAATTGTACGTTACAACATTAGCCTAAGATACATAATATAACTCTAAGAAGGTTATTTAGAGGCTTCCAAAAAGTGGGGATTTGAAATTCAAACCATGGCTGCCATGTTATAGATGATGGTTGACCTAATGGTTCATCACCTAAGTTATGGTCTGTCGGTCAAAACATCGGTGATATCTTGATTGGAGATAATTTTATTTTTAAAACATGACAGTAACAACAATAGCTAGTCAGAGGTCTGACGGTTTGTCAACTCAACCATCACTAAACTCTTGAATTTTGTTGATTCTGCTTATGTGTAACGCCCAAGGTAACAGTCCGTCACAAGCCTAACGATCCATCTCTCTGCCCGCTTCCTGACTCTAGTAGATTCTACCTTTTTCCTTAGGATTGGCGATCATACTAATGGTCCGACGCAAAGGAGATGGCCTATCAGGTTTCCCATTGTTACTTCTAGTGTTCACTTTTCCAAGTTGTTTTTGCTCCTAAGCTAATTTCTCGAGAACAAGAAAACCCAACATTAAATACTTCAATAGTTTCTAGAAAACAAACAATTATCCTATGTAAAAGATGCAAAATGTTCCATCAAATGAGGGAACATCAATATCATCACTTAAGACAATTGCTTGTCCTCAAGCAACTCAACAACACACCACATATGTAACAAGAAAATGAAATGCAAAAATAGCTATTGCAACTCGCATCAACTGATCAATTAATTATTTCTCTACTTTTGCACTCTTAGCACAAAGGAATCCATGATTGGTATTGCACTATAACTTAGCTAATATGTATACTCATGAGATCTAACATCCCAAAGAATCAGTAGTGAGAAATACAATTCAATTGTCCTCTCATTCAATGAAGTCCAATGCACACATAATCAATTAGATTATAAACTAATAATTAGAACTCTCACTCTTACAAAGAAAATTTCAAACATAGAATACACACCCATAAGCTTGACTTTATCATCTTGTACTACTTATAGCTGATTTACAAAGATTAAAATAAGACTTTATAAAGCTTTTAAAAAGGTTTTGAGTGTAGGTGAGGAATGTTTTTTGAATAGTGACTTCACGCTCCTTATCATTAATGCTAATTTTAATCTCTACTTCTCTCAGTTTCTTTCTTCTTCTACATCAGTCTTTCCATTTCCTGATTTATTTTTGCTGTATCAAAGCCCTCTTTCCTTTTTTTAGGGAATACTTCTCTTGAAATCATGTTATCTACATCAACCAGCCTTAACTTATATTGATGCTCTTAGTGGGGGTACACAGTATCCAAAAGGATCACGACCAAATAAGACAAACTCTAACAAACCAAGCCACTTTCTTCTAATCATTAACTTCTTTATAGTAGCCACCCTCAACTTAGGCATTTTGCCTGAGTTAAGGTACACAATGTCTTAGGAGGGACCAAGACCAAAATAAGGTGTTAATAATCAATAAAAAGGAAAGTTGTTGAGGTTGAATAAAAGGCTACAGTCGAAAAGGGTTCAAAGGAAAAAATATACATATTTTTGGTTGGGATTTTAAGGATGAGTGGACTATGATTGAAAAACGGCCTACTATCCTATCCTATTTAATCAACTACCACATTACACAAATGAATAGGGCAAGTTCTAGTTGTATACACAATGTAACAAATGCATCAAATCCTCACACACACGTCAAGGAACTTGTACTCATACTACTGACTTTCAGACTGGTGTCATCATGTTTTCTCAAGACAAAATCTCTAATTCCAAGCATATATTCATGGTAGTAAATCATCACAAAGTATTCAGATTAAATAAACAAAACAAATATTGTAAGGCAAATTTTCAAAATTTGACATTCCACAGATCCACAACTTTCTATCATACCATGTTTCTTCAACACGCATAGTATATTTATAAATAGACAACACTTTAAATATCAAATTTCATAATGAGATACCAAATGCATATTAAACTAAAAAGAAAAAATACATATTTATAATCGCATAAATAACAATGAAAGAAGAAAATCGTAGACATACTGGTTGTCCTAGATAGCTTACGAGAAAAATTAACACAGGCAACAAAAGCCTCTGTGGTGGCAGACTTCACACAACAAGTACCCCACCCCTACTAAAAAATATATTGTCCTCAATGAATCATAAATAAAGTACAAGGGAGAAGAATACTTGAATAGCCATTGGGCGTGTGAATCTGCTAATTTAGGAGAGGCCTCCTTAACCTCATGGTAAGTAACAGTAACCCTCTCGATGACTAGGGTACCCAAAACAAAATCTTTTTCAGTGACAGGGATGGGAATCAGTAACGTCTCTGGCCTATGCCCATTTCCTCACGTGGAACTAGTGGACACACTAGCCACTTCTTTGCAACTTTCTTCTATCTCTTTTCTTTAGCTTTCTTTGATCTTTTCATTGTTTTTCTTCAATTTATTTCCTTTGGTGTTTTATCTCTATGTTTTTTCTTTCTCTCTGATCGTTTCTCCCTATATTCATCCACTTGTTTACCTTTTGTCATTGAGTGGCCTGCCTATGAGGTCCACAATGTTTTTTTTCTCATCACTCACTATTAATGCTGGATCAAATGCACTTGGAGGTGGTTGCTTCTTTAGTTCAGAAATATTAACATGTTCTTTCTTTAATTCAATAGTAAACCTTGCTAAATTTTGAACTGACAATTCTTACAACTTATCATTCACATGCTCTTCTATGTCATTCATCCGTGCATGTAGATTTTCATATATCTTTATAGATTCTGCTATAATCCTGTCCCTAAGTGGTTTGATTTTCTTTGCCTAAATGCTCAATTTTTGCTTAAATTTGTTTTGAGCTTTCACCATCTTCACTAAATTCTCTTGGGTCAAGATGTACTTCGACTATCTCAGTGATGTATAAGAAATGTTTAATGTGTCTCCTATCATTGGTACATATCCCAAACCTATTGAATTAACCTATGGAACATAAGTGATTAAAAGCAATGACATACCTGAAGGCACATCTAATGTCTCTTGAGTAGGTGTATCCCGTGTCTCATATGCTGAAGGCATATGGACTTGTATTTCAAATTTTGACTCATCTTTTGTTCACTCAATGTCTTGCTTTATAGAAGATCGAATCTCATTAACTTCTTGAATTATAGACACATTCGCTTGACTACACAACTCTGTAATCAAACAGAGAAATGGCAATGAACTCGCTAACTTATGAGCATGAACAAATATCTCATCATCAATTATTTACCAAAAGTCAATCTACAATACTTCTATTATGCTCATCACAAACACTACCCCTTGATTCTTTAGGTTATCATATCCTTCTATAGGCATTAGCCTCATTCACCCTATGGCCCATTAAAAATTTTCCTTAAAACTTAGGAATGACTTTGAGATCTACTCTTACCCTAAAGCCATGATAGGTTTCCATTATCTATAAGACTCTGAGACAACAAAGGTCTTTGGTTAGCAACCATAGTCATTCAATACTCTAATTCTGGGGTGATGGTAGGAGCCAAATACTCTAGACCAAATAACATCTTGTTTATAGTACTATCAAAGATATCTACTGTCACCTTTCTCACCAAAACCTGTGTTTTTTTACTCATGCTTGGAATTATAGAGCCTTTGAGACAATCCTTCTCCACTATTTGTAAGTAATTAGTGAAGTATTCACGTACCAAATTTAGATAATATGAATCAGGAGGTTTTCCCAAGTGTGCTAACTCATATTCGTTGAACTTTCTTTCTAAGTCAAGGTACTCATGAAGAACTTTTATGACTATCTAATACTCTTTCTTTATGGGAATATTTATTGGTCTATTTGAGTAGGATGGATCCCATAGAAGAAATGATTCCTTGCATGCTCAACCTTTTATTTAATGGATTCCCAAACCTCTGGGTCCTTACTACAAATCACATCACCTTCTTCTTGTTCTGTCTCTATTTTTTGATCAGGAGTTGCCTCTGTTTCCCTTTAGTCCTCAGGGATAGAACTCTTTCTTCCATTGCTATAGCTTTCACTGCTCGCTTTTGCACTTGATGAATCACTCTCCTCAACAGACTGGGAGAGTGCTTGCCTTTTTTTCACTTTTCCGAGTGCGGTAGTTCAGGGCTTTAGTATTTATTTTTGGTTCTTGAAGTGGTAGTATCTCAACCCTTTTTAGATCTACCACCACCTCTCCTTAATGGAAGATTTTGAGTCATAGTACCTAATTTTGGAAGGAAAACAAATCACAATGATACTAGTGACAAATAGATGGAACTATAAATTGCAAACTGCTTAGGGGTGATTGTTGAACCCTTAAGGGTTACGCCAAACAGCAAGGGAACAGGTCCCTAAGAATCAAACACAAGAAATCAAACCATATAGTACAGAAAACTAAACATAGTGCAGAAAGAGTAAAAGACACAAGAATTTTTATATGGACTTGGGGTTTGTAACACATAGTAAGGGACCAGGTCCCTTAGAATCAAACATAGAAAATCAAATAATAGAGTGTAGGAAAATTAAATACATTTCAAAAAGAGTAAAAGGCATAAAGATTTTTATGTGTAAACACAGAATAGGAAAAACCACGGCTTACCCTCACAAGTACTAACAAAATCCACTATAATCAACCTTCTGATTAGAGTCTAGATTTTATCCTAACTCTAGGCTCCTTGAACTAGTAGCAACTTTGCTACCAACTTGGTAACTCTACATAGATTAGCTCTAATCAGTTTCAAGCTTAGAAAACTCTACCTAAGAAGAACTCTCTCAACTGGAAAGCACTACTCTTATAAGATGAGTAATTTAGTTACAATTCATTACTAACTCAAGAACTAGTAAAAATTAAGCATTCATAAAGCTAAGAACTTGAATAGTGTTGAAATTGGGTTTCTGCTGCATCTGTTCACTTTTTGATTTGCAAAATAACTATTATTGAAGGGGAACCTCTTTCCTTTAATAGTTGGGTGATGATTAGGGCTTGAAAGGTCATTGGACCGGCTGTCCAAGACAATACAAAATAGCACAAAATATCACTTTAAGTTTGTTGCATAAGATGAAAAAACTATGCAGAAGATGTGTGACATCTGTATTATACCTTGCACATCTAGGGACCTGGTCCCTCGTATTTTAGTTGCTCATTATCAAAACTACATATAACAGTAACAACCAGGCTGATGGTCCATGAAAAGACTGACTACCAATGGACTTGTTTGTCGCTCTTAAATAGAATGTTAAATATATGGCAATAGCTGAGTTGATGGTCTGTAGCAATGACTGACGCTGCGAAATAGAGACTCAGTACTAACTTTTTCTTGCCGACATCCATTGGGACGGTCTATTGCACTTGTGATGGTTTATTATTTTGGTTGGTGAGTTGCTCAGTTAAGTTTTACATTCTTTGGGGCATTTCAACGAACAGTTGGTGTGCCTATGTCATACATTTAATGGTTTTCTCAAATTTTACTTTCAATTTACTTCAAAACTATGATAGAACATGGGTTACTCAAACTTCATCCTAAATAAGCTACACCTGTGCAAAACAAGTATTTTAACTCTAAAAAAATTTAATCATACACAACTTCATACTCACTTATTCGATGCATTTGGAACATAAGAAAATAAAGAGTATAGTTCAGAATCAAACCTATTCTTGCAATGCTACTTCACGCTTCTTAAAATTTCTATGGTTTAACAAAAGGTAACCCTAGAATTTAAGTTGTGTGAGTAGGAAAGTAGTGTATGATGGAAATAGGGGAAATAGATGAGTGGTTTAAATAGAAAAAAATGAGGAAACTAAGGAATTTATGGGATGATGAATGTAATTCAAGAGGAATGAATGTGTAGGAGATTCAACTATTTTAGAGAGTTCATAAAAAGGATACGTGCATGCAACTTCTTTTCTCATAATCTTAAATACCATTTTGGTTAGATCAGATGCTTAATTAGGCCTAAATAAATCATAAATTATGGGCTTGGACTGACCCAAACATTTTAATTATATCTTAGATTGATGTTCTAAACAAAAGTTCGTCACTGTAGTGATGATATATTAGCTTAGCCATCATAATTTTCTAGAATGATGATAAATTTACCTCAAACTAATTGTCAAAGCGACGGTCCAATACTTTAGTGATGATCCATTGATATGCTCGTCAGTCTTTATCCAGAATATAATTTAAGTGGTCTATTTGTAACATTCAAGGTGATGGTCCATCGCTCTTGTGATGGTCCATCACTGTTGCCATTGCCGCTTATTCAGAATACACCCTTGATGAGCCATTTATTGACGGGCAAGATGATGGTCCATCACAAAGCTGACGGTCGATAGATCCTTCTGTCGCTACTCCCCAGAATGTTTCAACTCCTAATTCTTGAAATTACAACTCCTGTGTAATTAACAACTAGATTAATAATACAAAAACAAATAAAAAACCACTATCTACATAATGTTACAACATATTATGTGTTGTCTCCCACTAGCACCTGATTTAGCATCATAACATGACTTGGTTCTCTTGATTACTCAGTCTTCATCAAGATAAATCATACTCAACAATATTACCTCATATATTTGCCTAATGCATTTCTTGACCCATTTTCCATTCACCTTAAACACTCTTCCATCATTGTTTTCCAGCTCAACTACCCCAGATGGAAAAACTTGAGTTATTTGAAAGGTCCCAACCATTTCAACTTCAACTTTCCAGGGAAAACATAAATCATGAGTTAAAAAAAAACACCCAATCACCCGCCTGAAAGTCTCTCTTTTCAATTATTTGGTCATCATACTTCTTTATCCTCTCCTTATATAGATTATCTCTTTCATATGCGTAGAGATGGAACTCATATATCTTATTTAGATGATCTATCCTCAAGTCAGCTATTTTTTTCCAACTCAAGTTCAACCTCTTAACTTCCCACAATTTTTTATTTCAATTTCAACTAGTAGATTAAAAGCTTTACTATAAACAAGCTGGTAAAGAGACATTCATGTAGGAATTTTAAAAGCTGTTCGGTATGCCTAAAGTTCATAATTAAGTTTTCTTGACCAATCACTTCTATTTTCATTTACTGTGTTGGCTAAGATAGACTTGATCTCTCTGTTCGATACTTCCACTTCCCCACTAGTTTGTGGGTGATAAGGTGAGGCCACCTTGTATTGCTTTACCCTATATTTCAATAATGTAGCTCGGAACATCTTGTTATAGAAGTATGATCTTCCATCACTTATGATGGTTCTTCAAACACTAAAGCATGAAAAGATATTCTTTCTCAAGAATTCAACCATTCTTTTTCCTTTATTGGCTGCCAATGAAATAGCTTCCACCCACTTGGACACAAAGTTCACAACAACAAAGATATATTTGTGACCATAAGAGCTTACAAAGGGTCATTATATCCCAGACATCAAATAGCTCCACTTGTAACATCTTAGTCATAGAATTTCATGATGTCTATAGATAGATCCCTACAATTGACATTGATCACAAGCCCTCACAAAATCATAAGCATCTTTTTAAATTAAGGGTCAATAGTAACCACTTTGCAAAATCTTACTTACAGTCCAATCACCTGCTTGATGTCCCCCAGCTATGGATGAATGTTACGCCTCCAAAATACTCAATATTTCAACCTCTGATATACATCTTCTGATGATGTTGTCAGCTAATATCTAAATAAATAAGGCTTATCCCAAAAATACCTGTCCACATCATGTAGAAACTGCTTCTTCTATTGAAATGTGAGATTCTTTGAATTGATGTCACTAACAACAAATTTTTTAAAATCTATATACCATGGTACCAAATCAAAAGTAACAACTAGAACTTGCTCATTCGGAAAAGAATAATCAATTTTTAGCTCCTATATGTTCTTCAATTTATTTTCTAACTATGACAGATGGTTTGCTATTTGATTTTCACACTCTTTTTGATCTCTAACTTCAAAGTCAAACTCTTGAAGTAATAGTACCTATCTTAAAAGGCATGATTTTGATTTTTTCTTTGCTATGAGGTATCTTAACACTACATGATTAGTGTGAACCACCACCTTAGTTCCTAATAAATATGCCCTAAAGTTCTTAAACACATAAACCATGGGTAAGAGCTCTAATTTTGTCATAGTGTAATTCTTTTGTGCTTCATTTAAAGACTTACTAGCATTGGGGTGAAACAACTTATCCTTTCTTTACCTAGGAATGGCTCTAAGTGAGACCTCTCTTACATCACATATCATTTCAAATGGCTTAGACTAATGTGAAGTGATAATGATAGGTGTAACAACTAATATTTCTTTAAGGCATTTGAAAAACCTTGGGTTTGGACCGTAAGAAAATTTCTTGGATTTTTTTATTCTGGACATTAAATAACTTATAGGTACCAATCGTATGATGCGGTACAATTGGTATATTCTTGGTTGTATGCTAAGTTGTATTGGTTGGTGGGTTGGATTAGTTTCTAAAATGGGTATGACTTAGTGGGTATGAGTCGTGTAGTTGGTGATAGGTTGTATGGTTTGGGTTTTTCCTTCACTTAATCTGAAACTTAGAAACTTAACTTGGATCTAAGTATGAGTGGCTTACCATGAGCCGTAAAATAGGGTATGAGTGATACCATTGACTTATATGGTAGACAATGTTCAAACATCTTTTAATCCTATTCTGATAGGGATATAATTTAGGGGTGCTAATTGTATAAATAGGTACAACTTAGATTATACAAGTCATATATTGGACAGTATTGGGTCTAATAGGGATGCCTATATTATGAGTGGTGGGTACCAATCGTATGGTAGCGTATGATTGGTTTGAGGGAGTCATACCATCTAAAAGGAATTTTAAGTAGTTTAAGTTCAGGGTAATCTGGTCATTTCCCCACTTAACTCCTTAAGGCCCTACAACTTATATCACTATTGGGATATTATTTACCCTATTATTTTAATCTTAAATACATAAAAACTTTCTCTAATTCTCTCTAAGGCTCTTGGGTATAGGAAGGCTAGAGTTTTATCTAGAGGAATAATTTGGGGCTCGTATGGGTGATATGTCTCTATCATATTCATATTCTAAAGGATGTAATCCTCTCTCATTGTTAGTTCCAACAAAAGACATATTTTATACAATGGTTTTATGGCATGATTATTGTATGATTTTGGGGTTTTCAAATATATGTTGGGTTTTTGGTATTAAATATTGGTTATGGGTTTCCTATGTTTTAATTATATAATTATATGCTTTCATGGTGGTTTGGATAATTGGTTACACGGGAATGGTTAATTGGTAATTGGAATTGGTTTTGGAAACATTATGCCCAAACATGTTTGATAAAATCCCTTTTATAATGCTTTTACTATATTATGGGACTTTTAATGGATTGCATGGTATCGTATGGTAAAGGAACCCTAAATGGCATAAATGATTAAAATTGTTTGGAATGGTTAAATAGTAAAGTATGGTTGTCTTAGTTATGGTTAATTAAACATTCCTTGTTGGGTATAACAGAAAACACTAAGTAAACATATTAATGAACATCCCTGAGGGGTATATTGGATTCCCTAAGAAAACATAATAATGGAACACTTATGGGGTATACTGGATTCCCTCAAGTACACTTGATAATGTAATTTATGGGTTCATGGGAATCCCTTTACATAAAAAAGTTGATGATACCACTACTCATAGCCTGGGTTAATAATAATAAAATAATAATTTGGTTAAATGGTAATGGTTATAATTGGGTAATAATAGCAGGGTGTGATAGCTGACTGTCAAGGTGCGACTCAAATAGACAGACACTAGAAACTCATGTTTGCCGACCTAATGGTTGGTCATAGCGACCGTATATGATACTGTGAGGTACACGGGAATCCCCTATACTTATGGTATCTTTGGTTCTTGTAGCTACACGTATTAGGGCCCATTCAGGAGGTTACACTTAACCCATATAGCCCATAGGTATTTCTAGAATGGTCAAGCTATACATACCCAAGTTAATGGTTTTAAAGGAACATTAAACCTGACTACCTTTCCTAGCATGGTCATATATATGTATATATAGTATTTGTATGCATATGCTTGGCTTACTTGGTTTTACTGGATTGGATTATTTTATCCTTATCCTGAGTTCATGCTAGCATTCACCTGCTAACCCATCTTTAGGTGGTTGTATCCCTACGTGATGCAGAAATTGACCGTTATACTCCTCCTACTTAGTGGTCAGATTCAGGATAAGCTATTGGATTGAAGTAGTGAGATTCCATATTTTAAAAGGCTCTATTTCATTTCATAGAAGTTATTACATACTTTGGTTATTTTATGGATATTGGTTTTAGCTATGGCTGGGGGCATGTCCTAGCCAAATATTGTTTTTCTTTTAGTTAGAGGCTTTGTGTGACTACTCTGGGTTGGATTAGGCAGTGTCGATAGTGGTGTCACCCTTAGTATTGGTATTGGCATTGGTATTGGGGCTGATACCATTAGACTAAATTTATGATTGTTCTATTCTCTTATGTTATGTTTGGACAAGAACTTGGTTTTTATGTTGGTTTGGTTGTGGTTGATGGTTTGTAATGGATGCTTGGACTTATTTAGGTTGGTCGCAGTTATAGACCTATCCCAGAGTCTGGAATCATAATAAATGCTATATTGTTATACAGTCGGAATTTATCCGACTCTGGGTATGCATATTTTGATGTTGGTTTGGGTAATGAGGGTTGTCCCCAATCCTAGATGCACTTGGGATGCCTATTACGAGAAGGCCCTAGTTCGGGTCGTGTCAAGTTGGTATAAGAGCCTTAAGTTTGTGGTCAAGTAGGAGTCTACAAATTCATGCCTAGTAGATCCTTTTTTTAGGGTGTGTTGCATGCCACACTCATAAGGGAGAGACTACAAGGTATTTAGGAATTTTTCTCTCTCTTGGTATTCTATTTTCAAGCTTGGAGTCTAAGTCCTAGAATCTTCTCTTATCCTGGTTTGTTTGATTTTTAGATCATGCCTCGATGATTTGAGATATAAGGTAACTCTTCTATCCCAATCACGGATACTATTGAAGGGACATATTCTACTCAGGGGATCCATACTCTATTTAGGGGTCAAGCCTCGGATATTTTTAGGAGTTCCACTGGTTCCTACTAGTCCTCCTAAGGGTAAGGTATTAAATGTGGAATTTTTTCAATTAATTCATGTTATTGCTCAGTTGGTTATTTCTCAGGTTGAGTGGGGTGAATGTGGTGTTTCATTTACTAAGGCCATAAGGGTTGGACAATTTATGAAGATGAATCGTCCTACTTTTACTAGGGTGAAGGAGGAGGAAGATCCTCAGGGTTTTTTTGGATGAAATGGAGAAAATTTTTAGGATCATGTAGGCCATTATTATGGAAGGGGTAAATTTTCTTCTTATCATCTTAAAGATATGGAGTACTAATGGTACGGGGAGTAAGATAAGGAGAGAGGTAATGTTAAGGAGTTGACCTTATAGGACACTTTCTTTAATGCTTTTTATACCGCTTCTTTCCTCAGGAGTTAAGGGAAGCAAAGATAGAGAAATTTCTTAATCTGAGACAAGGGAAAATATTGGTCAAGGAACATGACTTGAAATTTCATCAACTATCTAGGTATGCTCCAGAATTAGTGTCTGACATGAGGGCCAAGATGAGAAAGTTCATTTCTAGGCTGTCTTAAGATTTAATCCTTGAAAGTAAGACTACGTTATTGATAAAGGATATTGGTATTTCTAAGTTCATGGATCATATGCAAAAGGTGGAGAGGAAAATAAGAAATAGGCTAAGTATAGGGAAAGGCTGGGTAAGAAGTCTAGGTCATCTGAATATGGTGGTTCTTAATAGTAAGGTTGTTGGGATTGCAATAAGTGGCCAAAGAAGAAGTGGGGGCATTCTGGTCTCTTTTCTTTACCTAATTCTCTTTACTCAAAATAGTCGGGTGATAGGAATCAGTATAATGGCAATAATTATGGGCAAAGGGTGCCCAATCTGAGGCAAGTGGGGCTAAATCAGTCTCATTATTCCTCCTTGTCGGTTCTATGGTAGGTTGTATAGGGGTTTTATTGATAAGAAAAGGGACAGGTGTTTCAAATATGGTCAACTAGGACATATTCTTAAAAAATGTATAGTTAGTAAGTGTGCTTTGAGAGTGAATAAGGCTCTGGTTTCTTCATATTTTGTTCCTGCACCAAAGAGTACTGCTTCTGCATCTGTTTCTGCTTCTGCTACCGATGCTGGTCGGAATAGGTTATATCAGCATGAATTTGAGGTACTACCTGATATTGTGACTGGTTTGTTACAACTTTTTTCTCATGACCTATGTTGCTTGATTGGTGCAGGATCCACTTTTTTTATGTGACCCTTTTTGTGGATATGTATTTTGGTTTTGATCTTGAGGTCACTTTAGAACCTTTTTCTATTTCTACCTTAGTAGGTGACTTTATGATTGCTAATATGTTCTAGAGAAGGTATGTGGTATCTGTTTGTAGAAGGGAGACTTTGGTAGTTTTTTTTGAACTTTATATGGTGAATTTTAATATTATTCTAGGGATGGATTAGTTACACTCTTGTTACGCATCCTTAGATTGTTAGATTTATAAGGTTGTCTTTAGGTTCCCTAGTAAATTAGTTTTTAAGTGGGAGAGTGGTTCCCTAGCTCCTAGGGGGAGGTTTATTTCTTATCTTAGAGCTTGGAGATTAATCTCCAAAGGGTGTCTCTATCACTTGGTCTAGTTTAAAGATACTACTTCCAAAAGTCCTTTATATTTAATTCTGGTGGTAAATTGTTTCCTGAGGCTTTTTCGAATGATCTTCATGGCATTCCTCCAGATAAGGAGATTAAGTTTGGTATTGATTTGGTTTGGGATACCTGTCCAATATCTATTCCTCCTTATAGAATGGCTCTAGCTGAGCTGAGAAAACTCAAGGAGCAAATTAAGGATCTTTTAGATAAGGGTTTCATCCGTCCTAGTGTGTCCCTGTGGAGTACACCATTATTATTTGTGCATAAGAGGGATGGTTACCTTCAGATATACATTGACTATCAATAATCGAATAAAGGTAATAGTTACAAAAAAGTATCCTCTCCCAAGAATAGATAACTAATTTGATCTATTGCAAGGTGCGAAATTTTTTTCTACGATAGGTCTTCAGTCTGGGTATCATCCTCTTAAGATTAGGGAGGCAGATATCTCTAAGATGGTTTTTTGTACTCGGTATGGTCACTTTGAGTTCCTGGTAATGTCATTTGGTTTGACTAATGCCCCGACGATATTTATGGATTTGATTAATAGGGTTTTCAGGCAGTTTTTAGATAATTTTGTCGTAGTGTTCATTGATAACATTCTAGTGTATTGTACGAGTATGGTGGATCATGATAATCACCTCTGTGTGGTGTTGTAGACCTTAAAGGAGCAACAGTTGTAAGATAAATTCTCCAAGTGTGAGTTTTGATTGAACACTGTAACTTTTCTTGGCGATATTATTTCTTGTGAAGGGGTCATGGTGGATCCTCAGAAGGTGGTAATGGTTAAAAGGTGGCTTACACCCATGGCTCCAACCAATATTCAGAGCTTATTAGGTTAGGCTTGGTATTATAGGCGGTACGTGGAAAGTTTTTTGACGATAGCTTCCCCATTGTCTAAGTTGACTTAGAAGAAGGTGAAGTTTTCTTGGTCAGATGCTTGTGAGGGGAGTTTTAAGACGTTGAAGGATAATCTAACTTTGGCTTTAGTTTTGATATTGCTTTAAGGTAATGTGTCTTTTGTGGTTTCTTGTGATGCATCCCGAGTGGGACTTGGTTACGTTTCGATGCAGCATGGGAAGATGGTTGCCTATGCTTACAGGCAGTTAAAGGTACATGAGATAAATTATCTTACTCATTATTTAGAAATTTTAACAGTGGTTTTTACTATAAAAATCTGGTGGTATTATTGATATGGAGTGCATGTGGATATCTTTTCTGATCATAATAGTCTACAGTATGTGTTCACTCAGAAAGAGCTAAATATTTAGCTGTGGAGATGGTTGGAACTTCTCAAGGATTATGATATGAACCTTTACTACCACCCAGGTGAAGCTAATATTATTGCTAATTCTCTTAGTAGGTTGTCCATGGGGATTTTAGCTCATGTTGATAAGGAGAAATGGGAATTGGTGAAGGATATTCACCGCTTGCCTAATGTTGGAGTTCATTTTTTAGACTCTGAGAATGGTGGTGTAATGGTACAGGAAGTGGTTCAGTCATCTCTTGGTGTCGAGATCAAGGAAAAACAAATGCTAGATCCTATCTGGATGAAAATCAAGGATGATAGGGAGCAAAAGGTAATGATATTTGAGATTAGTGGTGATGGAATTTTGTGGTACCTAGGGAGGTTATGTATTCCTGACTTCGATGGTTTGTAACAAAGGATATTTGCTAAGGCGTATGCATCGCAGACATTGGTCAGCCTAATTCGACAAAAATATATCATAATCTCAAGGAGATATATTGGTGGAATGGTATGAAAAAGGATTTAGCTGATTTTGTGGACATGTATTTAGTTTGCTAACAAGTGAAACATGAGCACATGAGGCTTGGTGGGTTGTATCAGGAAATAGATTTTCCTAAATTAAAATGGGAGGTGATCAATATGGATTTCATTATCGATAATCCTCAGTCTTAAAACCAATCTGATTCAGTTTGAGTTATCATGGATACAATGACAAAGTTCGTTCACTTCTTACCAGTCAGGACTAACTTTTTGGCTGAGGATTATGCAAGGTTGTATTTTCATGAGATTGTGAATCTGCATAGGGTACCTATTTTGATTATCTCTGATTGTGGTACGCAATTTTCATATCACTTTTGGCGGTCTTTATAGAAAGGGTTGTGAACTAAGGCTAGTCTGAGTATTGCTTTCCACTTGTAGATGAAAGGGCAAGCAAAGAAGTGTATTCAAACATTAGAGGACATGCGTCATGTGTTTGCGATTGATTATGGTGGCAATTGGGTTGAGTATCTACCTTTGGTAGAGTTCACTTATAATAATTACTGTCACTCTAGTATTGGGATGGCCCATTTTGAGTCATTGTATTGTAGGTGGTGTAGATCTCCTATTGGGTAGTTTGAGCTTGGTGAGGCAGATATGTTCAGTTGAAATTTGGTTTATTAGGCTATGGAAAAAGTGAAGGTGACTTTGACAGGCTTAAGACATCCCAACGTCGCCAAAAGTCCTATGTAGATGTAAGGTGTAGATACTTAGAGTTTGAGGTTGGGGATAAGGTGTTCATAAGGGTATTTGCCATGAAGGGAGTGATACAGTTTGGTGATAAAAGGGAAGCTCAGTCCTTGGTATGTTGGTCCTTATGTGGTTTTGTGAAGGGTTGGTGATGTTCCTTATGAATTGGAGTTGCCTTCTAGTTTGAGCTCCATTCATCTTGTATTTTATGTCTCTATGTTGAAAAAGTGTCTCTATTATCCTTCTTCAGTGGTTTCTTTAGAAGAAACTCTGATTATCTATCTTATGAAGAGGTATAGGTTGAGATATTAGATCGGCAGGTTCGTTGGTTATGGACTAGGGATGTAGGATTAGTTAAGGTTTTAATGCGGAACCACAAGGTGGAAAAGGAAACATGGGAAGCGAAAGCGGACTTCTGGATATTCATCAGAAAGGTATGCGTTCTTGATCGCATCTTTGTTTTCTAACTTGGTTAAAAGTTGGATTGATATTTGATAATGCAAATGACTCATGCTTTTGTTTGACCTACCTTGTCTGTCACTCAGGGATGAATGATCCTAGTGAGAGAGATTGAAACACCCTAGGTTTGACCCTTATAAAATTTCCTGGATTTTTGGATTCTGGACATTGTTCATCTTGTGGGTACCAGTCATATGATGGATTATGGTTGGTATGCTCTTGGTCGTATGATAACCAGTGTTGGTTGGTGGGTTGGATTTCTTTCTGGAATTGGTACCACTTTATGGATACGATTCGTATGGTTGGTGATGGGTCATATGGCTTGGGTTTTTCCTTTACTTAATTTAAGACTTATTAACATAACTTAAATCTGAGTACAAATGGCTCGCCATGAGCCATAAGATAGGGCATAATTCATACTATTGACATGTATGGTAGACAGTGTTCAAACTTCATTTGATCCTATTCTGCCAGTAATAAAATTTAGGGGTACTAATCGTATGGTTGGGTATGACTTGGTTTGGGTAAGTCGTATGTTGGATAGTGTTTGGTCCAAGGTGGAGGTCTAGTGTACGAGGGGTTGGTACCATATGCATGGAAGGGTACACTTGGTATGGGGGAGTCCTACCATCCGACGAGAATTTTAATCAGTTTAAATAGCAGGTAATCTGGTCATTTCCCCACTTAACCTCATAAGGCCCCATGATTTATATCACTATTGGGACATCATTTACCCTATTATTCTAATCTTAAACACTTAGAAAGTCTCTCTAATTCTCTCTAAGGCTCTTGGTTAAAGGAAGGTTAGGGCTTTATGTAGAGAATCAATTTAGGGCTTGTATGGGTGATATCTTTCCATCAACTCATAATCTAAGGCATGTACTCCTACCTCATTGTTATTTCCAACTAATGGCATGTTTTATATAATGTTTTCATGGCATGATTATTTTATGGTTTTGGGGTTTTCAAATATATGTTGGGTTTTTATATTAAATATTTAGTTATGATTTTCCCATGTTTTAATTATTTAATTACATGCTTTATAGGTGCTTTGGAGAATTGGTTTCATGGGAATGGTTAATTATTAATTGGAATTGGTTTTTGATACACTATGCCCCCAACATGTTTGATGAAATGCCTTTGATAATGCATTTCCTATATTATTGGACTTTTAATGGAACTATTGCATAGTATGGTTTGTAATGGAACTATAAATGGCACAAATGGATTAGATGGTTTTGGAATGGTTAAATGGTAAGGTAAAGTGGTCATGGTTATGGTTAATTAAACATTCCTTGTGGGGTACAAGGGAATTTCCCAAGTAAACATGCTAATGAACATCCCTGTGGGGTACATGGGATTCCCCTAAGGAAACTTAATAATGTAACATTTGTGGGGTACGTGGGATTCCCCCAAGTTCACTTGATAATGTAAGCTATGGGTACATAGGAATCTTTTTACATAAAAGGTTGTCTAAGGACATTTCTTGCAAGATATATTCGGTATGACGATACCACTACTCATAGCCTTGGTTAATAATTAATGGCATAATGGTTTGGTTGGATGGTAATGGTTTTAATTGGGCAATAATGGTGGGGTGTTATAACTAACTATGAAGGTACGAGTTCAATGGACAGACACTGAAAACTCAGGTTTGCCGACATGAGGGTTGGTCATAGAGACCATATATAATACTATAACGTACACTGGAATCCTCTAAGTGCACCGTACATATGTATCATAGAGAGTGAAGGGTCCTCGAGAATTCGTTACTCTTATGGTATCTCTAGTTTGTGTGACTACATGCATCGGGGCCCGTTTAGGAATTACATTGGACCCATATAGCCCGTGGGTGTTTCTTAGACAGTTAAGCTACACATACCCATGTTAATGATTTTTAAGGCATCTTAAACCTGGCTCCCTATCCCGGTATGGTTATAGATATATATGTATTGTTTGTATGCACATAGTTGGTTAACTTGGTTTTACTGGATTGCATTATTTTATCCTTATCCTGAGTTCCTGCTAGCGTTCACCCGCTAGCCCGTCTTCAGGCAACTGTATCCCCATGCGATGCAGGAATAGGTCCTTTTACTCCTCTTTCTTAGTGATTGGATTCGAGATCAACTATTACATTGAAATACTGATCTTCCATATTCCAGAAGGATCCATTTCATATCATGGATATCCTTACATACTTTGTTATTTATGTATATTGGTTTTGGCTATGGATGGGGCATGTCCCAATTAGATATTAATTTTCTTTTGGTTAGAGGATTTGTATGACTAATATGGGTTAGAATGGGTGGCGTCAGTAGTGGCATTAGCCTTAGTATTAGCATTGGTATTAGGGCTGATACCATTGTACTGAATTTATGATTGTTTTATCCTTTTATATTATATTATGGAAAGGAACTTGCTTTTTATATTGGTTTAGTTATGGTTGATGGTTGGTAATGGATGGTTGGACTTGTTTGGGTTTGTCGCAGTTATAGACCTATCCCAAAGCTTGGAATTATAATAAACGCTCTCTTATTATACGATCAAAATTCATCTGACTCAGGGTATGCGTATTTAGAGGTTGGGTTGAGTAATGGGGTGGTCCTCGATCCTGGATGGATTTTGGAAGACCATTACAACAAGGCCCAAGTTTGGGTCGTGTCACTGTTCGAACCCCTTCATAAAATCATCTTGCTCTCTTTTTCCAACAACTTGCAAAATGGGTTTGCAATTTTGGAAAAATCTTTGATAAATCTCCAACAGAACCCTTCATGCCGAAGAAAGCTACGTACTCCTTTCACCGAAATAGGAGGAGGTAATTTTCTTGTGACTTCGATCCTAAATCTATCTACCTCAATCCTTTTTGCTGGAATTTTATGTCCCAACACTATGCCCTCTTTCACCATGAAGTTACACTTTTTCCCAATTTAGGATAAGGTTGAACTTTTCACATCACTACAATGCCTTGCCTAAGTGAACCAAACAACATTCGAAGAATCCTTACCACAAAAAAATTATTATCGCCTGAGTATACATCGAGAAAACAAAAGCAACACCTTCCTGCCATTCCATCAAGCATTTGGTCCATGAAGGGCATTGGAAAATGATATCTCAAATCCCATGAATTACATTTCCTATAATCTATACACACCTGCCAACTAGTCACCTGTCTGAGTGGAATTAGCTCATTCCTCTTATTTACCAGTACTGTCATGCCTCCTTTTTTGGGAACATATTTCCCAGGGATTTCCCACTTACTATCAGAGATTGGGTAAAGGACCTCAATATTTAACCACTTTATTATCTCCTACTTTACTAATTCTTGCATTGGTGGATTCAACATGCTGATGCTCAATAGTAGGAGGGCATTCCTCTTCTCACTGAATCTTGTGTGTATAGATTCCATGTGTGATGTCGGTAATTGTCCACCAAATGAACCTTCTATAGAATCTCACTACATAAATAAGAGACTCCACCTAATGCTCTATTAAATCAATCATAATAATCACCGGTAAAGTGTTTCCATCACCTAGAAACACATACCTCAAATGGCTTGGCAACGCCTTTTACTTAACACTAATAGATCTTTAATGGAAGGCTTGACAGGTGGTGTCGGATGATTTTTAAGGTCCAAATCCAACTTCTTGGGGGCATAAGAGTATGACTACTCCATTAAGCCATATATAGTCTCATCGAACTCATCTATTCCTTCACTGTCAAGATTGATCAAAATTGCAGCTATGGTTTCAACAGAAAACCTTTCATCTATTTGCACCTCTACATCATATTCATAACTAACATATATGACTGATACTGTGCTCATTTCCTTTGGTTTCTTCATAGATTGACACATATCAAAGCTAACTTCTTCTTCATCAAGCCTAAATTTTAGCTCATTCATGTCCAGATCAACTGATACTCTTCCAGTTGCCCTAAAAAGCCTAACCATGATAATGGGTACTTCAAAGTTCACTCTACATTCAAGAATTATAAACTCCAACAAAAATATGATGTTAGCCACCTTCACAAGTACATCATATAAAATTCCCACCGGTCTCTTTACTGACCTGTCTGCCATCAAGAGTCTCATAGTAGTAGGATTAGGATCCCGTAAACCCAATAATTTGAAAATCTCTAATTTAATAAGGTTGATGCTTGATCCACGATCACAAAGTACAGTCACAAAGGTAAATGCTCCGATATTACAAGGGACAATAAATGCTCCTAGATCAACTTTCTTCTATACTAGTGACCTAGAGGTAGTCGCAATATAATGATAAAGTTAATTATGGGCTCATAGCTGAATGTCCTTTTCTTCGTCACAAGGCCTTTTATAAACTTAGCGTATCGTGATATTTTCTCTAATTCGTCAACTAAACTCACATTCACCGTCAACTACTTCAACATAGCCATGAATTTGCTAAATTTACCCTTGTCTACTTTCTTTTTTCAGTCTATGTGGGAATGGAGGTGGTAGCTTTGGTATTCTTGCTAGAGTAGCCTCAACCTCTTTTCCTTTGTTTTTCTCTGAATCATTAATCTTCTTCTGCTTAGTAAATTCTCTATCTCTACGCTCTTCTTCTCTTTATTTTCCCACTTCTCAGATTCCACTAGATGTTCATCATTTACTTATTCTAGCGAGACGTCGACAGAGCAACGTCATAGAGAAGAGGAGCATGATAAAGATATGGATTACATGAAGACCCAAATTGATTTTCTTTCAAAACACTTGCTATTGGGGAAAGTAGAAAAGGTTAAAACTGTAGGTCAATAGAATCTGATTTTGAGAAGGAGGCAAACTATAATCACAACAAAAGGGACATCTACTCTAAATTCATGTCACACACAATTGCAATATTTGAACCATGCCAACATAGATAGGAGAGAAACAATGGCAGATTATACGTACCACATCAAGCACATGTATTTTCCAAACCATAAGATAACAAGTTGTGCCATTCAATACTCAAAGTACTCATGAAAAGAACATACCTCTAGAAGTAAAAACAAAGATAGAAAGTCAAAGTGAGAAAGAATACAAAAGCATACTGCAGTCTTGAAGAAAATCATTTGATAATACCACAGTTATACATGATTTAAGAGTTTATGCTATTAAGCTATACGAGAGAGAGAGAGAGAATGTGAATTATTTTTGCCTAAATAGTGAATTGGAGGCATTGTTTATATAGCTGGGGAGTTGCAAGCAATCCCAATTTAAAAGGAAGAAAGAATATTCCCAAAATAAGTTGAGGAAAAATCTTTTTCTTAAATAAATGGATGAATTAATTAAATATATAAAAAGGATTATATTTACTGTAAATATGTAAATCAAATTTTTTTTTGGCCATATCAACCATAAATATGTAAGTGAAATATTTTGAATTAAAAAGATAATATATGGACAATGAACAATGTCGTCATTTACCATATATAACAAAATGGTAAAAGAGCAATTAAAATACAAAATACTCTCAATTCAAATTTTCTTTAATTTTGCACATAATCAGATCTAATGTTACCAAAATAATCATGTACAACTCAATTACTGACCATGTTTAGTTAAATAAAATACCAAAATTATCATGTATGAAAATCATGATTTCAAATTAGTTTAAACACTAACAAAATATATTTACAACTATTATGAATAGAAAATCAGTAGTCAAGTCATAATTTAGGATAAAACAAAAGTCACACAAATTTTCGGGCCTTTCACATATGTCAATCTACTGATATAAACAACTATGAAATTAGAAAAATGACTAGTAATTTAACATCAATTTCCACAAATTTCAAATTAAAATTCTATCTAAAAAAATAAAGGGGTAGTAGATGATAATGATAATAAATTGAAAAATTTAAAAATGAAAACAAACTCAAATTGATTCTGTGAATAAGTCATGAACTTCATGAATCTTTAGATTAATGAACCAAAACTTAGGGTGGTGGTAGTTGTTGGAGGTTCATTGCTTGGGAGGTTGTTTCGATTGTGGAGATGATTGGAGCAACGACGTCAATTGATTTTGAAGACTCAGAGGTCGGCGATGATCGATGTTGGTACTGTTGTGTGTTGGTCTTGGGGCAACGATAAGAGACAAAATATATAAAGGGAGAGATGAGTACAACAACGATGATGTAACACATGCATAATGGCTGCATGGCTACTGTGCAGGGATGGTAGTAAAAAGATTCAACAAAGTGAGAAAATAATGATGAAGGCGATGAGAAAGAAGGAGGCACAACTTCTATCGATGAAGCAGCGACAATTTTCGTCTGCTAGAGTTGATAATAGGATAAGGGAGGTGTCGGAGTATCTTACTGGTTGCATAGAAGAAGAGAATTACATAGCAGCAGCAGTAGCCGACAATCAGGAGTGGCAACATAGTTTCTTTTGGAGAGATAAAGAGAGAGATGGAAGAGAAAGAATGGGAGATTTGTGGCTGGTTTCGAAAAACGATTTGGGATTTTTAGGGTGTTTGGGTCTATTTTAGTTAAAAGGAAAGAAAAAAGGCTTTTGTTTTAGTCGTTGATCACATGAGATCAATGGTTGCGATTTAAAATAAAAATAGATCAGATTAGGGGTTAAAATTGAAACTTATATAGGGGATTTAAAAATGAGGTAAAAATTAGATTTAATTTAGGCTAAAATTGACACAAATTTGGTACAAAGGTTGCTAGAAGTTAAATAATATTGAGAAGATTGAATTGAGTTTAGGCTGCTATTTTTAATAAATGTGAAATAGCAAACATCGTAAAATCATTTTTCTTAAAAGTACTTTATCTATGTTAGATTAATGTTACATAAAAAATAATATATAAATCTATCTGCATAATTTGAAATGAATTTAAAATAATAATAATAATAATCATAATAACATTTGTGAATTATGAAAATCTACATAAATATTAACAAAATTATGTAAAAAATTATGTTTAAATTAGTAAAAAATATAGAATTAAATGATAAGACAAATTGTATACATCAAAACCATGAATGCAACACTTATATATTCATTCAATGCCAAAATAATATATTCTTAAATATTAATATTAAATTTATTATAATAGCAGCCTAGTCGGCATATTAGGAGGTAAAAATTGAGTATCAACAGCTGCCCCTTGTTGCTTAGAAATGATAAAAGAATCATCGAACAACTAAAGTTAACATAGTATTAAATTTTGTCCGACATAGAAAATAACTAATTGGAATTAAAGCAACATGAGGTGGTTTGTAAAATAATGTGGCTGAGACTTCGGCTCTAAGTTGTCTACGTATCTTTGATTTTATGAGAATCAAACCATGTGTAGTGCTAGATTTAGGCATGGAGAATATTCCCAAAAAATGTTAATGATAAAGGGTATTGGAATCAATAACAATATTATGGGTCGATGGGAGTGAATATGATTCAAAATAACGATGTAAATAAGAGATATTAAAATGAAAGGTAAGTGAGTTCTCAAGTTGCATTTGCAACGGAAGAATGAACAGGATGACATTTGAAAAATAGGAGCAAAAATTGAATGTGTTTTTCACTCATTTTCTCCATTACTTGTGTACTTTCTGTATACTAGTAAAAAAAGTTAGAGCATTTTCACAACATTAACCAGGTCCTAGTCGTTATGGGTATCTCATGTCTGCCAAGGACTGGACACCACGCCCATTAGTCTAGCTAACCAGAACATAATATATTTAGTAGCAGATGAGTTTCAAACATATAATAATATAGAGATGATTTACAAACATATAATAACACAAAGATGAGTTCCAAACATATATCATGATGGATAATCAATAACAAAAGGGATCTAAAAATCCACAACAAAATCCACCCACACTTTGTCCTCAAAAGTCTCTAAGAAATGAAACATCAAACAAGGTCGGGACATGCCCCCGACCATAACAAAAAAAAAGAACCAAGAAGGTAGTCTATGACCTAAGTAAAGACAAGTCCATGAAATAAGGGAGTTTCGGAGAATGGAAGCTTACCACTACAAGTTGAATCTTAAAAAACCTAAAAATTACCTACTACTTAGCAAGGAAATAGAAGTGTCTTCAGACCCTATATCGCTTCGGAATACAACATCTGAGGATGGTAGCAAGGAAAGAACTAGCATGTAACTCAAGAAAAGGATAGTGCCATGATCAAATTAGTCCAAAATCATTCAAAACCATATGCGCACAATCATATACATATATAAGAATAATATGAAAGGATAGGGAACCAAGTTTAGCATGAGATTTAAAACATTATCTTGGACTGTATACCTTCAATCATAAAAAAACCCATGAGCTATATGGCCCTGGCTACCCTCGCCGAAAGGGCCCCAATTTGTATTAGCCACATGAACTGAAGGTATCAAGGAAGGATATGGAATCCACAACCCTTCATAAATCCTTGATAAATAGATGTAAGGGTGACACAAGCACACAGTCTTCAAGACCAACCCCCATGTCGACGAATATAGGATTCCAATATTGGTCCCTCAAGACCTTCACTTTCAAGGCCAGCTACACAACCCACTTTAAGATCAATTAAAACTTTTATACATTCCCATTCATTAAACCAAGGACCATCTAATAAGGCATACACCATTGGTATCGTCATACAAATTATGCTAGCAAGATAATATCATTATGTCATTTCCATTGAACATCAACTTAAGGGAATCCACAACTGTAATGGTCTAATTATTTACTAACTTGGGGATATCCAAGATGCCCATTGTCCAATTATCCATTAACTTAGGAGAATCCACGACCACCACAATCTAATTAAAAATTAAGTCATTACCATAAAGGCCTTTCAAAGCCATTTGAATTTCATTAACCATTCATGCAATGAAATAGTTTCAAATTAGGCTTTAATACTCCTATATACATATTTCAAAACCAATTTCATAGGTTGGTTGAGTTTATTACCAATTCCATTAAAAAAATTCATAAAGTTAGGGGAATCCACAACCCCTGTAAGTTTATCAAATCAATTTAGGGGAATCTATGACCCCTTGTTACCATTTACTCTGCCCATGCACCCAATTAGTTCAGAGCAAGGAATTTGAAACTCAAATGATTCACAAAAGCCATGCGAAAAGCAATTCAATCAATAGTAACCAAAATCCCTCAAACCAATTACCAAATAAACAATTAAATCAGATAGATAATAATCTTAAACACATGCTTTTAACAAAACAAGTTTTAGGGAAGAGAAACATTCCTGAAATATAAAAAAAATTGAAGAGAAACCACAACTTCGAAGCTTGAATTCCTAATACCTTAAACACCTTAATTGTTCATGCTTGGTGGATTTTGACAAAAGTGAGTAATTAATTGGGTAATGAGGAGTTATAGGGTCCCTTAGGGTGTTTCATGTCATGGGTTTTAATTGGGGAAAGAAGGAATTGACAAAAGTGCCCTCAATTAAAAGATCAAAATAAATGATATCAATCGTTATGGGTCATGTCATGACTCGTGACATTTGGGTACTAGTCGTTGCCCTAGACTCATAGTCTGGGAAGAATCTTAGACCTCCTTCACTTGTTTGGTCATGAGTCATACCCTAAAATACGTGAGCTCACCTTACGACTCTTAAGGGTCGAGTAGTGAATTCAATAGGAACTTTGGAATTACTCATTGGTTTGACAACTACTTGAGCCCTATAATTCATAATGAGTCATTATGACTAATTAGGTGAGTCTTTACCTAGCAGTGGTCTCAAAAGTAAAGAAATTTTCAGAGGTCAAAATTTGGGGTGTTACATTCTCCCCCTCGGGGGAATCATTTATCCTAGAATGATGCATCAAGGCATCCTTTAACACAATTAAAAGATAAAAATGCAACCCCAAAATCATAAACAAAAATTTGAAAAGAAATGGGGATAGGAAAATACACACCTTAAGCACGATAGTCAAAACTGGAGAATTCTAATACCCGTGTATGAATGCCATTGTGAATCTTATAACTCATCACTTTAAGTCGTGCATACACCTTATGAGTCATAAGTTATAAGTCATAGATATGGTAGTGTGGAGTAGTTAGAGTATGTTGTAGTTACGATTTGACCCTAGGAATCGCCATAGGAGGCTATGAGTCATATGAAGTAAAGTCATAAGTTCAATAGTATAGGTCTCCCAAGTCTCTATCCAAGTTATGAGAGGATGATACAAGTCATACAGAGATGTGATGATTTATAAGATATGACTCGTATGCTGACCATTATCTGCAGTCCTTGCCACTGCCAAGTTTACGAGTTTCTAAGCAAGTCGTAACCTTATCTTACAAGTTGTAAGTTGACTCATAACGACTGGCGGTCAAATTTCTAAAAGTTTAGTTAAGGGACCTTTTATTTTTCCCCTCTTATATTTCCCAACCCATGACTTATAACCCAAGAGAAGTGGCATTTTCCTCCATCTTTCGTTGGACAAACAACATTTCTTCTCCTCCCATCTTTAAGAATAAGAAGATTAGGGTTTCTCTAACCAAGTCATCTCTCAAGTCACAAATTTTAAGTTCTCTACACAAGTCAAGAAATTCTAGATATGTGGGGTTTTGAACAAGTTTATTCTTTTATTTTTGTGCCCAAAAAAGATTATCTTAAATTAATTTACTTATTTTGAGTTAGGGTTCATACCCAAATAATATTCTTGACATATAACACTATCATGTGATTAAACGATTTAAGTGAATCAAGTTTTACATCTATTCATGTTTTAACTTGTAAGATTTATATTATGGTTTGAATTTCATTATCTTGATTGGGATATTCTTGAAAGATTTCAATGTGAATATTAGGCATAATATTTTTTTCATAAATTTCTATAAAATAAAGCATGAAGTATAAGTACAGAGTTTACACAAAGTTTATGCTTTTAAGTTCCAGTAATATGTTTTATGGCATGATTTAAAGAAAGCTTGATATTTTGATCTAAGATAAGATATGAAATCCACAAGTGTTTCTTTTGATTAATATTTAAGAAAAGAAAAGAAGATCTAGTTTTTAGCCTATAAACCCTTATGTCATTTTAAGGTGGATTCCTTAAGTATGAACATATATATATTGGTTGTAGTATTTAGCATCGAGAAGGAAATATGGACGAGCATATTCTAAATTCCTAGAAACTATGAGCCACCATAGGTTTAAGTCCTAGTATAGGTAAAGTTCAGTGATCACTATAAGTTAAGGTTCTATTCTGATGGTAAGGGTAGAATAGTTCTCCCAAACATGGTTAAGACATTGTCTTCCATGGTAGCTCACATGGTTTATGTTGGTTAGAAGAATTTCCCATAAGATAGAATAAAAGTAAAGATCTTAAAAACTAAAATCTTAGAAACGAAGTGTTATGGCTCATTTTGCTTATTCATATGCTTCAATATCCATGTTTTATGATCTTCTAGTCTTCAGTTTTACTCAATAAGGTCAGTCACTTATGCTTAGCATGCATTATTTCAAAATACACATATATATATATTCAGTTATTGTTTTACTTCTGTATTCACCCTATATACTTAGTACATTCATGAAGTACTAGCCCACATATATGTCTATGTGCTATATTTTCTGATAATGTAGGTTTTGGTGCTTGTTTATAGCAATACGATTGATGACATGCATCTTCTTCGGCATACCAACTTTTGGTGAGTACGTATAGTTCGAGGACCTAGTTCCTCATACTCTTGTTTATTATTGAAAGTTATTATAGATCTTTGATTTTTGTTTTTGTTTAATTTAGCTGGGGTTTATCCTAGTGGATCTCTAGTTAGCAGTAAAGGCTTGTTAGACTATGTATGTTCTAAGTTCAAAGAGTGTGTGTAAGGTTTCCAAAGTAAAATATTTATATTAAGAAATGGAATAGTTTACTTTAAGTTTCTATACATGTTAGTTCAGCTTTTATGTGAGTTTTAAGTTTAATAGATATCATGGGTTAGCCATATGAACTGAGGTATCAAGGAAGGCCGGGGAATCCACAACCCTTCTCCAATCCATGATAAATATATATAAGGTGTGACACAAGTACACAGGCTTTGTGACCACCCCCATACTGGCAAATATAGGTTTACAATATTAATCCCTCAGGATCTCTACCTTTAGGTCCAACTGCATAACCTTTTCTAAGACCAATTAAAATATTTACACATTCGCATTCATTAAACTAAGGACCATCCACTAAGGCACATATAGTTGTTATCGTCATACTAATTTTGCTTGCAGGATAATATCATAATGTTAGTTCTATTGAAAAACAACTTGGGGGGATCAATGATCCCCATAATCTAATTATTCAAGAACTTGGGGAAATTCACAACCCTTTGGTATAATTATCCATTAACTTGGGGGAATCCACAACCCCCAAGGTTTTATTAAAAATTAGGTCATGGCCATAAAGGCTTTTCAAAGCCATTTGTATTTCATTAGCCTATTATGCAATGAAATAGTTTTAAATTGGGTTTCAATATACATATATCCATGTTTCAAAACCAATTTCATAAGGTAGGTTGAGGTTGTTACCAATTCCATTACCAAAATCTATAAAGTTGGGGAAATCTATGACCGCCATAAGTTTATCAAATCAATTTGGTGGAATCCACTGCCCCTATTCGCATTTACCATGTCCATGATCCTAATTATCTTAATCCATCAATTCAAAACATAAATGATTCACAAAAGCCTTAGGAAAAGAGATTCTATCAATAGTACCCAAAAGACCTCAACCAGATTTCTAAATCAATAAATAAATCACATGGATAGTAATTTTAAACATATGATTTTAATAAAATAAGCCTTAAGGAAGAGATACACCCTAGAGATATTAAGAAAATTGAAGAGAAACCTCAAATTAGAAGTTTGAATGCCCAATCCCTTAAAACCCCTAATTATTCTTTCTCTGGGGATTTTGAGAGAAGTGAAAAGTATAATTAATTGGGTAATGAGGAGTTATAGGGTCTCTAAGGGGTTTTTTATGTCATATGTTGTAATTGGGGAAATAGAGAATCGACCAAAGTGCCCTCAATTAAAAGTACCAAAAAATGATGCCATTCGTTACAGGTTACATTGCGACTCCTGACATCTATATATGAGTCTCTGCTCTGAATCATAGTTTGGGCAGACTCTTAAACCCCTTTCTTTGGTTTGGTCATGAGTCACACCCTATAACTCATGACCTCACCTTATGACTATAAAGGGTCCAATTGTAAGATCAATAGAAACTTGGGCATTCCTCACTAGTTTGCCTATGAATTGAGTCCTATGTCTCGTAATGAGTCCTCAAGACTCATTAGGTGAGTCATTACCTGGGTAGTGAGCAGAAGAGTTAAGAAATTTTCTAAGGCCAAAATCTGGGGGTGTTACAAGGGTGTAGGTCAATAAGCAATTGTCATAAATATCCAAACGTGATGTGATTTCCTATTTAGACCATGATCATTTTTCTTTACGATGAAAAGAATGATGTCTTTAAGCTATGATGTCTTAGTTCCATGATAAATAGAAAGTACATCTTTAAGCCATGATATAGTATCCGTAGGCAAAAAAAATAATGCCTTGAACTATAACATCTTAGGATAATCATATAACAATAAAAAAATTGTATATGTTATATTATAGAGCTAGCTGTCCGGCCTGTCAACATAGTATTAGATTAGCTATCGAGCCTCTCAATGTAATGTTGGATTGGATATTGGTTCTCTTGATATAGTATCAAATCGGCTATCATGCTTCTCAATATAGCATTGGCTTGACTGTCGGGCCTCTTGATATAACATCAAATTGGTTGTTGGGCCTCTTAGTATAGTGCTGGATCTACTAATGGGCCTCTCAATATAGTGTCAAATTGGTTGTTAGGCCTCTCGATATAGTGTCAGGTTGGATTTCAAGCCTCTTGATGTTCGATTGGATATCGGGATTCTCTATATTTGATTGGTTGTTGGGCCTCTTGATATAGTATTGGATCAGCTGCCGAACCTCTTGATGTAGTGTTTGATTGGCTGACGGGCCTCTTAAAATAATGTCAGATCGACTGTCGAGCCTCTTGATGTAATGTTTGATTGGCTGTTGGGCCTCTTGATAAAGTGTCAGATCAATTGTCAATACTATTGATTTAGTGTGAAATTAGTTGGAGGGACTTACAATATAGTGTTGAATCAACTGTCAGGCCTATTAGTGGTGTGTAGGATTGGCTGTTGGGTGTAACACCCTGCATTTTTAGGCTAAAATTCAAATCACTGTTTCTGCTTGTATAAACTCAAATCCAATCATTTCTATTTAAATATAAGTGCCATGATCATTTACCTAGTGTTTAAAGTGATTATTAGGGGAATAATATTCATAGTAATCACTTAGAGTGAAGTAGATTTAAGAACTTTTCATTCAACCATATTTTGGAATAATATTCTATAAGGGTCAATTTTGAATGTGTATAACATCTAGAATATATTAAATTTTGGGTCTTAAGACCCACCAAATTATAGATAATTGTTTCCTCTTTTTTCAGTGCATCCAATTTCTCCTTAGTCTGATACCAGGACAAAAAGTTATGAGAATTTTCATAAAGAACCAATGAGGGTTCGTGATTTTAGCATGTCCAAAGAATAATATCAGCGATAATATTAGTGACACAGTAATTCTTTAATTTGGGATGTATATTGTATTGTTTTCTTGGGATGAGGGGTATTGGGGCCTTTTAAGCTATGAACGACTTTTAGACACTATATTAATCTATTTCCATCAATTTTCATGAAACCAAGCCTATTATTTCACTCCCAAACTTAAAAAAGCATGAGATCTAAGGAATTCATCATACATATATCTTCTGGGTCACAAGTTCCCAATTGCTCGCAAATCTTTATATGTCTAAGGCATGTACCTCTTTCCCTATACTTCTATTTTATTAATGACATTAAAATTGGTCTATTATTCATGGTTTTGATGTTGGGTTTTAAAATATGGGTTGATGATTTTGGATATAAATTGTTTGAATGTTTTCCATGTTTTTTATTGATTTATTATGCATGAATTGTTAGTTTGTACACTCACTAAGGTGCATGGGAATGGTGAATAAATTTAGGGTTATAATGGATTCCCCAAATAATTTGTTTTGGTATGGAAAATGATAATAATCTTGACCCACTTGCATAATTGGTTTTGGAATATGAATTATCATTTGGTTTGGCTATTCTGTTTGAAACTAATGCATTGTATAAGTGGAAAACTAGTTAATTATGGTTTTGAGAACTTTGTGGGGTATAATGGAATCTGGCTAGTGGATTTTTAAAATTGTAGTCTAGGGTATGGGGTATCCAAAAGTGTTGGCTAATGACATTGCTTGCAAGCTATCATCAGTATGATGATACCACTTAAGAATTCCTTAATATTTGACTCCTCAACTTGATGGTTGCAAAATGAGTAATAAATATTTTATTAAGGCTTAAAAGAGGGTTGTGTAGCTTGGCCGTGAAAGTGGAGGTCCCAAGGGACCAATACTGGAAACCACATTTGCCGGTGCGGGGGTCAACATGGCCTAGGGTTTGAGTCACCTTGCTTATGATCGGGTGGTTTGAGTCACTTTTATTATATAAGTTAGGAGGTTTGAGTCCCCATATTACATTACATGATCAGGTGATTAAGTCATCTTTAGTATATGATTGGGAGGTTCGAGCCCCTCGAGCATTAATATAAGATTATTCTCTAGTTCGTGCGGCTACACGGACTAGGGTCGGACTAGGGGGCAGGAGTTGTGGTCCATATAACCCATGGGTACCATTATATGAAGGTTGAGATATATAATTCAGGCTAAAGTTTTAAAGTGCATATTAAGCTTTGTTCCCTACCAAACATGTGATATGTATATATATATATATTAGAATTTAATTGTGCACATTGAAATTGAATGATTTTGAAATGTTATTCATTGTATTATTTTTATCCCTTCCTTGAGTTACATTCTAGTGCTTCAACCGCTAACCATCTTTAGATGTTGTATCCCCATGCAATACATGAACTGGACAAACTTTAACTCCTTCTGCTCAGTGACTAGGTAATCGTGGGATAGCTTAAGAGTCAGACTTAAGTGGTGAGCTTCTATCCTTTGGAAGACCCTATTTAATAATTTGGTTTTCTTATGTCATATACTTTTCTTTAGTCTAGTTTCGGCTATTGTCGGAGGCATGTCACGACTTTGATTTCTTTTGGTTCTACATAGAGGATTTATGGATTACTATGGAATTGGGATTGGTGGTTGGATTCTTAGACTTATTTTGATTCATAACTATATATCTTTTTTTACATTTGGAATTCCTCTATTATATTATATTTTATTTTAGTTAACTAGGTGAAGGGGGTGGTCTTCGGTTCTTGGTGGATTTGAGATACCCATCATGGCCAGGCCTGGGTTCTAGTCGTTAGAAAGTTCGTATAAAATTCTAGGTTCATTTTCAATTGGGTGTCCACAAAGCCATGTCAAGTAGAGTCTCTTTTATGTGTATGTAGTACACCACACTTATAAGGGAGTAGCTACAAGACATTTAGAAAATGTTTCTCATTCTTTCATACTCTAGATCATGCTATTATGTTATCCATATAAAAGTTATCCAAATTTCTTCTTTGCCCTAATATGTGGGCTATGTATCGTTGTTGAGGCAATATATGTGCAAAGGTTTAGCTTCCTCACAGTGTGGTACTTGCTTAATGAGTTCTCTAAAATTATAAATGATGTAAGGACATAAAAGGAGTCCATCAGCGCATTATGGTGTATTGATTCAAGTGTGTACCTCTAATCTCATGAATCATTCTTTTTAGCTGGTGGTAAGATGTGTAATTTGTCCTTTTTAAGAACTTTATTGCAGATGTCTCGCTTAAGGGGCAACACTTTTATCTAAATGTTGGGACATTATTTCTACCCTAGAGATAGTATAAATTGGGGTGTTATAACCTATGAGTAGTAATGTGTTCCTTAGGTTAGTGATATGAAGTCTAATATTTAAAAGTTAAAGTGAGGGTGACACTTTAGTGAAAAGAGGTGATATTCTATTATGGTGATTGGTTATGTGGTATACTAGTATGGTCACTTATTATAGTTGTAGAAATATTTGTAAGTTTTATGGTAGTTAGTGGAGGAAGTTATTAGTTATGGTGATTTAGAATTTATTTAAAATAGGACAGGATCTTATATTAGATAGTAATTATAGCAGTAAAACAAGTCATAGGTTGTGAACAGAAGGATTGGTCGACTAATTCTTTATGAATTTAGTGTTCACTTAGGGAGATCATAGAATAATGAGACTCGGTGGTGTTTATAAAATCTTAAATATAGGTGGGATTTATGCATGGGTAAGCGGATGTGATTTGAGGAGGTGAATATTCTACACACCATAATGTGTCAGGTAATAAGATTAAGATATACTATCCTTATTAGGTGGTTTTAGCAGTAAGGCTCCATTTATTTTTTCCCAAATAGTTATAAGGTGGTTTGGTATATGAGAAGATGTGTGAGGAATATTAAGGTGTAGTAGTACGATGGTGAAGAAAAATATGCTTGTAGGCCTTAAAAAAGTTAAATAAGGAGTTTAGGTAGATTTATCTATTTGGTGGACTAGTATATTATGCAGGATATTTCCTTGGTGGTACATGATTGTTACTAGACACTAAGTTTAATATTTAGAAATTGATTGGCTGATAATAATTCTAGCTCAAGAATTTTGATACAAGATGTATGGGACTGAATTAGTAAGTTTGATATAATGTTTGAAAGAGCTTAAATTGATGACTTATGAAATATTGGAGTAGGTAATTTTGTTTTATGCATGAGTTCTAGTATTGAAGTAGAAATGGTGGCTAGATCATTAGATGGATAAGAGCCTTAAGTTATTATAATTGCTTGTGTGCCAGGTATACCTAGCTTGTGTTCTTAAATTTCTTAGTATGGAGAAGTCGAGGTAGTTGTTATATGGTGTTATGTAGAGCTGAATTGAGGGAGAAATAGATAGAATATATGAACTCTTTATATAGTTTATAATTTTGTTGGGTTATGTGGTTATCATATTAGAGGTGTAATGCTAATATTCCAACAAGTTGAAAATAGAGTGTAAGTATTTATAAGCATGGATGTCTATGCCCATGAAAATATTAGTTATAAGGTAATGACTTTGGAGGTTGGAGAAATTTATGATTAGTAATCTTGAAGAGGGTGTCCTAGAAAGAATTTAGTGTCTTCATATAAAAATGTCAATGGGAGTTTTATGTTCTCATGTAGAGTGTTGTGCATATTGATTTAATGAGGTCTTATACTTTCATATTGGGATAGTGACCTTTGAGCTAAGGGCGAGATGATGCAAATCTTGAATTTTCTCTTGGTGGTGAGTTTTAGGGGTGAGTCATGATAAATCTATTCTTACTCAAGCAAATTCCTCCTACTTTATTTTAAGAGGACATTCTACTAACATCCCCCATAATCAAATAGTGTCTAGGCCCGAGTTTCTAGTTCTCATATGACCAATTCCCATGTTTCGACCATCTAATTATGATCTAGGTGTTTTGATGTTTGAAGCCCTTCATGAATATTAGACCATATCTTACGTCACAGACCTCATCTTGAGTAGTGCAACAAATATATGTCATAATTGAATACTGTCATTCCTAATTTGAAATCCTATACTCTATTCCCCCAGTTACTATCTTGTTTTATGGTGATAGTGGTTATAGAAGAATTGTAATTATTTAGATGAGTGACATATGATCTTTATTGTGATATTTTGGTGTGGCTACTCGAACTAAGGTTATAGATGAAGCGGGCAGAGTAAGATGAAACTTTTGTTATGTGAAATACTTAGGAGGGGAATATGTTGTAAAAACCTTTGTGAAGGAGATAGAGGTTGTTACATTTTTGGTAGGGATATTCATAAAGTAGGTTTATTAAAGATAGGCTTGAATGTTGTGATTAATAGATACACAAACCATTGTGTTATGTGGTTAGTACTTTTGATTAAGGCATGATGTTGTTTGATTATAATGATAATACAGAGTAGTATTCTTGGATGGATGTAAGGTGTAGAGTCCTGCAACTTAAGTTAGCACTTTCTAAATCCGGATTAGGCTTTAATATGGAAGCAATGGGTAGATAGACTTAGGCTCTCGTAGTAATGTGTTTTGAAGGGTAATTGTAAGATTGAAATCGTGAAGTGTGGAATTCATACGTGAATTCATAGTTCAGAGGTATTGCGATATTTAAGTTCTATTAGTGTAAGACCCTCAAAATTTCCATCATTTTTTTTGACCCTCCAGTGTTTGAAACATCAATTTTTGACTTAAATTTTTTGTTTGGCATGTTAATGGGGTGTCCCGGGAGTGTTTCACCTATTGTGCCTATAGTTATAGTATATATTCAAGTTATCATAGAGTGATTCCTGTCATATGTACCTATTAATCCTACACTCAAAGAATAATTATGAGTTTGTAAAGGGGAGAGGTTGATTTGGGGCTCTACTTCAGCTAAATTCTTCTCTTCTCGATGTCGTTGGCCAATGATAAGCTTCATTCGGGTTTTTACTTAGATATAATAATAAATAATTTTGAAATCATATTTGAAAATAGTTGTCTTTTGTAAGCGATAAATAGAGCTTATTGTAAAGAATATGAAATGTTGTTGAATCATTGATTGTGACATGTTTCTAGCCAAGACAACATCATATAAGATCTTATTCTCCTGTCAAGAAATTTTTGAGGACCACTAAAAAATTTCCGCCCCATTATAGATTTGTCTGTTATAAAAGATTGCAAAAGGATGCTTGTCAAGACTAGTTGTTGAGACCCTTCTCAAACATTCTCCCTCGTTTACATGCTCATAGGGGAATTAAGAGAATTTTATTATGATGTGACCGAAATTCATTGGAGCTCCTACATATCCTTTTTAAATAGGAATTAGGTCAGACATAGTTTTAGATTTATGAAGGATGAGATTCCTTAAGAAAATTGACGAATGTTTAGCATGAGTTTGCAAGGTTGGAGTATGACCGATTTTGAAAAGTGAAATATGAATAGGTGAAATATTGAAAAACAAATTATGTTTCAGATTCGGGAGGAAAATAATTCCCAAATGTCTTACATTTTACTTATCACATTTAACACAACTAGATAAAAATTGTTAGCACAAATATTTATTTATAGAAGAACAATATGGTGAAAACAACCATAATTGATAATCCCGCCGTTTCAAAAAGAATAACCTACTTTGACTTGGCATAAAACTTAAGAAAATAAAGAACACTTTTGAATCTTGTGGACTTAAATTAAAGTTGTGTCAAAAGTACCAAAATTTTCGTTAATCTTGTGGTCCTAAACATTCCATGTAGAAAGTTAAAATTAAAGTATTTCCAAAAAGGGAAAGGGGTAATTCTTTTTTAAATGGACCAAAAAGAAAACTAGGTCATTCTTTTTGAAATGGAGGGAGTAACAATAATGGTGAGCGGAGATAGTAAAGTATATCGGTTTGACATTGTCCTTATTGTCAAAGATTTTTGAAGATCCTCAAAAATCTACCCTAGTTTCCACTTATAAGAAAAATAATCACATTGACCATATGTATTTTTCGCATATTAAGGGTGAGACTGGGCTTTCTTTGATGATGTTGTAAGGAAGTTGGTGGATTTATACCTGTTGTCGACACTCAAAGAAAAATTATCAATTAAAAAGTAATTTTAATTCATACCTTTGCTCATCTTGACTCCTTGTTGTTGTTTATATTTCATGGACAGATTGTGACTTGCACTCAATCATGGTAAAAGTTTTGAGAAATCCTCAAAAATTTCTGCCCTAGTGTAGGATAAAAGACATCTTTTGCACATCCTTGTGAGTTGATAAACTGCATCCTTGTGGAATTTTTGAGGTTCCCTAAAAAATTCTGCCCTTGGTTTCACTTTTGGAATCTTATGTTCCTTTTTAACTCAAAGAAATCATTAGTTCAAAAGAAATGATTGTCATACATTTGAAAATCGTGATCTCAATTTAAATCCACCTTTATATGCCCAAGAGTCAGGCTTATAGCTTGATACTTCAGAGGTGTATGAATTTGATAAAAAGTTATTAATAGGATATAAGGTGAAATTTTTTTATTAGATTAAGATCGTACCTGAAAGTGTGCTTCCTACTTATGAAAATAAAAGTCGGGTCAAACATAGTTCATAGTTCTGGATATTGAACATATTTGTCATATTGTAGATTTTCAATCTAGTCGATGTTCAAGTGCTGGACAACCTTTAAATAAAGTAGTAAATTAAACAGAACAAGAGTCAATATACCCCACCCACCCTAAAAAAAATATATAGTATAAGAATATAAGTTACCTTATTAAAGAAGTCTTTAGGAATAATGGATGGGTTAGAACATAAGTTTGAGAAGCGAATTAAGATCAAAAGATAGAGGTAGGCTCTAAGTGGTTTTCCCACGATTGGCATAAACTTGTAGTAGTAAACCCAATAAGAAAAGATGTAGTATGACAATATGAGTCATCTCATCAAAAAGGACTTTAGGACAAAGAGTGGGATAGAAATTAATCTTAAGAAGTGAGCTGATATCAAAAGATAGAAGATAGACTCTTAGTAAGACCGAAATACGAAGTTCGTTTTTGAATCTGATGGGGGTGAACAAGTAAGTAATGATATGATATGTAAAAGATACATATAAAATGTTTAAAGAATTTTGTTTTGAAAAAATTAGAGAATTGAATATTTGAAAAGCTATAACATTTTGAGGAATTTAGTCAGTAGAGACATTTAGTTTGAAACATTTGAGACTTTAAAAGATTGCAGAAAATTATTTGAATAATTCAAAAAGGTTCTACTTTTCACCCTTATGATATTATGGAAAGATGAGAGAAAGAGAGAATATGATTTGATACAAAACAATTTGAGTGATAAAGATTGTTTCATATTTTTAAATAACATGAAATTTTTTAAAATAAAGGGAAAAGGCAAACTGCATCCTTATAAATGATTGCCTACTATCAAGTTAGAACAAGAATTAGGTGTAACATAGTTCCAAAGTGAGATGTAAAAAATCTGAATAATGGATGGAGATAGATAATAGATGAAATAATCAAGGAGTGGTGGCATATACAAATGTAAGAACAAAAATAACAAATTTGATATATGCATATAGGTTATGAAGATACTCTAGATTTATCAGGATGTATATTCCTTACTAAGAAAACATACAGTTAAGATCTAGATAATAAGAGTGGTTTTTTCATGACCCGATTTACGAGTCGTGATGGAACCTACTATATCTCACTAGAAGGTAAGCCAAATCATAGCCCAGAGCTAGAGACAATGGGCTAATTTGGTGGAAAATGGCCTATGAGGCTGAAATCAACATATATAAGACTTGTAATAATAGAAAGTTAATAAATATAATCCAAAGGATATATAAGACATAGATAACCGTCCAATGACCTAGTAATGTCGTATAAGAGTAGCTACAAATATACTATAAGTTCTAAAATAGTTAGTATAAGAATTTTCAAAAATAAAAGAGTAGGGTACCTCTGACACCAAGAGCTCACCTAATCTTCAAAATCCAATCACAATAAGAATATCAAATCAATATCTCCAACTAGTGCTCGAATTTGCACCAAAAATGTATAGAAGTAGAGTATAAGAACAAAAACCACCAGTACTTAATAGGCATTATCGACAAATTAAGCTAAATAATGACATGGACATGATATAATGTGAGATAAGTTAAGCTAGTCAAGGTAAAAGGGCAAACCTAGAAAAAACTGACACTGTTGTGCATGAGTAAATCAATATATCCAAGATAATAAGATAAGATCAAACGATAATATCAACTAAATTAGCCCATGTAAGCCAATATGTGTCAAAAAGTAAATAACCCAATGCAGGCTCTCATAAACCTAGAGGTTACAGTCAAATGAAAGTAAATAATCGAGTAACCATAATCCACCAACTATCCTTCCATGATAAAAAAATCCAATCATACCGTATCATATCATAACCAAATTCCCAATTTCCGAACTTGAATCAGTACTTATATCATCAATATCATAATCAATTGACAAACATAAACCAGTGCTCATATCATCAATATTATAATCAATTGTAAGACTTGAACCGTTACTCATATCACCAATATCATAATCAATTAACAGACTCAAACAGATGCTCATATTATCAATATCATAATCAATTGTCGCATTTTACCATAAATAACATTAGTTCTCAAAACCAAATTATTAAATATCTAATCTCCTCAATCTCATAAAAGACATTTAACTGAGTAAAACAAGTGTATAAAGGTCTACCGAAACTAGCTTAAGTCATAGCTAAGGTGGGCTGTATGGGCCCATTTCTAATAGTCGAATCCATTATAAGGAAAATTTTAACTTGAACTAAGCTAAGGTATCTAAATCCACCTTTTGATGTTAAACAATCCTTAATTAGCTCGAATATAGAAATTACACCAGACACATAAGCTACTAAGTCAATTATGCTTAAATTATGGCTTTAAGATAGCCTAAGAAGTTTGACTAATCTAAATATTGATAATAACACGAAAAAACACCTATATCCCATCCCAAATCTAGCATAATATCATAATCATAATAGCTCAATCTATGAAGAAGGTAAACCTAGCCAACTTGGACGCTGAGAAAAAGCTCGAAGAATCTACCAAACCATCAATTTTCCCTTCTGAGTTGATTCCGTGAGGTGCCACACTATAAATATCACAATCTACTCATTAAGATAAGAACAATGACACCCACATTTCACTATTGTGATTTGGGTCCAAAAATTATGTAAAAATCCATGTGGGGCCTATTTTTGAAAACCACATATTCAAAACTAACACAACATCCCTATGCTCAAGAAATATTTACCGTAATAAATGGGTGAATTCCAATCTCTATTGTTCTAAAATTGAGTCACCAAGCTTTTAGGATATTTAGCAAAAGTACGGTGAAACCAACCATAAAAATAATGGAATCTCACCTCTAATTCTATGGAGAATATGTAAATTTATGAAACTAATGCTCTACAATCTCCCACAATTTTTCTACTAAGAACTCCAACTTTTTATGGTTCCAATATCTTAGAAATGGATGAGAAATTGTGAAAAATGGGGTATTTATACCCTCTCTGGGTATACAGATATTGCTTTAGCGAGCTTTAGGTCACCTAAGATATACTTATGCTCGAGCACACATTGCTTACACGATCCTCTGATCACTAAAAGGATACTAGGCCAACTGAGCATATGTTGCATTTGCGATAATAGTTACTTGATTCACTACCAGGTTTTTTGTTTTTGCAACAAAAGTGTCACTTACGCAATACTTAATAGGCTTGGCAGATCGCTTAAACAATCAAAGACTCCTCTGCTAATCCCTCGGGATTCATCAAAAATCTCATATATGCAAATGAAATATGCCACTATATCAAATTCAAAGTTGTAGAATTAATGACATAATTGAAAGTTCCATTCGAGGTCAATTCAGTACAAAGTGGGTCCTACACAAACTTGCCATTTTTCTTAACTCCTGACCAATAGCTCGAAATGAGTTTGGGTGCCTTGGGACCTAAAACAAGGGTCCACCTAGCCTAAAATTGACATTTCCTAGCCATTGGAACAGTTATATTTAGTATGCAAAATCATTTGGCTGAAGTTTTCAACTGGTATCCTATTTGAACAAGCGGAGGCTTTATTATGAGGAATTATTTCTAAAAACCAAATGAACTACCTGATAACTGAAATGTCAGTGCCAGTAAGTCATAAATGGCTTGGGAAACTATGGTAAATCTCTAAACGATTAAAATAAATAAAAATATAGAAAATGATTTGAAGGGTCATTACATTATCCATACTTCAACAACTTTTTACTGTAAATATACAGGATTAGGATGTACCTGAAGCCTCAAATAGGTGAGGGTCCTGGGTCCGTATCTCTCTCTTGATCTACCAAGTACCCTCCTCTGCTGGGTGGTGCCTCTATTAAACCTTAACAGCTAGAACGTCTCTTGTGCGCAACCGCTTGACATCACTAGACAAAATGAGCATAGGCTCCTCCAAAAAGGTCAGCCGTTAATCAAACTGAACTCAGTCCTATCTAAGTATGTCTAATAGGTTAGGAATGTATAGCTGCTACATAGAAATAGGGAAAATAGGATGGACAAATGCAAAATCTATGGGTAAGGCTAACTTATAAGCCACCTTACCAACTACGCAAAGAATCTTAAAGGGTCTAATATATCTAGGATTGAGCATTCCTTTCCTTCCAAACCTTATTACACCCTTCATTAGTGATATATAAAGGAATACCTAATCACTAATTCCAAATCTCAATACATGAAGTCTACAATCTGCATAAGCCTTTTACCTACTCTGAGCTGCCCTCAACTTATTCGAGAAAATGCTAACTCTATCCAACGACTCTTGAAGCAAGTCAGTACCATAGGGTCAAATCTCAGAAGTCTCAAACCATCCAATCGGAGAAGGACATACCCTTCCATGAGAAGTCTCAAAAGGAGCCATCTCCATACTCGAATGGTAACTATATTATATGCAACTGTCCAAGGCTAAGTGTTGCTACCACTAACTTGAAAAATCCTTAACACTGATTCAAAGCATATCCTTGAGAACCAAAATAGTCTACTCTAACTAGGCATTAATTTGAGAATGGAAGGATGTACTAAGATCTAAGTATCCAACTCCTCTAGGAAATCTATCCAAGAGTGAAAAGTAAACATAAAAGCCCAGTTTGAAATGATATAGGAGCACCATGCAAATGGACAATCTCAATAACATCGGTACGTACAACCTCTCAGTATTGAAGGACATTTGAATAGGAATAAAATATGCCAACTTGATTAATCGATACATAATGAATTCTAATTGAAGTAAAATCTATAGGATAAATCAATGCAATTTAGAAGGAATTAGTGAGAGGACATCATTTCAACTCCTATATTTTCGAATTAAGAAGGATATTGAGAGAGAACATAAATACCATCGAAACCTTGGGAAGTACAATGCAATCCCCAAACAAAGTCCATGGTAATCTACTCCTATTTTTACTTCGAAATAGGTACTCTCTGTATAAAACCACGAGGTCGCTGATGCTTGACCTTCAACTATTGATAACATAGGAAACTAGCTATAAAATCTACCGCATCTCTCTTCATGCCACTCCACTAATAATGCTATCTCAAATCTCTACACATCTTGGTTGTACCCAGGTGAATAGAATATCTAGAGTTGTGTGGTTTATTTAAATTTACTTAATTAAGTCACCAATCCTTGAAATACAATTGTGACTATCAATTATCAAGAAATACTCAGAATCTATAGTAGTCCTCATAGACTCTCCACTCAAATCATGATCACGAATAATGCAAAGTCTCTTATCCTCAAACTGGCGATCATGAATCTGCTCAAATAATAAGGATCTTGCCTCAGCACTAGCAAGGATTCTTTTGGGGTCTGAAATATCAAGTCATACAATCAAGTTAGCTACAGAATGAATGTCCCATGCCAACGACCTTTGAGAAAATCCAATATAATACAAGCTACCCATACTACCTTTTGGCTCAAGGCATTCGCTACCATATCGCCTTGTCTGGATGATACAAAATAGAGATATCATTATCCATAAGCAACTTCATCTATCTATATTGCCTAATATTAAGATCTCTCTAGGTCATAAAATGATAAAAACTATGATGATCCGTAAAGATTTCACAATGCACCCTAAAAGGTAATGCCTTTAAATCTTAAGTACACAGATTTTGCCATAAACTCCAAATCATGAGTGGGGTAGTTGCGCTTATAAAACTTTAGCTTCCCCAAGGCATAATCAATAACACGACCCTATTGCATTAGCACACAGCCTAAACCAACACTATAGACATTATAATACACTTTGTATCCTTCACCCTCAATAGTAAGAGCCAAAATAAGAGTTGAAGTGAGAAATATCTTGAGCTTTCTAAATGTCAACAAATATTTCTTGAACTATCAAAGAGGAACCTTCTTTTGAGTCAATTTGGTCATCGGCAATTTAATTGTAGCAAAACACTCAATGAAGCACTGAAAATAATCGGCTAAACCAATGAAGCTAAAAACTTCATCCGGAGATGTTGGACTAGCCTAATTACGAATAGCCTTAATCTGTATTGGGTCTACCATAATCCCATCTTTAGACACTATGTGCCCAACGAATTTCACTGACTTAATCCAAAACTCATGCTTAGAGAATTTGGAGAAAAGCATAGGATCTTTAAAGGTTTGGAGTATAATCCTCAAATGCAACACATGCTTCTCTTTACTCCTTGAATATACAAGGATTTTATCAATTAACACAAACTTGAAAGAATCTAAATAAGGTCTAAACACTTGGTTAATCAAATACAAAAGCATGACTGGGAATTAGTAAACCCAAAAGACATTACTAGGAACTCATAATGTCCATAACGGGTCCTAAAGGCTATCTTTGGGATATCCTCGATCCAAATCCTCAACTGATAGCAACTAACACTAAAATAAATTTGAGAGAACACCACTGCTTCCTAAAACTAGTTAAATAAGTCATCAATGAGAGGTAAAGGATAACCGTTCTTCACCATCACCTTATTATGTTATCTATAATAAATACACATACATATGGAGCCATTAATCTTCTTCAGAAACAACAAGAAGCTTCCCAAAGAGAAACACTTGATCAAATAAAACCTTTACTAAGAAGATCCTAAAGTTGAAAATTTAACTCATTAAGCATGATAGGAGACATACGGTAAGGTTTCATATAAATATGTTGGGTGCTTGGAACAAGATCAATAACAAACTTAATATCACAAGTAAGATAAATACTAGGTATATCGGTTGAGAACATCAAGAACCTTAAAATCTACTAGAATAGAGACAAGTGATAAACTTTCTACAGTAACATCATGGATATAAGTGAGATAAGACTTCCAACCCCTCAACAAATATCTTCTAGCACAAATATAAGAAATAATCCCAGTCGGTTCATGGCTAATCACTCTTTTCCATATAATTGGGGTATATCAAGCATCACTAAGGTAATGGTCTTGACATAATAGTCCATAACTACATGATAGTGAACTAACCAGTAAATGCACCAATCACATTAATATCTACCATATCTAATATATTAAGATCAACATGAGTATCAACATCTCTAACACCCACAACACATGATCTAAAAACCTAATCCACTATTAAAGAATCACCCATAGGAGTAGATAAACATAATGACACATATAATGAATCCCAAGATAACTCTAATCGTGGCTCATAATAAGAAGACACATAAAAGTAAGTGGATCCTAAATCAAATAAATAAAAGGTTTACTGATGACATACAAAAATCATACCTTTGATAGCAGCATCTGAAGACAACCTCGGGTCTTGTACGTATGACCTATAACTTACCATGCTCGCCACTTGGTTGAGCTCCTAACTGATATTCTATCCTACCATCTTAGAGTCTTTATAAGAACCTTAGGGACCACCCCTATAACCATGTATACCACTTATAGATGAGGAATGAATAGGTTGAATACCATGAGTTGAAGGAATAATCATTCCACAACAGGGGTACTCTTGCTCAAAATGACCTAAAACTCTACAAACACGGCATGCCCCATGAACTACATTAACACCAAAAGATCCATATGACCATGAATGACTAACAAAACTAGAATAACTAAAAGACAAACCCTCAAAGACTGACCACTATGCTGGAAATGATGATCACTAACTAAAATGATCTTCATCGATAATCTATGGTGTTGCTTGAATGGGTCTACCAGACTAACCTTGCGAATGATATGATTGATGCAGAGGGTACCTACCTTGAGAACCATTTTCTATGAATTGTAGCCACTACAGCTCCTCCAAAAATTACCCTCATATTATGGCCTCTTATTGCTGCCCGTTAGGCCCTGCGGTGCATCTCCTTCATAACCTAAGCATGGTCTAACACCTCTTCAAAATACCTACCTGCAACAACCAAAATTTGTGTAGACATCCTAAGAGAAAGTCTCAAACCATAAACAAAGTAATGAATACTCTCATACTTAATATTCAGAAAGAAAGTAACATGCTTAGTCAACTCATGAAAATAAGTTTAATAATCCACAACAATCATGGAGTCCTTTTCCAACCTTAAAAAGTAATTCCTCAAATGATCCCTAAGACTAAGTGGAATATGCTTCTCCAAGAAAATCTAAGAGAACTGAGTCCATGCCAATGGAGAAGATCCAGTGGGCCTGGAATCAAGGTAAGATCCCCACAAATGTCGAGCTGCCAAGTCCAACGAAAAGGTAGTGTAGTCCACACCATGAGTTTTAACTAAGCCAAAATGATAGATTCAATCCTCACAAGTAATCAGAAACTCATTAGAATCCTTGACCAATGCACCATAAAAATTAGGCAAAGCTAATCTCAAAAACCTACTGAACATATTCTACTCCTCAATAGACATAGAAATCTAGGAAAGAACTGGCTGAACCATTATCAACTGAGCAACTATTGGTGTAAGAGGTACCCCAACTCGGGGAGCCACGGCCATAAATTGCATCCCCGCCTTAGTGCTACTTTGATCTAAAAACTGTGTACCATCATATGGTGCACCACTAAACAACCCTAAAATCCAAACCAAAGCATCCGTGAGCACTAAAAAAATCCCAGTGAAGCCTAGTCAGGTCCCTAGCCTACTGCTGGCTGTGGAGGATGAATCTATGGCTCGAGAGCAGGATATATACCGAAGAAGAACCCCTATCTTGTACACTATCTAAGGATACATCTCAAGGCTCTCCACAACCTTTAGGTTATCTACGAAAAATAATAGGATCCTTAGACTCTGTCTTGAGACCCTTATCTTATGTAAAGATATCATGTTTTGTAGCCATCTATGAAAGAGTGAAACCAAAGGAATGCTTTACAAATCAACATAGACTCTTAGCACAAGATGAGTAAAAGAGTGAAGAACTCGTAAGAATATCCTGTATCCTTCCAAAGATAAAAACACACGTCATTATTCTAATATGTGGGACTTTACTTGACACTTGCTCTTCTACCAACAATACTAGTGAACATAGTCACTGATAATAATTCATCATGACCCAATTTATAAGTAATGATGACACCTTTTATATCCCGCCTATAGGTAAGTCATACCATAGCCTAAAACTAGAGGCAATGGGCTAATTTGTTGGAAAGTGGCCTATGAGGCCGAAATAATCATTTATAAGATTTGTAATAATAACAAGACTACAAAAATAATCCAAAAGATATATAAGGTATAGAAAACCAACCCACAACCTAGTAAGGTAGGTACAAGAGCAACTATATGTATACTATAAGTTTTAAAATAGTTAATACATGCTGTTTCAGAAACAAAGGACAATACGTAGATAAATAGAAGGAAAAAGGGGTAACACCAACTACAAGAGGTCACCCAATCTCTATAATCTAATAACAACACGAGCATTAAATCAATAATGAATACTAGTACTTGAATCTGCACTAAAAAGGTATAGTAGTATAGTATGAGTATTAAAACATGGGTACTCAATTGGCATCATTGGTCGACTGAGTTAAATTATTATATCGATATGATAAAATGCTAGATAAGATAAGCTAACTCAGGGTAAAAGGGAAAACCTAGAAATAAATTTCAACATTATTGTCCATGAGTAAATTAATAAATTTGAGATAATAACATAAAGATCACATAAATATATCTACTAAATTGGCCACCATAATTCAATATGTGCATTAAAGTAAACAAACCAATGCAGGGCCCTATAATCCTTGGGGGTACAATCCAAGAAAATTAAATAGCCAATAACCATAATCTACCAACTATCCTACCATGATCGAAAATCTAACCATATTGTGTTACATAATATGTTAAGAAAAAATGGTAGCATGAGTATGTGCATTGATTATATGTAGTTGAATAAGCTTAGGATCAGGAATAAATATCCCTAACCTCATATAGACTATCTCTTTGACTAGTTGTAGGGTTCTTCATTATTCTTTAAGACTGACTTAATGTTGGGTTACCATCAACTAAAAATTTGACCTAGGGATATACCTAAGACATCCCTTAAGACTTGATATGGGCAATAAGTAAACTTGTTTTTTCTCCTCTAGTTATCTTGTCTAGGTTTCTTGACTATTGGTGACAAATATTTCCTATCTATTTTGATATTTATATTTTAATTTTTCTCTCTTTTGGTTTCTTTTTAGATTATCTTTGACTATTCTTGTTTGATTACTGGTTCTTATTTCTTTGTTGCTTTTTAGTATTTAGATGTAACAAGTATATCTATTTATTATAGTATGTTTTATTATTTTCTATAGTTGTTGTTATTTTCTAATGCTGGCTAGATTACTTATAGGTAGTATAGTTCCTATTATTGATTTTTGGTTGTCAAAACTTGAGTTACATTATACTGGTATTATTGATTTTTGAATACATTATTAATTCTTGATTCTTTCCTATAGATTTATTGTGTTTGGCATACACTATTGATTCTTGATTCTTTCTTGTAAAACTTTTGTTTGTTTCCTTAGCATATTGTGGTTCAAAATTTAAGCTTAATTATGAATTTCACTTGTTATTATCACTGTGTTTTTTAGCCTAGCATATTTATGCACCTTCTTATTTTCTTTATTTATTAAGTAGTGGATATGGTGGTCGATAGTAGACTAGGGTCATTTCATAAGTCGAGATCGAGGTCGAGGTCAGGACTAAGGTTTAAGGTGAGGTTGGGATTTGGGTCTGATGATATGTTAAGGTTGGGTCTAGGTTATGTTTAGGGTTAAGGCGAGGGGTAGTAGTGTTAAGTAGGAGAAAAGAGCCTTTAGGTTGAGAGCTGGATCTTGGAAGATAGGGGCTTTTCAAGATAAGTCCATAGAGCTCGTGAAGATTCTTAGGAAGAGCATAATTAGTATAGCATGGGTACATGAGACCAAATGGGTAGGTTCTAAAGAGAAGGATATAGATGGGTATATGTTATGGTACGGTAGTACTATGAGGCATAGGAATAAGCCTTGGAAGAATTTGCATATATTAATAGCTATAATTTAAGTATTGAGATTGTGCCTATGGAGATTTTATATGGTAGGAGATATCGTTCTCCGATTTGTTAGATTGAAACCTTCAAGACTAGATCCTGTGGTACTAACTTTCTTCATTAGTCATTGGATAGAGTTAGGGTGATTCATTATAGGTCGAGGGTAGCTTAAATTAGAAAGAAGACTTATGCAGACTGTAGACTTCTTTCCTTTAGAGTTAGAGTTCGTGACTATGTATGCCTCTGAGTATTGCTCATAACAGGTCTAATGAGTTATGAGAGGAAAGTAAAGATCAACCCCAGATATATTTTACCCTTTGATACTTTTTAAACTGTTGGTGATATGGTTTATGATTTATCCATAACCCTAGATTTTACTGCAGTCCATACCATTTTCCATGTTTTTATTTTGGACCGATGAATTCATAATTTTTCTCTTGTGCATAGATGGGACTCAGTTTAGTTGGATAAGAGGTTGACCTTCATGGAGGAGCCTAGGCTCATATAGGCCAGTGATTTCAGGTATTTGCGCACTATAGAGATTTCAGTAGTTAAGGTTAAGTGGAGGCACCACAGTAGAGGAGGAAAGTTGGGAGATCGAGAGTGAGATGTGGACCTGGTATCCTCACATTTTTTAGGCTTAAGGTACATCCTAATCCTTTACTTTTGTAGACAAAAGTTCTTTGAAAGGATATTGTTATGACCTCTAGTTTTTTTTGTATTTCTACTTATTTTCTCCATTTAGAGATTTTCTATTGTGGCCCCAAGTCATTTATGACTTACTGGAACTGACAGTTAGTTTCCCTGGCAGTTTATTTTATATTTAGAGACAATTTTATATTTAAATCCTTCATTGATTTAAATAAGTAATTAGGTGAAAGCTTCAATTAAAAATCCTCATATGCCATTTTTAATAGTTCTAATAGCTCAGGAAAATCAATTTTAGGATGGGTAGACTCTTGGTTTGGGTCACGAGGCATTTGGACTCATTTTGTGCTATTGACCAAAGGTTAAGAAAAATGGCACATGGTTTTGGGAACCACATTTCATTGAAACAACCATTAATGGAAATTTTAATTTCAACATTGAGTCTGGAATGTCAAATTTTATAGGGAAGCATAGTTTGTGTATATGGAATTATGAATGAATGCCAAGGGATTGGTGGAGACATAGAAAATTCCAAATCGTAGTTGATGATGGTGCATCACTACCTAAGTGGCATGCTAATTACTTAAGCGACCTAGATAAGCTGATTAGGTTTCTCTTAAGCGATGCCTTTGGTGACTAAGCAATAGTTGGATATACTGACTAGTCTCACTTAAGTGACACTAGGTCGCTTAAGCGACCCGATGTCCACTTAAAAAACCTAGACACTTGGGAAGCCTATAAAAACCCAACATACCCTGATTTTTCAATTTTTTCTCCCATTCTCAAGTGTATAGAACCCGAAAGAGTGTAGAAATTTTGTTTCAATCATTCGTGTGTTATTTTGGAGTGTTCTTAGGCTCGATTAACACGTTTCTTCTTCAAATTCTTAGTAAGTTTCATCAAATTCCATGTCTAATTTCTCAAGATTTCCCTAAAATACCTACAATATCTGTGTTGATTGTAGCACCATTTAAGTTTGGAATTCACTCATTCTTGAGGGTAAATACTTCTTAGCATAGACGGATATTTTGACAGTTTTAAATATGTGATTCCGCAAATAGGCCCCACATATGGTTTTTACATAAATTTTCATCCAATGAACAATAGTGAACATGGATATTATTGTTCTTATTTTGATAAGTAGGTAGTCATTTTGATAGCATGACATCTTATGGAAGCTTCTTGGAAGGGGAAATAGTTGGCTTAGCGAATTCTTTAGGCTTTTCTCTATCATCTAGGTAGGCTAAGTTTAACTTCTTCATAGATTTATATAATACATATTTATGATAATGTGCTATATGTTGGATGAGATTTACGTATTGGAGGTGTAATTGAAAATATTATGATTATTTGGACTATTAGGCTATCTTAGAACCATAATTTAGGTGGATTTGACTTAGTTTCTCATTTTTTAGGTAGAATTGCTATATTAGGGTTATTTATAACTTATTTAACATCTAGAAAAGAATATAGCTACCTCCGCCTAGACCAGGGTATAATTTTCCTAAAATTGATTTCAGGGATTAGTTGTGGGCCATTCTAGCCCTCCTTAGGCCTAGAATTGTGTTAGGTTTTTTAGACCTTTACATCCATGTTATACCTTTTGAAATTCAAATTTTGGGACATTAAAGAGAATAAATACATAATGATTTCTAGTTTTGTAAGTGGGAGTTGGTGCTAATTCAAGGCAAAACATGATGGTTTTTTAATTTTTTAATTGGTATGGTTTATTGATATGGTTTATTGATATGAGTTATAGTTCAAGCATGAAAATTGGTAGTTTATTGATAATATGAGTTTTGCTTCAAGTCCGACAATTGATGGTGATATTGATAATATGAGTTTTGGTTCAATTCCAGCTAATGATGTTATTATTTTGATACTATTAAGGATCTTATGATAATGGTGATATGAGTTACAGTTCTAGTATGACATTGGAAGTTAGGCATAATATGATATGGTATGAATAGTTTGATGGTTATATCTTGTATTCAATAAAAATATGGATCTTTGGTTATTTTTTTCCTTTAATTGTACCCCCAAGCTTATGGGGGCCCATGTTGGGTTATATAATTTTCCATACTTACTAGCTTGTAAGGGTTAGTTTTGTAGTATTAATAAAGATTTCATTTATATTATGTTTATTTTGGTTATTTATTTACAGTGTTGGAGCTTATTTATAGGTTCTCCCTTTTAACTTGACTTAGCTTATTTCATCTTGTATTTTATCATATTTAAATCATGATTTAGCTCAGTCGGCCGATAATGTCTACTAAGTACCCATAGTTTAGGTACTCATACTACACTTTAGTACCTTTTGGTACCAGTTCGAGTACTAGTAGCTGCCGCTAATATGACATTAATGCTAATAAGTTGATTTGAAAAATAGGGTGATCTCTAGGAGTCTGGGTTGCCCTTTTTTCCTTCTATTATCTATGTGTAGTCTTTTAGTTTGAAAGACAAATTGTATTTTTTTATTTTGGTACTTATCTTTCATTTATAGTAGCTCTTGTACCGATACTACTATGTAAATTTGTATTCTTGCTTACTTTCTTTAATAAAGCTTCTCCATAGCCATCCTAAATCATTAATGACTTGCAACGACCAATAGTTTGGTTACCTGACGGTTAGTTTGGGGTTTTAAAACCCCTTTCTCAATTTGAAGTTTTTGTTAGTCCTAATGGACCACTAAGCTAAGACTTTAGTAAAATAGCCTCATATGTGGAATACGATTTTGCTAATGCATCTAGCACATCAAAAACTATGGGTTAACGTATCTTTTTTGTTTGAAACAAACCTCAAATATATCCCAAGGCATTAGCCGAAGCTCGAAACCATGTTCCAAGCTTCAACCATACATAGCATGTATCGAGGTGCTGAAACAATGATGAAGAAGGTGTGACCACAATGTCGCAACCATGGTGAGGCAGGGGCCGTGACCACGCCATCAGAGGGATTGTTGGTCCATATTTAAATGTTGTGTTGCATGAATTTTGGCCATGTTGTGCCTCCTTCTTAACCTAAAACCCTAATGAAGCATGAAATCCTCAAAGTGTGTCTTGTGGGTTGAATTGGAGCTTAAACAAATTGTGTGATTGATTCTTCCTAAAATCTAAGGTAAGAATTCCTCTAATTTGGTGTCGATTTCATGCTTTCTTGACCTAAAACCCTTAAATCATTAAGGGTCAATTATTTCCCCAAAATTGAGTGATTGACTCAAATTACTTAAGGGTTTTAACTCCCAAAATATAGTTTGATTATGGGTTGGTCTTTGAAACTCCTTTCCAAGGGTGAAAGCCAATTAGTGTTTTGGGTCAATTTGAAACCCATGGCAGAATGGTGCTATAATGTGTATTGTTGTTCTGGTTGTAATGCTTGGATTGTATTGTTCATATCATTACTTGTGGAATAGGAAAATTCATGCAAGGGAAAGAAAAATCTTGTTGGTTTGTGAGTTGCTTGGACTCAAGGTAGGTTAGGCTTACCCTAGACTAGATTGATCTTGTTGTAACATAATTATTGATATCTTGCGAGATTGAGCAGGGATTTTAGATGATAGCTGATTAAATGGTGAACCTTAAGATTAGTTGGTTGATTAAGCAATTGAACTTGTTTAGTGTAACATTGGGTCCACTACTAGAAATTACCCCTATTGCGATGAACTTTTTGGCGATGGTTCCAAAAGCATTGCTATAGAGGGTCTATTGCAATGATTCCAACTGTTGCCAAAAAATTGTTTTAGTAGAAGCTATAACCATTTCTATTGATATATAACCATAGTAATAGGGTGTATTATAGCAACTCTTGCATGAACCATTGCCATAAAGCAACTTATGGCAACACTTAATTGAGAAAAAAAGCTATTGCAATGACTTTAATTTTTTCCCTCCCTAATTTTTCACAAAGTGCACCAAAATATCATGATCTGTAAAACAAAAATTTAATAAATTAAAGAAATAACTTATCCACTTTGGGGTCTTTAAAAAAGCCCCACCAGTGCGCCAAATTAAAGGGTTAACAAAAAATAAGTAAATGTTCAAATCATTCTCCAGATCGATCGACTTCTCTGAATTGACTAATCTTCAAATCAGTGCTCCAGGCTCCATTATGCATCTCAAAATTTATATAAACTTTGGGTCTCAGACTGATTATTGCTCTGTATCACAAAGTGGTGCTCTGATCGAATATTGCTCCGTCTATAAGTGATCAGACCATAGGTGCTCCGACCACTTTCAATTGAACCCTAGCCATCTATTGAAACTAGTATTTCAGTGCCATAGCATTTAAGTGCCCTAATTTCTAGCTTCTAATAGTATTTTGTGCTTCTTTCAAAGTGTCGTAGGATTTTAGTGCCCTAATTTCTTGTGTAGTGTCTCCTACAGAGAATGGTTCTTAAAAATATTTGCTATTCTGGGCTATCGCATCTTTTTCTTTGAGCTGTAGGGTAGAATTCTACAGTTTATTAAATTCTCGTATCTCTCAGTGCACTCAGTGGAGCCATACTAGATACTCTTTGTTAATTCTGACAAGTACAATAATAACTCCCAAATTCCTTTTTTGATCTCACAAATAGTATAATTGTACATTATCAAACATAATAAGTGGCATAAAAACTTATGGATTAGCTTTATTTACTAATGAAAAAAGAGAATTAGGTAAGGAGAAAGAACACAAGGTTAAAGTTAAATATAGGGATGCTAAGCGAAGTTTGGGATTGAATATAGATTTCGGTGGTGTTGCTGGTGGTGATTACAATGATAATGATAGTGAAGGCGGTGTTGGGATTTTGAACAAGCATTTTTCTTCATCTAGTAGTGCAATTTAGGTACTACTTAGGAAATTAGATGCTGGATTGGATGATTTACTCCCTAGCTCTACAATGGGGTCATCATCATCATCTCTCCAGAGTTGATAACTCAAGAAGTTATTAGCTGGTTTAAGGGTAGATGGCGAGGTAGGGAAACAGGTAGAGGCTTTGATACAGTTTTGTGAGATGCTTTGCATTAGAACAGAAGATTCCTTGCCAAATTTTCTATGGATTTATTTGTATCGGTACTTGTAGTACTGCTCAATCACGAGAATAGTCCTGACATTATGCTTCTTGTTGCCAAGGATGTTACCTATTTATTCAATATTTTCCTTCTTCTTGTGTTGTTATTATCTATTATGGAGCTGTTTCATGCTTTGAGAAGTTCCTCACCAAGCTTAGCAATATTTAATCAATAACCCATTGCTAGACTCCATTCTAGAAATTTTGAGATATGCTAAGTTAATGAAGACATTGGTGTCAAAAAAAGCCTTTTTCATGGTGAAATTATTTAAGTTAACCATGGTTACATCTCTATCATGAATAGTGCTATGGTGGAAAATAAAAAAGATTTGGGAGCCTTCACAATCCCTTGCACCATTAGGACACACAAATTTAAGAAAGCTTTGTGTGACTTTGGTGGAAGAATCAATCTAATTACATATTCAATCTATCGATGACTTGTTTAGGCACTCCTACTCCCATAATAATGAGTTTTTTGATGGCATATCACTCTGTTAAGAAACCGGTTAGAGTATTGTATGATGTCTTGGTAAAGGTCGATTGATTTATTTTGTCTGGGGACTTTGTTGTCCTTGATTATGAAATAGACCAAGAAATACCTATTATTCTTAGGAGATTCTGTATATAAACTGCAAGATAAATTGTTGATATGGAGCAAAGGGAAATAATATTACAGGTACAAAATGATGAGGTTTCCTTTTTGGTGTGTAAAACTGAGAAACAACAAATGAAACTTTAAGTGGTTTCCCTCATTGATGAAGAGGACATGAAATTTGATGATTTCCCCCTAAAGGATCCTACTTGAAGATTAAATAATGTTATGCCACGATGATAAATTAGGTGCTTGGTGGGAGGCAATCCATAAATGCCATGAAAGTGACCCGTAGCCTTTGAATTTTGACTTTTATAGTAGTTTTTATTTTTTTGTGATTAATCCATGAAATTATGGAATTATAAGGTGTTTCTAATGATGATGAATAAAATGAAATTTGGAGAATTTGATTAGTGGGTTGAGAAGGGTAATACAGAGAACAAGAAAACATCTTCAATTATCATGATATGGTATGCATGCTATCACGATAGTATAACTTTTGTTGACATCACAATTGGGACTAGGTGAAATGAATAGTCGACCCTAATTTTTTCCCTCACACTCCCTTTCAAATTTCTCTAAAATTACACACGTTTGTGATTGTGTGTCGGGCATAAAAAGGGGCATAAGCATCCCCTCTATATCACTCAATTAGGTATGTGCTTCAAATTCTATTTTATATGCTCAAAGTGTAGGCCTGAAAACTCATGTCTTAGGAATGGCCTGAATTTATGATGTGCATGCTAAATCCTTGTTTAATTATGATTTTCTAGTGTGATTGGCTGTTGTTATTGGTGTGTACATAATTAGGGAATTATTGAGCACCTAAAACTATTCAAAATTTTAATATATTGCTTTTGCACACCAAGTGTTCAGTGAAATGCCTAAATGAAATATTTTATTCATTTTCACTGACTGAAGGGCTGGTTTGAATGCTTAAGTGTTGTGCTCCATGTTCATGTTAGTGTCTACTAGTATTGAACACAAATTGGTAGAAAATTGATATTTTTTTATGTTTGATAGATTGTTGAACATGCCTCAGGTACCACAATCACAGTGCTAATAGTCGCGATCTAGACAAGTCACAATCGTGGTAACTAAGACTAGTCTGACGAAATGGTCCAATTCTCATAGCTCTTTTTGTAAATCCTTCTTAAGCCCCATAATTTCTTTCTTTAACAAAATCAATTTGAATATTATGTTTTAATTCACATAACCTTGTTCAGTAATGTCCTCTTTGTATGAATCATAGGTTCTAAATGGAAGACTATGTCACAAACCATTTCATGGCCTCAGAATGTGAGACATAATATTATTAGGACCACATAAGAAATAATCTATTGCCCGATAACAGGATTTCACTAGAGAATATGCCTGAGAAACTTATGGATTTCTATAGGAGGCTAGAGGTAGCAAGATGGCTATGTATTACCCAAAACTATGCTGAAAAAATGAGCATTGGGTGAGCAAATTCTATGTGAATCTAAGCATAGCAGATTTCTCTAACCCAATGATAAGAATCAGGGAGAAAAAGTTTGTTTTGGGGATGAGTGAATTAATGGAGTTTATGGGTTAAACAATATGGACATGAAGGAATTTGAGGCCAATGATTATGATCTTGGGAGTTGGTTGGTGGGGCAATTATTCACAGGGAGGAAGGTCCCTTGGGGTACCACTAAGATTTGGATACTAATTAGTGACTTCACTGATGAAGCTAGGATTTTGTTAACTATTATTTATAGCAGGTTCTCTCCCACCACAAACCTGATAAATATCCTGACTATTCATACTTAGATGGTGGTCTGCATTTTGGATAACATTTTTTTAATATTGACTATTTTGTACTCATAAAGATTGAGAACTATAGGCACAAAGAAGGCCCCATTCTTTTGATCTCATCATTGATCACAAAGTAGTGTAGGCGAGTTCGGGTTGATGAGTACCCAAATGATAGTTTGATCTCCCCCAAGATTCTCATTTACTCATTGAGGATCGAAGAAGAAGAAGTTCTTGAGAAGAGAAAAATAAGGAATGTTGACTTCAGAGGTCATGGTGGATGATATAGATTCATGCAATACATCCACAACAGGGCCATTAGAAGAGATCTTAGTTGATATTAGGACATTCAGGGATCTTTTGTCCAAGCTATTTTATGGTTTGGGTATGTTTGCCATCACCTGTCACTCCTATATTTCTCAGTTAGACTATGAGAGATACCTAGAGTATAAGAAGTAGGGGGATACTATTCCTAGTATTGACAAGGCATACCCATCAGTCACTACAAAAGAGAGTGAAGGGCCTTAGGAATATCCCGAAACCTAAGGAGACACTTCCTTCTCTTAAGGCTGAGAGAGATTATGAGGTCCCAGCTACATCATTAGAATCAGATGATGATAAGGATGAGTTTGAGATTGAGAGCAATAACAGTCCTTGATGTAGTTACATGGATCACCCTTTACATGTATTATACTTTTTTGATTATACAGTGAGGTCACTGAAATCTTTGCGTTTGGGGTGCCCGTCTTTTTAGTATCCATTGTTATTTGATTGGACTATATTATTTGGATATTTGTAGGATGCTTTAATTCTGTTTTTGGATGATTTTATTTTTATTTTTGGTTGTAAAATTTTGACACGCTGATGGTTGCTATATTTCATGGATTAATTATATATTTTCAGTCTAAGATTTTTATTTTGTTCTTATTTTGCTCATGAAGATGTCAGATGAGCCTTTCCCTATGATGGATTGAATGATGACATTCTTAAGGAAAAATCATTAAGTTGAGGTTTGGATCCATAAATGGAAGGTAACTCTAAGTACCCATAGCATTGGTGTTTTGGAATTGCCCTTATTCCTATGGTTAGGTCTGAGTAGCCATATGGTTTACCTTTATGAGAGCCCAAATGTGAGATGATAACTTGGTTTGTTGCCATCAAAAGAAAAGTTTCCGAGGTATAAATTTAAAGTAAACACCCTCTCTATGTAAAAACTTTTTGATAACCAAGGGCAAGGATGCGAATTTTTTTGTAACAATCTTTTCCCTCTTTTTGTGACTCTAAACTGCTTAGTTTGTAAATATGGTAAATAACTCCTTTTGTCTCTAGGGGGAAATGCAGTTGGGCCTCCTTTAAAAGTTTGCATGTCAAGTGTACTAAGCGTAGTTTTTTAACTCTCATGCTTACTTGTATCATCTAGAACTTGCCTCGTAAGTCTCTTAAGGCTAATTATGATTATGCTTTGTTGGTGAAATGATTTTTGGCCTTCTTTGTGAACATAGAAATCCACTTTATCCGAAAGAACCTACCTGTACATAGAATAGTATCCATCGTCATCCATTTTTGAGTCTTTGAACATTTCTTTTGCAACCACATTGCATGCCTTGAACCATTTGAAGTTCACCACTCTTTTGAACCCTACCCTCCTTGAACTTAAAAATACAATATGAGGCCAAAAGCCTAATTAGGGGTGGTATGTTTTGGATGAGGTGACCTTGGGCCATCATATTGTAAGTGGATGCCAAAAAGCTAAGCAAAGAGTGTAAGTGAAGAAGTGAAAAAAATAGTAGAATCATCAAAAAAAAGTAAAAACATGGATTGTACATAAGAAATAAATGAGAAGAAAATCCTTTCAAAAGAAATTTGTAAATAAAGGTAGTGAAAGTAGGCATATGTGTGAAATGATAACAAATGAAGTGGTCCATGGTCCGAAGTTAGATTGAATAGTGTGATGTAGATGTTCATGGAGAGTGTAGTAATTTTATTCCCAAATGTTATCATACAATTTCCCATACCTACATTTCAAGCTTGAAAAGGGCCTTCGAGATCTCTAACAAAGTGTATTCAAAGTGCTGGAGCTTGAAAATAAGGAAAGACATATGGTATTACACTTGTTTGCATTGAAAGAATCTTTGTGAGGTTGAGCGCTTGAATTTTAATCACTTGTTGAATGATAAATACTTTGGTGTTTGGGATTTTCTTTCATGATGAGGCATATAGATAAATTGAGGTGGGTTATATCACCATCTTTCAAAACAGGAGGAAAATGAGTCTATTTGAGTTTCTATCAATGGAGAATCACCTTTAGAGAATTAGAGATTATTGCTTTGTTGTTATTTAAAGCTCTTTGCATCCTTGAAAGTGAGACTTATGTTGAAGGGAGTTGTGTGGATAGCTTTACCCATGCTTGAAAGATACTTATTGGTTCTAACCAAGTTCGAAATCAATGTGTTCATTTGGTCATATAAATAGACTTAATATTGCATTGTCTCATATAACAAGAAGTAGTGTTGCTTGAGGACAAGGTAATCTTTAACTTGGGGTTGTTGATGAGTGGTAAATTTACCACTAATTGACGTCCAAATTCATGCACACTACTATGATTAAATTATGTAAATTAGGTGAATTTGCCTTTTGAATGCACAAAATCCCATGGTTTGAAAGTTTATAGGTAAATGAAAAAAAACAAGTGAGGTTAGTTGAAAAGAGAACCAAAAAGGGAGAAGTTAGTGCAAAATCTAGAAATTAGGAGTAGGGACAGGCCCTAAATTATCGCAATTGCAATCTGAGGGACTCGATTGCGACAAGTCAAGATCTAGTCAAGGTATTCCATTGCGAGGTGATCACCTTTATTGCGAAAGTCGCGATTGTGATCAAGCAATGGCGATTGCGATGGAAAGACCAAATACCCAGGGGAAGATGCGTAATTTCACACAGCTGGTTCCAATACTCTAAAAGGCAAAACCTTTTCACTTTTGAGGCATCTCTAAAACTAGAATTCAATTTTTGTGTAGAGAAAATTGTACTAATTCGGGAAGACAATTGTTTCTAACTTTTCCAAGGGATTATAGTTGTTAATTGAGATAAAAGCTTTGGAATTATTCTATTTTTTTTATCAATTTAGGCATTGGATGCTCATTTGGGTATATTTTCTTTCTCTAATCTAATGTGTAGCTAAACATTTATCTTGGGGTTATGTTTAAATTGGGTGCTAATTTTTATGGTTATTGATTGTTAGATTCAATTTTTGGTTAATAATTTAGGGTTTCACTAATACTTGATTGTTTAATTTGAAGTTGTCGATGAAATCCCCATTTTACCAAAATTCCACATCATCCTTGAAAGAGAGATGTGGGTATTTTCTTAGATCCCACATCATCCTTGAAAGAGGGATGTAGGTGGAAATTATTTTTAAACAATAGATTAAATATTAGCTTATTCTTTAACATTATCTTAGAAATAAGGATGAATTATGAATTTGCTATGTCTTGGGTATCATCCTTGAAATAGGGATGCCAAATTGAGGTAGTGGGTTGATTGTGTTGGCACATCCATGAGGTATTCAAAAGAATCTATGGGTGATTTGAGGAGATTTTTTAAAGACTAATACCATAGCCTCTAACCTAGCCTACCCATATATTCATTAAGCAGAATTGGAGTTACACTCTCGTGGACCCATAAACTAATTTACCCTAGGAAAGCATCCCAGACTTTTGACTCATTGGAATTTAATTAGAAGTTGTTTCTCTCATTTAGTTTCACAAGATAATTTGGTTCAAACACAATTTCAATTCATACCCCTCGATTTAATTTATATTTTACTTTATCTATAGAACGCGCGTAAATACTTACCAGCTTTCAACATACATAGGATTCAAATACTAGTTACACTCCTCATGGATTCGACCCCAATTCAAGTTGGGTTATTATATTAACAATGATATTTCTACACCAAAACAATGGTATAGATAAGCATGATCAGCCTTGCCTAGGTTGTAGGATTGTTGGTATGGAAAGGATCATAGGCTGTTTTTATTCTAGTCAACTTGTAGCCTAAATGAGCTTCCCAATTTGAAATAGTATCCCTTGATCCATGTTTTGAGCCTTATAGCCTATTTCTTTGTTTTAACACTCATTCTCCTATTTGGGCACAATGAATCTATTTTGTCCCTAGTTCTCCACAGATATTATTCACCTCAACTAAGGCAAATCGCCTAAGTTGAAGGTGGATACCATAGGTATGAATAATGTATTGTGGGTATGGAGAATAAAAAAATAAAAGAAAAAGAAAGTGGGGCTGGGTGTGGTAGCAAAGAAAAAGAAAAGAAAAAGAAAAAGTTGAAAAAGTTGAAAAAGAAAGAATAAGAAAACCACACCTAATCTGAATCTGCTTTAAAATAAATAGGGAGAAATAAAGGCAGAAATAAGTGAGACCCCATAGTTATTATAGTTCCAAGGAGGCTTAGTCGCTTGATATCCATATGTACCATACTATCCCCTCAAGACTACATTATAAGCCTGAAGAAAGGTTCTATAGTGATCCTGACTTGACTATCTGAAAGCTTAGGTATATAAAATAAGGGCAAGCCTGTGGTATATGATGGGCATTAATTGGAACTTCTTTCAGAGTGTGAGTTTCTCTTGACCTTCCATGTATTGACATGCTAGATATTATATATAAGTCAAGGTGAATTCTTTTTTATGTGAGATCACATGGGTTGTATTTGTAGTTGCATAATTGTTTGGGTAAATGTGAATTGTATATATGCATGGTTGTCTGTTACTTATGAAATTTCCATTACTTGATTCCTTTGTGTAATACCATTGTGCTTCATGTACACACACAGTTGGTTTTCACTTGTGGTATAGGAGGGGATAATGAATATCAACATATGATGATGATTGATTGCCTTGGATATATAGATTCTCCTAGTTAAGCATCGTGTTTTGTGTTTTTTTTGTTTAGTTGTTTGGGTACATGCAAAAGTTCTATGTTGATGGTGTTGATGTGCTATGAATTTATAACACTTTTGATACTTAAAACTATGAAAATATTCATGTTTCTTAGATTGTTTTGTTAGATATGATTTGTTTTGAGTATGTTTTGAAGAAAATTAGGTTTTGGATGCTAAATTAAAGAAAAGGATGAAAAATAAAGTTTGGCTACTCACTTGAGAATTTTTGGGCATTTGTGGCCCATACCGGGCATATGTGACCAAAGCATGTACCAAAACATGAAGTTTAGAGGCTTGGTTATAGGAATTTGAAGACTATGTCACTTAATAAGGGCATATATGGTCCGTATGTACCACTTGTTGGCCTGTATGTAGAAAGGTAAATGAAAGAGTGGAAGATCCAGTGAGTGCAAAAGCTGAAGAAAAACTCTTGACACTTACCTAGGTCAACTTATGGACTATTGTAGAGCATGCAGATCGTATGTATCTAAGGTAAGTGCCAGAATCCATAATCCAGAGAGTGCAAAAGCTGAATAAAATTTGTGGCACTTACCTGGGTCCACTTATAGACAATATGTTGTACATACGAGCCGTATGTTACCCAAGTAAGTGGCCACCAACACCATTTTTCCTTTTACATTCCTGCACAGTAAATACATTTTTTATGTTTTTCACTGGAGGATACACGCTTTGATATTACTCTACACACTTTGACATATTGTGATTTTTTAAATTCCTGCATTGGATATTCTCGTTGATAATTCAATTTACGATTTTGGGTTTAGATCATTAATTATTGTCATATTACTTTAATGCTTTCAGTCATGAAACCCATTGGCTATTTCATAAGCATGAGTGTCTAAAACCTTTAGCTAGGGTTGGGGAAACCCTACAGATTGATGAAGTAGGTAAAGTGCAAAGCTGATCTGAACCAGTAACCATGCATGTATTGTATTATCTTCAGTTTAATAGTTTCCTTAGCAGTTGTAAATTTTAAGATCCCGCCTAGATATTCCTATTCCCTCGAATAGGTGAGTAGGGACTAGAAAAACATAATAACAATAGTAATTTGGAGTTAATTTTCGAAATAAACTTACAAGTATTATATTCTTATGACAATTAGCTTTCATTTAATAATTTGAGACCACAAAGTGATAGTTAACTAGGATCTAGGATAAAGTTTGGTAATGCAACATCCTGAGACTCAACAGGTAAAGGGTAAAATCCAACAATGAGTCCATGAGACAGTTGATGGCACATAACTTATCAGATTCGGCATGAAAGGTACTAGGATGGTTCATCTGAGCACGATAAACTTATGGATTTGATATTCCAGGGGGAACACAATCCTAGTGTTCATCTCCTATTGATTTCAACAAAAGTTTGCATTCAGTTACATACAGTTACTTGATACTACAAAGCCCCTCTTTTACTTTCCGTATTAGTCCATTGATTCCAGAAAAAGAGAGAAACAATACGGGTAGTCCTTGTTGGCACGACCCCAACCTAGTTGGGTTACTATACTTCACTATGATCACTTTATCGTAATTTGGAGGTGTAGTTTGGCGTGGGTGGGTAAACTTAAAGCCTCCAATAGGTGAGGATACTAGGTCCGCATCTCACTCTCGATCTCCTAAGTAGCCTCCTCTGCTGGGCGGTGCCTCTACTGAACCTTAACTACTGGATTCTCTATGGTACACAATAACCTATCAGCACTAGCCAATATGAGCACAGTCTCCTCTACGAATGTCAACTACTTATCTAACTAAAATGAGTACCATAAGATCACATAAGATGGATCAGGAATGCATCATCGCAACATAGAAACATCGAAAAACATAAGGACAATAACATAATCTAAGGGTAACGCTAAAACATAAGATGCCTCACACTTCATGCGAAGAATCTCATAGGGTCAAGTATATCGAGTGTTGAGCTTGATTTTCTATCCAAACCTCATCACACTCTTTATGGGTGATACTCAGAGGAATACCCGGACACCAACTCCAAATTTGAAGGAACAAATTCTAGGATATGAATAAGCCTTTTTCCTACTCTATGCTAACCTCAACCTAATTGAATCATCCTATCTCTATCCAGCAACTCATGAAGCAAGTCATATCATGGGATCTAATCTCAGGAGGTCTCAAAAACCAATAAATTTGAGAATGACATTTCATACCATATAAAGCCTCAAAAGGTGCCATCTCAATACTTAAATGTAAGATATTATTATATGCAATCTCCGTCATGGCTATGTGGGGCTCCCACTAACCTCCAAAATCTATAACACAGGCCCAATGCGTATCCTCAAAAACCTGAATATTTCAGTTTTACTGCCCATTGTTCTGAGGATTAAAGGTTGTACTATGATCCACTTACATACTCAACTCCCCATTAAAATCTCTCTAAAAGATGGAAGTAAACACTAAACCCCGGTCTAATAAGATATATATAGGCACACTATGCAAACATACTAACTTATAAATATAAATATGGGTTAACCTTTCGGTGCTGAAGGACATCAGAAATAGAATTAATATACCAATTTGGTCAACCTATACATAATGACAGAAATACCATTGGAGTCACGGGAATTATGAGGCGAACCATAAAAAAAGTCCATGGTAATCCATTCCCATTTCTGCTCGTGAATAGGAAACCTATGAATCAACCCACCAGGTCTCTAATGCTCGGCTTTCACTTGTTGACAACATAGGCAGCGAGCTACATAGTTCGGACCATCTTTATTCATACCACTCCACCAATTACGATACCTCAATTGAAATACATTTTATTTATATTCGAGTGATAATATCTTGAGTTGTGAGCCTCACAAATGACTAAATTAAATCATCAACCCTCGAAACATATATGTGACTATCAAATCATAAAATACCTTGAAAATCTATGGTATCCCTCTTGGAATCACCACCCATCACCTGATGACTCCACATCTGCTCAAACAATAAAGACCTCACCTCAATACTTGCAAGAATCCTCCTAAGGTTTGAAATATCAATTCGCACCATCAACTTTTCTACGTACTGAATACCCTATGCTAACTGCCTCTAAGAAACTAAAATACAAGCCAAGCTACCCCTACTCATCAACTTTCGACTTAAGGCGTCTGCTACTATGATCTTTTTTCCCAGATGATACATAATAGAGATGTCATAATCCTTAACCAAAGCTATCTATCTGCACTACCTAGAATTAAGCTCTTTCAAGGAAATAAGATGTTGAAGACTACAATGATATTTGAAAATATCACAATGCACGCCAAAAAGATATTGTCTCCAAATCTTAAGCCAGAAAATTACCATTTCCAAATCAAAGTCATGAGTGAGGTTGTCACACTCTTGCACCTTGAGCTACCTCGACACATAGTCAATAACTCAAATTTGCTGCATCAAAGCACAATGCAAAACAAACACTAGAAGCATCACCATATTTGGTGAATCCCTCACCCTCAACATAAAGATCTAAGCTAGGAGCTAAAGTATGGAATCCCTTGAGCTTTCTAAATCTCGACACATACTTCTCGGATGATTGGAAAGGAACCTCCTTCCTATTAAATCTGGTCATCAACACTATAATAGTAGAAAATCTCTCAATGAACTATCTATAGTAACCTGCTAAAGATATAAATATGCAAACTTTAGACGAAGATATAGGACAGGCCCAATCAGGAAGAGCCTCAATCTTCTTGTCTACTATAATCCCGTCCTTAGACAACACAAGCAAAGGAAGGACACCTACTAAAGCCAAAACTAACACTTAGAGAATTTGGCATAAAGCCTATTATCTCTGAAAGACTGTAGCACAATCCTCAAATATTCCATATGCTCATACCAATCCTCGAATACACAAGGATGTCATCGATGAACACAATCACAAAGAAATCCAAATAATCCCTAAACATACAGTTCATCAGATCGATAAATGTGGCTGGGGAGTTAGTCAACCCAAAAAACATCACTAGGAACTCATAACGACTAAATCGAGACCTAAAGGCTATATTTAGGATATCCGCAACCTGTATCCTCAACTAATGGTAACCTAAACTCAACTAAATCTTAGAGAACATCACATCACCCTGAAACTGGTTAAAAAAATCATTAATATGAGTTATTGGGTACTAGTTCTTCATCGTCACCTTATTAAGTTGCCGATAATCAATCCATATATTCATGGAACCATCCTTCTTATTAACGAACAAGATGGGTGCTCCCATAGAGAGACACTCGTTCTAATGAAACCTTTAACAAGAAGATCCTAAAGTTGTCAATTTAGATCCTTAATCTTGGAAGGATCCATTTGGTAGGGTGCCGTAGAAATAGGTCGAGTGATTGCATCTAGATCAATTGTAAAATCAATGTCATGCTCAGGAGGAAGACTGGGTAGATCGGTAGGGCAAACATCAGGAAAATTACGAGCTATAGGAACAGAGTCAAGCGACAAACTCTCCATACTAATATCACAAATATAAGTGAGATAAGAATTGCAACCACTTAAAATAAGTCTTCTAGATTGAATATAAGAAATAATCCCTATCGGCTTGCAGCTCTTAGCTCCCTACCATATAATTAGGGGTATGTCGGGTATCGATAAGATAACGTTCTAGAAAAAATTTTCCAACACCGCATGAAAATGAGATAACTAGTCCATTCCTAGAATCACATTAAAATCTATCCTATCTAACATAAGAAGATTAGCCATAGTACCAAACTCTCGAAGAGTCATAACACATTATCTATAAACCTAATTCATTACTAAAGAATCACTTATGGGAGTCGATACACATAAAAACAAAAATAATAAATCCTAAGATAACTCTAACAGTAGGGCATAGTAAGTAGACTCATAAGAATAAGTCTATCCTGGATTAAACAAAGTAAATCCAATTGATGTCTCACCAAATTTGGATAAGTCAAAACAACCACCATAACTAGAATAACGAGAAGATGGACCCCTCAAAGAGTAACCACCACTCGACCTAAAATGGTCACTAAAACTTAGTTGGCCTCCATTGGTAATCTAAAGTATGACCTCAATGGGCCTACTAGAATGATCGTGATGCTTATACGGTTGATGCAGAGGTTACCTACACAGTGATCCACTACCTTTCAATCATAAAACACTACGGCTCCCACAAAAACTACACTGATAACACCTCCTCTTATTGCTTCCCCTCCCAATATATCTCCTTCATAACTTGATCATGATCAAAAATCTCAAAAAGGACCTACCTATAACCGCTAAACTCTATGTAAACATGCAAAGAGGAAGTCTCAACCCCCAAATAAAGCAATTAACCCTCTCTTACTCAATAGTTTGTACAGAAGTAGCATGCATAGAGAACTCATTGACTCAAGCCTCATACTTTACAATATTCATGGAGACCTACTCCAACTTTAAGAACGAATACCTCATATGATCCTTAAGGCTGGGAGGCATGTTATTCTTGAAGAAAATCTCGTAGAACTAAGTCTATGTCAATGAAAAAAGATCTAACTAGTTTTGAATAAAGATGACCTCTCCACTAATGTGAAGCTACTAAGTCAAACTAAAAATTAATGCAATCCAAACCAAAACTCTTAACTAGGCTTAAATTATAGAGCATATCCTCATAAGAAATCAGGAACTCGTATGCATCCTCGCCTGGTGAACTAGAAAAACTAGGAAAAGCCAGTATCAAGAATCTACCTATATTCTACTGCTCCTCAACTGACATAGCAGGCTAGGAAACTATAGTTTGTACAATTATCAGCTAGTCAAGTACTGGCCCAAGAGGGACCTGAACTCCAAGAGTGCCATCTATAGCTTGCACCCCTGCCTTAGTACCACTCTGATCCTTAGACTCTGAACCATCAGATGGTACACCACCAAACAATAATAAAATCTAAACCAAACCATCCCTAAACACTAAAGAATAAATAAAAATCAATGGATCCTGGGCTGGTCTTTGGCCCACCGATAGTGGGTCAAAAGAATCTCTGGCTTAGGAGTAAGAATAGGGTCGGGTGAAGACCCCCTATCCTGGCCGCTAGATGGGACACATCCCTAGGTTGTCCATAACTACTAGGTCATCTACGTGGAATGACAGGATCCCTAAGCTTAGTCTTAGGACCCCCATCTTATATAGTAGTAACACCCATTCTGGCCATCTGCAAAAGAGTGAACCCAAATGATTTTTTGAGAAACCAACCCAGACACTTAACACAAAATAAGTAAAATAAGTAAGGAACTCCTAAGAATTTCCAATAGCCCCCCAAATATAAGAAACAAGAATCACCATTCTGGTCTGCGGGACTCTACTATATACTTGTTTTTGTACCAACAATACTGGTGAACCTAGGATCCAGTAAAATATGTCAAAACCCAATTTATGAGTCATGATGGCACCTATTTTATCTCACTAGTAGGTAAACCAAACACTAACCTTGAGCTAAAATTAATGAACAAATTTTTTAGAAAATTGTCTAAGAACGAAAAATCAACAATTAAAGGCTTATAATGGCAATAAGACCATCAGAATAGTAAAATAGGTAGATAAAATATCAACAACCATCACACGACCTAGTATGTCACGATCCCATTTGGAATCATGATAACACCTACCACATCCCATCGGTAAGTAAGCCGATACCATAACTCAGAACTAATACAATGGGTTACCTTGGTTAGAATGTCCAACATGGACCCTATGTGTGAACATAATATGTAACAACATCATTTAAAAACAAAAGACCACCAATATCCAAGTACAAATCCCATGACCTAATAGTATTAATACAAGAGCTTCTAAATTTGAAAAGAGAAATGTATAATCTAAAAATCTAAAAGGTTTTAAATAATCTCATACATTTTTCTCGACAACCAAAGACAAATATAGATAGAGGGGAAAGCGGGAAACTCAATCTCCAAGATCTCACCATATCTCTGATTAATTAACATGGCACAAACTAGCTTAACGATGGCAACTAGAACCTGGGTCTCGTACTAAAAATATACTAAAGTGTAGTATGAGTACAAAAACACGGGTGCTCAGTAGGCATGAGTGGCTGACTCAGTTCAAATATAATATAGGGATGATATAAAGTAAGCCAATAACCATAAAGTGAAGGGATAGAATCGAACATGAACCTTCTTTGATACCACTTTAACAACATCTTAACTTCGAAAGTAATAAGACAACATACTATATCCATATAATCCATATTCACTGTAACATTTGAGTATCATTTTGGAAGCATAAGCCATATACATAATAGAAAAGCATTTACTCACCATAATCATTATCAACCATCTTTAGAAAAGAAAGCACGTCCTATATCGCTGGGAAGTACACGAAAGAGAGCATAACAAAGAACTTGTCTTGGCATCCCATACCATCGGAGAGTACACAAAAAAATATCAAACAAGAACCTATCATGGTATCCTATACCACCATAAAGTACACCAAAAGAATATAACCAATAGTATAATAAAGCCCAACCACTCCACTAATTGACCAGAACCGCAGGTAGCACAACCCTTTCATGGTTCATTATCAAAATCCACATCCAAATACATATACAGTATTTTAAGATACACAAGAGAAATATTATCATTGCATAGATATATAGTAACTAATTTTATAATTCATTGATAAACGCTGTGTGAAGTCCATACTTGTTAGCCTTATCTTTCATAAATCAATAGATTACAAGTCTTATAATTATAAGCCATCAACCTAGGAAAAACTACAAGCCACCCCTATTATAGGATATCCATCTAACATAAGTCCATTCTTTAGCTAGCATCTTCAACCTCAAATATTGGAAGATAATCTAATTAACCATCATACAATACTAGGTCCATCATCACTAAGCATTTTGCAACTTTAATGACTAGCTTCCATATTTTAATCAAGTAAAGTCTACCAACTAGTTTTCTAGGTTTCTAGCCTTCAAGTAGTAATCACATATTTTAGAAATAACTAGTCGCCACATAAGCTACTTAACTAGTCAAGATATCATCTGATAATCATTCATTCAAGACAAGTAGATTACTAAGTGAGCCTTTAGCTTTACACGTGATCATTCTATGAAGAGACATTATCCCATTCTTCAGCATAATTTATCACTAGGTACTACATAGAGTATAAATGGTCACACCTCTCAATTTGTGAATAAGGAGATGGAATAAATATCCATTTGTCAAAGATGACATCATGTCATAAGTACATATACATTTTGGCCCCACTTGAAAAAACCTCATGAGTATCAATGCATTTATATAAAGTTGCCCCACATGGCATCATAATATCATGACCTCTTTTGGGTTCACTGGGCATCATTATAACATTATTAGGTCTTTTGGATTTATCGATCATCATCTCAACATCGACATTTCCTTTGGAAATATCAGGCATCATAATAATATCAACATTTCCTCCAGATTTATCGATCATCATCATAATATCAACATTTCTTCCAAATTTACCAGGAATTATCATAATATCAATACGCTCCTAGTATAACAACATACATCCCCTTGCATAGCCGAGCCAATAAACATACATAAAAGTTCATATTATAAGGAAATAGAGGTGTAGGATAACACTTGCCATTTTACCTTGCTAATAAGCTTAACATGCATTATGCATATAAACAAGAGCATGAGTACTTACAAGACATGCACAATACTCACTTAACAATATTATTCAAGTCATGATCTCAAAATAATCCAATAACCGAGTCAACCATCCTAACTCCAATATATATATAATTTAGACAATCACAACATATCTAGGTCACTAAGAATTTAACTTGTTAAAGCTTAAGGTGGGTCAAGTCCTATTTCTAAATCCCCAAGAAAGCCAAAGCTTTACTAATACAAGACTAGCTTCTACCTAAGATTAGACTAAGTCGTCTAAGTCACCTCATAAGGGCTGATCAATCCTTACTAAACCAAAAGGGGAAAACTTCTTCAAATATCTTTTATAAATCAACCCAACACCAAGGTTACTTCTTAATTAAACAATATATCTATGTATATATATATGTTAATATTAACCCTAAGATTAGTGGCGAACACCATCCTCATCCATTTGGGAAACAATAAAATCCTTATACTAGCTATAAGACTACAAGTGCACTACCCAAGGATTAGTGAAAACACCATCCTCATTCTCATCAAGTCCATAAACGCGACTGGATCATTAGTCAGCCCAAAAGACATAACCAAAAACATATAGTGACTATAACGGGTCCTGAAGGCTATCATTAGGATATCTTCAGCCTGAATCCTCAAAGGATGATAACCAGACCTCAAATCTATCTTAGAAAATACCGTTGTGCCCTAAAGCTTGTTAGATAAATCATCAATACAAGGCATAGGATAAGGGTTCTTCACCGCCACCTTATTCAGCTGCCTATAATCAATTCACATTCACATCGACCCATCTTTCTTCTTTACAAACAAAATGGGGGCTCCATACAGGGACACACTCGATCTAATGAACCCCTTGCCAAGAAGATCCTAAAGTTGAGATTTCAGCTCCTTAAGCTCTGCATGAGTCATACGATGAGGTACCACAAAAATAGGCTATGTACTAGGATCAAGGTCATTAGCAAACTCAATCTCATAGTCAGGGAGAATACCAGGCAGGTCATTAAGAAACACATCAGGAAACTGATACACAATATGGACAGAGTCAAGTGTCATATTCTTTACATAGGTATCACTTACATAGGTGAGATAAGACTCACATCCCCTCGATATAAGCCATCTAGCACAAACATATGAAATAATCCCCATTGGCTTACGACTAATCGCTCCCTGCTACATAAATAGGGGCACACCGGGCATGACTAAGGTAACAATCTTGGTAAAACAGTCCATGACCACATGATAGTAGGATAATCAGTCCATGCCCAGAATTATATCAAAATCCAACATATTAAGAAAAATAAGATCAATGTAAGTATCAACATCACTAACTGTCATGACACATGATCAAAATACCTGATCCACTACTAAAAAATCACCTATGGGAGTAGATACATGTAATGGCACATATAATAAATCAATAATCAACTTCAACTGTGGTACATAATAAACAGATAGATAAGAATTGTGGATCAAGGATCAAATAAAGCAAGAGCCAACTTGCGGTATACTAAAATTGCACCTGTGACTACTGCATCTAAAGTCTCAGCCTTGGACCTAGCAAGTACTACATACAACTGACCACGCCCGCTACCTGGCTGGGCACCTGAATGACCACCTGCCCTACCAGCCTGAGTACCATCTCGAGCACCCTGGTAATAACTTTTATGACCTCATACACCACCCCTACCTGGGGAATGAGCCGCCCTAATTGGGCTAGCTCCTTAGGCTAAAACAACCATCGCCCTATGACTAGGGCACTCTCTAGAGAAATTACTAGGAAATCCATAAGTAAAACAGGACAACTAGAAGAACCAGAACTCATATAACCGGTAGATCCAGGAAACTTCCACACCTAGCATAGATGACAGATGAACCTCTCATAGACTGATCACCACCTCTTCTAGGGCGCCCACCAAAAATAAGTTGATCCCCATTAGCTGCCTGAAGAGCTCCCTAGCATTGGTCGACTAATCTGACCCTATAGCTGAAAAATGGATGCGGAGGATGTCCAATATAAGGAATACCACCTCTGAACTAGGAACTACTACTACTCCTACCAAATCTACCCTGATAATTAGGCCACTTATCATGGCCCTTACGCTATATTTCATTCATCACCCAAGCATGATCCGTAACCTCAGCAAAGGTCCAACCCGTAGCGACTAAACTCTAAGTAGCCATCCGAATAGGAAGTCTCAATGCTCTCACAAAGTAGGGAACCCTGTCAAACCTATTATCTAATATATAACTCACATGCCTGGCTAACTCATACAAATGAGCCTTATACTCAGCTACTATCATAGAACCCTTATCCAACCTTAAGAACTAATCTCTTAGATGGTCTCTAAGGCTACACAACATTAACTTCTCAAAGAACATCTCAAAGAATTGAGCCTAAAAGAGAGAAAAAGATCTAACTAATCTAGAACTTATAAAACCCTTCTACCAGTGTATACAAAACAAGTCTAAAAGAAATGTAGCATAGACTACTGCACAAGTCTCCACAGGGCCTAATCCACAAAGCCTATCCTCACAAGTAGTTAGAAACTCAACTACATTCTATCTAAGAGCACAAAAAAATCTAGGCGGATCCAAAATTAGAGGAACCTTGACTCCAGGAGATGCAATATCAGGCTGCACTCTTGCTCTATTAGTCTGCGGACTATCAATAGAACTCAATAGCTGAAACAAAGCATCTCTAATCAAAGAAAAGAGTATGAATTTTGGTGGATCCTTCGCTGGTCCCTGGACCACTGCTGTCTAAGATGGAGGTGTCTCTAGCTCGGATACAGGAATAAGATCCTAAGGAGGTACACCTTGATCCCTAACTGGGGATAAATCATGAGTCTTAGTCTCGGGACCCTGCTCACGTATTACTAAAACATGTGTCCTGGGCATCTGCGAATGAGTAAAGTCAATAGAATATCCTACAAAACGACTCAGACACTTAGCACAATAAGAATAAAACATGTGAAGGACTCCCAAGAATGTCTCACAGCCTCGTAATGATAGGAAACGGACGTCAATGTTCCGATCCACAGGACTTTATTAGACACTTGCTCTTGTATTAATAATATCAATGAAACCTACACTTTGATACCAATTTGTCAAGACCCCATTTGGAATTATAATGGCACATACCATATCCCACTAGTAGGTAAGCCAATATCATAACTCGAAGCTAATGCAATGGGTTACCTTGGTAAGAATGTCTAATATGGACCCTATGTCTGAATATAATATGTAACAATAACATTTAATAACTAAAGACCACCGATATCATAGTGAAAATCCTATGACCTGATAGTATTAATACATGAGCTTCTAAACATAACAAGAGGAATGTACAATCTCAAAATCTAAAAGGTCTTAAATAATATCATACATTTTTCTTGACAACAAAATATAAATAAAGATCGAGGGGAAAGAGGGCAACTGGATCTCCAAGAGAACACCCTGTCTCCGAATAATTAACACCCCATGAACTAGCTCAATAACGGCAATAAGAACCTGGGTCTGCACCAAAAAGGTACAGAAGTGTAGTATGAGTACCATAACACGAGTACTCACTAGGCATCATCAACCAACTTAGCTTAAATATAATGTAGATACAATATAAAGTAAGATAATAACCTTAAAGTAAAGGGATAAGATCGAACCTACACCTGCTTTGTTACTACTATAACAACATTCATGCTACTAAAGCAATAACATGACATTCTATATCCAAATACTCTATAATCACCATAACATCTAAACATCATTTTGGAAGAATAAGCCATGTACACGATAGCAAAGCATCTACTCACCATAATTATTATAAACCATCTTTAGAACACAAAGCACAAGAACTTACCCCAACGTCCCTTACCACTGGGAAGTACATGAAAGAGGGCATAATAAAGAACTCATCACAGCGTCCCGTACCACCGGCGAGTACACAAAAGAATATCAAACAAGAACCCATCATGGTGTCCCATTCCACCAGAGAGTACACCAAAAAATACAACAAATAGTACAATAAAGCACAACTACTCCACCAATCTACTGAAATTATGGGTAGCACATCCTTGCCATGGTTCATTACTGAAATCCACATCTAAATTCCCATACAATATTTTTACATAGATGTGAGCAATATTTTCACAGCATAGATGTGTAGTAACTAATTCTATAATTCGTAGGTAAACACAGTGTGAAGTATAAACTAATTAGCCTTATCTTCCATAAATCAATTGATTACAAGTCTTATAATTACTAGCCATCAATTTGGGAAAAACTACAACCCACCCATATTATAGTATATCCATCTATCATAAGGTCATTCTTTAGCTAGGATCTTCAACCACACATATTGGAACATAATCTAATTAACCAACATACAATACTAGGTCCATCAACACTAAGCATGTCAGAACTTTAAGGGCTAGTTTCCATACTTTAATCAAGTAAAGTCCACCAACTAGTTTACTAGGCTTCTAGCCTTTAATTTATAATCACATATTTTAGAAGTAACTAGTTGCCACATAAGACACTTAACTGGGCAAGATTTCATATTATAATCATTCATTAAAGCCAAGTAGATTACTAAGTGAGCCTTTATATTTACACATGATCATTCTCTCAAGAGAACTTAACCTAATATTTAGCATAATTCATCACTAGGTACTACATAGAATAAAAATGGTCACACCCCTCAATTAGTGAATAAGGACAAGGAAAAAATATCCATTTGTCAAGAAGACATAATGTCACAAGTACATAAGTGGTTTGGCCCCACACGACCTAACCTCACGAGTATCAATGCATTTATATAATGTTGCCCCACATGGCATCATAACATCATTACCTCTTCTGGGTTCACTAGGCATCATCATAACATCATTACCTCTTTTGGATTTATTGAGCATCATCATAACATCAACATTTTCTATGGATATATTGAGCAGCATCATATTATCAATACTTCTTTCGGATTTACTAGGCATCATCATAATATCAATATTTCCTACGGATTTACTGGGCATTATCATAATATCAACATTTTCTCTGAATTTACCGTGCATTATCATAATAACAATGAGTCTCCCAATGAAACAACATACATCCCCATCCATAACCGAGCTAATAAATATCCACAAAAGTTCACACTATAAGGAAATAGTGGCGTAGGATAACACTTACCATTTTACCTTACTAATAAGCTTCACACGTAATATTAGCATAAATAAGAGCATGAGTACTTACAATACATGCACCATAATCACTTAAGAAGAATATTCAAATTATGATCACAAAATAATCTAATAACTGAGTAAACCATCCTAACTCCTATATATATAATTTTGACAATCACCACCTATCTAGGTCAGTAAGCACTTACCTTATGCAAGCTTAAGGTGGGCCAAGTCTAATTTCTAAATCCCCAAAAAATCTAAAGCTTTACTAATACAAAACTAGTTTTTACCCAGGATTAGACTAAGTTATCTAAGTCACCTCAAAATGGCTAATCAGTCCTTATTGAACCAAAAGGGAAAAAGTTATTCAAATACCCTTTCTAAGTCAACCCAACTCTAAGGTCACTTCTTAACTAAACAATATATATATATATATATATATATATATATATATATATATATATATATATATATAAATCAACATTACTCCTAACATTAGTGGAGAACGCCATCCTCATCCATTAGGGAAACTATAGCATCCTTATACTAGCTATAAGACTATAAGTGAACTACCCAAGGATTCCAAGCCAAGGACCACTACTAGAAATTAGTCATATAGCAACGGTTCAAAAATCATAGAGATAGATAAAAACCATTGTCATAGATCTACTGCAACAGTTAGGTAGGCGTGGCATATGTGAGCATTGGGATAGGTCTATCACAATGGTTATTATGACGGCTACGACAATCCTTGCAATAGATAGACCTATTGCAATGATTTTTCTAACCTCCTATTGCAATGCTTTGTATCGTCTATAGCAATGGTTAAGAACCATTGTAATAGACTATATAGCAACGATAGAGAAATGTGGCAATAAAAATATTGGAATAATTTTTGGATATCTACTACAAGCAACAATTTTTAACTACCTATTGAAACTCTTTTTGACACATATTGCAACGGTTTTTTTGGTATTTTGCAACATTGCTTTGCTATATATTGTAACTATTATAATTAGTTATTGCAATGATTTTTTTCACCTATTAAAACTACTTCACATACCATTAATAGTTCAAATACCAATATAAATATATATATGCACATCATACCAAAATCCTTCATTAATAATAATCCAAATTAAAATATGCAACAAACTAGTAATCTAAACACAAAAGCAAAATGTTAAAGTCCAATGATCATTAGTTTTCCCACATAGTATCAAATTCGAGTGGCAATAAGTTTCACGAAATTTAAAATCAAAAAGATCGACATTAAAGCATCTATAAACAATTCAAACATTTTGTCCATTTTCTCATCACTTTTTTCTTCATCTCCTTCCTGATTTTAGAGACCTATAAAAAGAGAATAAATGATTTTCAATTAATTAGCACTGAAATGACAATATAATTAATTTTAATTTAGAACATAGGAAGGACACCTATAAAATGAATAATGAGGGTAGGTAATCATGTATAATACCATAAAGTGCAAGGAAACAAAAGAAAAAAAAAAGTAAACAAAGCTCTTCACTCCACAAAGACTTCAAAAGAGAAACTCCAAATTATCATTTACCTATTGTGTAGTTCTTCTTCAGTAATGCCAATCATGGATCATACAAGAATGTCACTAGGTGCTTCAACTGCTGACCATCCCTTGGATTGCTCAACTAGCTTAATAATCTACTCCAGGAAATAACAAAATCAAATAAGTCAGGATATTTTAAAAATGAAAAACATGTAAAAACACATGGATGCACTAGTTGCTCACCTTGGAATCTACATCATTCGTGATAGGTTCCTTATTTTTGTGAGCCACTATAAGCGTAGCATAGCAGAATTTATTCAGACCAAGACCAGCAACAGTCATGTCCCGAACAATTGCATACCTGCAATGTTAGAAGGGCAGTCAATCAGATGTTAGAGTACACAAAATATGAATCTTGCAGAAAGTAAACCATGTAACATCATGTTTTAAATAGATGATATATGATGATTAAAGATCAACATTGAGTGCAGAGAAGTTTTGAATACAGGGAAACTTTAAAGCTCTAAATCAAGTAGCTCCCTAGAGCATATTAATCAAAAATCATTTTACTAAATAAGCAGTGTTCTTTAGTGAAATTAACTATAATAACATCATGGTGTTATGTCTATCTATTTACTAAGATTTTTTTGCATTCTAGACTCTCCACTACATGAAGGATCTAATTGTGCAACTAACTAAACAGATATCAACACATGCTTTCACATATAGGCATGACCAACTGTGTATTGGCAATAGATACAGTTGTAACCATTGAGAAACTTTGCTACACTCTGTCAACTCAACCTACGGCTGGACATGCATTCAGGAGAAAGATATATGTTTGTCCAATAGGCTTTACTTCAGTAAATTCAAATCACTTCATCTCTTCAAAGCGCTACTTAGAAATAATAAGAAGAAGAACATTAATTATTTTAATAAATCCTATTATTATTGATAATTTCTTATTAACACAAGAGTAAGGCTACATACCCTTACTGCTCGTTCAGAGGGTTTGCATTTTCCATAGGTAGATATCAAGAAATTTTAAATAGAAACCTATGATATTGGTAGATAAATGACAAAGTTGGGTATAACTTAGCTATAAATCAAGTATCACAAAATTATGAGTGTATAAAAATATTAAAATTAAGTAATTACAATTATAAAGGATTAGAAAGCATAGAAAAAGAGACAAAAATCAGGGATAAAGCACATATCTTTTATTTGTTTGTGGAAAAAGAAAGCATCTTGTAAGCGATCACCTTTTATGGTCCGAATAAGAAATGAATGAAATGTACCTCTCCCTGGCTTTACTTCATCCAGCATTTTGTAATCATAAATATCCCTCAACAAGTATAACTTAATTCAAAATCATACACATATACAAGGAGGCGGGAATAATAATAAGATAAATCGATTCCCCAAACCATAATAATTTAATCAAATTAGTACCTTCGCTAAGAATTAAGAGAGGTAATAATAGTGTTGTATTCAACCTTATTTTTGGCATAGTTTCTCGTGGCGTACTCTTACGGCATAGCCACCAAGTATCAATGCCCTATAGTTCGAACCAGTATTTCATTGGTTGCTATTTTTTAACCAAATAAGCACAACTATACAGTTAATAGTTCCTCATACAGGGTATCTTAGATTTAAGGAGTTTTTATGTTCATACACCAACAAGGTTGTCATCTTATCAACCAAGGTAGAAATCATAAGCTCGCAGAGTTGTAGCTTCATCTGCCATCATGTTTGTATGAAGAATAAACCAGTATGTAATGACACTTAATCCCATAAAACAATATTGAGTTAACTGCATTGCAATATAAGTTAGTACCATTTTATTTCTGTTTGTCAACATAGTAATACTCACAAAAATATTTGGAAATGAACACAATAATGATTCCTTATACTTTCTATTTAACAATCTAACAATAGATGAATGAATAAGAAGCATATTATAAGCTACTATTTATGGTTTGGTTGAAAAGTTGCCTCTAGAGCAAGGTCCAATTCCAAAAGGAGGGGAGCAATGCCCTGGGGTGTAGATCCCATATCAGAACCACCCAAAACAAACAAATTCTTCTCATTCATAGTAGTGCAATACAAAACCCTATCACCATATTCCTTGAAGCAAAAATCCTCATAAACCTTGTAGTCCATGCTAAATGGAACTTACTAGAACTTACACAGAGATCACTGTAAGTATTTATTTTTAGAAGATTAACATAGTTTATTTGATTTTACATGCTTTTAACTATCAAGAATAAATTACAACAATATACCCTATGCAATCCCGTAAGTGGGGTCTTAGAAGGGTAGTATGTACCATTATCTCTACCTTAGCAGGTAGAGAGATTTTTTTTGGTAAACCCTATCAAAGTTTTTGAAGGCAACACATAAAAAACCCAATATAAAAAAACTATTTATAGGATATCTCCTCCCACTTACAGACAAACAAACTAGTAAAAGAAAGGGGTTACCTTAAGGCAATAAAGTATAGCATACAAATCTAACATTTCTGAATTCAATTATTTTCCAACATCACTTTATCCCTGGGAAAATATGCTCAGACGTAAACTATCTTTCTACAGTAAATAGTTTCTATATTATATACGCACAACTTATTTTAATTGTCTAGAAAAATGCCAACAATTATAGCATAGATTGAAAATAAACAAGTTATCCATACATTGTATGGAGGTTTGCTCAAGGCAGGTGAAATATAGACAGTGCCCATGAGACCCAAACCTAGTAAAATATCCTTGAGTATTCTACTTATACCAAGCAGTAGTAAAGTTTTAGCTCCTAGTGGGGAGCCACTTGCATATGTCGAAAGAATTCTGATTAAACCCTACAAGACTTGTCAAGTCAGTGTACTGCTACAAATGTTATAAATAACCAATATGTGGAATATTTAAATCTACTATGTAGGTTAATGTGCTGAGTGAAGCTTGTCTGCTACTAAAGTTATTTGTTGAGATGAGGGAGGCATCTTTGGTAATAAGTCCATGCTTGCAATGTTCATCTAACTTCTCAGGATAAGATGCAAATGCTTTAGCAATATGGGTCAATAAGATAGAAGTATGGTTTAATACCTACAGACACAAGCACCAATAGATTATATTAACTAAACAAAGTGATGTTTGACCAAAGTAAGGAGGCATTTGGGAAGAGTACATATCTTCCTAAAATAGGAGCATAGATTTACCTTTGCATTATGATACTGAAGGAAATTTGTCAAAAGGGGAACAACTTCCATAACAAATTCAGATGCATCTGAAGGAAGCTTCTTACATATGCTAGTAGCAGTTGCTAATGCTACTCTCTATTGAAAGATATAAATATTTAGTAATGATCGTATAAGTATTAAAAGGATCTGGAAGGTTGCTTATTTCATTAAAGCTAAATTCCATTAGATCATGAATGAAATTCTTCTACCTGAACTCTAGTGGAAAGGAAATTGAGATAAGAAAGCAAGGCCATTAGTGTGCCAGCCCCCAAACAAGCAGTTGGATTCGCTTGAGATATCTTCTTTAGAGCTTGCAAAGATGGTTAAAGGTAAATAGTAGCATCTTAGCTAGAAAAAACAATATTTAACAAGAATATAAATGTTTCGCTCAAACTAATTCACTCACCTGTTTAGCCAAGTCCATGTATTCAATTTAAGTAGGCAAGCTACAAAGCATGAAACAGCTCCATAATAGATAATAACAACACAAGAAGAAGGAAAATATTGAATAAATAGGTAACATCCTGGGCAAAAAGAAGCATAATGTCAGGACTATTCTCGTGATTGAGCAGTACTACAAGTACCGATACAAATGAGTCCATAGAAAATTTGGCAAGGAATCTTCTGTTCTAATGCAAAGCAACTCACAAAACTGAATCAAAGCCTCTACCTGTTTCCCTACCACGCCATCTACCCTTAAACCAGCTAATAACTTCTTGAGTTATCAACTCTGGAGAGATGATGATGATGATGACCCCATTGTAGAGCTAGGGAGTAAATCATCCAATCCAGCACCTAATTTCCTAAGTAGTACCTAAATTGCACTACTAGATGAAGTAAAATGCTTGTTCAAAATCCCGACACTGCCTTCACTATCATTATCATTGTAATCACCACCAGCACCACCACCGAAATCTATATTCAATCCCAGACTTCGCTTAGCATCCCTATCCTTAACTTTAACCTTGTGTTCTTTCTCCTTACCTAATTCTCTTTTTTCATTAGTAAATAAAGCTAATACATAAGTTTTTATGCCACTTATTATGTTTGATAATGTACAATTGTACTATTTGTGAGATCAAAAAAGGAATTTGGGAGTTATTATTGTACTTGTCAGAATTAACAAAGAGTATCTAGTATGGCTCCACTGAGTGCACTGAGTGATACGAGAATTCCATAAACTGTAGAATTCTACCCTACAGCTCAAAGAAAAAGATACGATGGCCCAGAATAGCAAATATTTTTAAGAACCATTCTCTATAAGAGAATATGCAGAAAAAATTGACACTTCATAAGAAATTAGGGCACTAAAATCCTACGACACTTTGAAAGAAGCACAA